>NC_138940.1:30712500-31020000 GCF_965226115.1 Aulonocara stuartgranti
GGCTTTGAACTCTAACCAATAAGATAACAGGCAGATGGATACATGTCTTTTATGGCTATCATTAAATTTTATTCGAATTGTATGGGAAAAGAAGTAGCGAGTCAAGTATCTGCACCCAGTCCCTACCACGCAGGCGCAGTGGTGTGAGTTTGACTACTTCCTGGCGTCTCGAGAGTAGCCCGGGCTCTGCTGACGTTGAAGGTTAAAAGCTTCAAGTTTCAGTCTTGAGTGTGCAGGTTTTCTGTCGTTAAAGTGGGATGCAGTCAGCGGGAAAACTCATGAAGGTTTTCATAACGAGGCGCATCCCGCAAGAGGGGCTGAAGATCCTGTCAGCGGCTGGAGTGTACGAAGTGTTTTTGTGTGTGAATGAACAGCAAGCTGTCGTTAACAGTGTTGTGCAGATCGGCTCATGCACGCTGTGATTCATGTTTATACACTCCTGTTGCCACACCATTACTCGAAGTTTTCTCTGCTTGCACAAGCTAGCCTGCATGTTTGAATGACATGCTACTTCATGCATCTCGTTCTTGTCGTGTCTCGTTGGAAGCAGGTGTGAGGTGTCTCAGTGGGACTCCGATGAGCCTGTTCCGAGGGCAGACCTTCTCAAAGGTATTCAGGGGGCTCACGGTCTTCTGTGCCTGCTGTCGGACAAGATCGATGCTGAGGTCCTGGAGGCTGCAGGTACGCACTGCCCTCAGGTGGTAGGGTGACCAGATCTAAGCAGACTAAATAAACAGTATGAGTGTGGGTGATTTTTAATAATGCTTTTGATATATTTATCACCAGAAAAAATAGTTTTTCCTATCTCCCTCTTTCTGCTAATCACCTCATGTGTGTTTTCCTAACTTTCATTCCCTGAGGGACCGTGGGGGTCAGGAAATATAAATGCTGTGCATTCCCACACAAAGTGGGGCACTTGATTACCCTGTGTAGTAGTACTGATTTGGATCTGTCTGTCAGGGTCTGTAGCACACTGGAATGGACAGGAGGCCAACTTTAACATGGGGGGGGGGGGGGGGGGTTAGACTCCAACACGCTATACAAGATTACAACCATACATTGTACACTCATAGAGTAATGTTTAAAAAGTTAAAACTAGCCGCTCAAGCACCTGTTTTTGGTTTCAAAGGGTTGCTGGAAGTCTGAGCTGGAAAGGCCTGTCCATTCAGCCACCTCAGCCATGCTTTGTTACCACAACTGCTGCAGAAGCAGTAAACTACTTTAAACCATGTGCATGAGTTAGAATTCCGCTGAGGGGGGACAGTGACTTTATTTATCAGGCCTGAACCCCTTAGGTCTGTCCATAATCACTGTTAATCATTCAGCTTATATTGTCTGGATGAAGATGGCCATTTTGTTGCTTTTAACCTCGGGATTTGATTACATTTATTTGACAGCTACGTGACTGCTTAGCTGTTTTGTCTTTGATTTCAGGGCCGAACTTGAAAGTGATCAGCACGCTGTCTGTGGGATTCGACCACCTAGCCATCGATGAGATCAAAAAACGGTGAACCAACTGAACTTCACTTTTAACCAATAACAGGACACACTATATGCCTCCTCAGTTATACCTATGTTTTGTTTTCAACAGTGGTATTCGTGTTGGATACACCCCGGATGTCCTGACTGATGCCACAGCAGAGCTGACTGTGGCTCTGCTGCTGGCCACCGCTCGCAGATTACCAGAGGGAGTGGAGGAGGTGAAAAAGTCAGTCTCACCTCAACGGTTGTTTCTCTAACCGTTCAGCTCAAATTGCTGATATTAGTTATACAATGATCACACTTTTTCTTCCTGTAAGTGGTGGCTGGAGCTCATGGAAACCTCTCTGGCTGTGTGGTTACGGTCTTTCTGGCAGCACTGTAGGAGTCATTGGACTGGGACGCATAGGTTGACTTTATAACCATATCTAATTTGCAAAGTCTGATCAGATTTTCCTCCTAGCATTTAAGACTTGATGGTAGTTGAATAACTGCTTGTGTTCGTGTGCAGGCATGGCCATAGCTCAGAGACTCATGCCATTCGGAGTAAAGAGACTTCTGTACTCTGGGAGAACAGCCAAGCCGCACGCTGCTGAAGTGAACGGAGAGTTTGGTAAGGAATGAATAGAGAAATGCACACAGCGAGAGGGGGATGATAAAGCACAGCAAGGTAGAAAGGGGAGGGCAGTAGTTGTAAACCTAATTTAACCCTGTTTCCAAAGGCATGTGGACACAAAATGTGAATTATACAGAATGCAATGTGTTGCACATCAGTTAAACCCCACATTTAACTGTAAATGGCTGGATTGAAACAAAGAAACTACAGTGAAGATGGCATCTGAGCTCTCGTGCAAATTTACACACAAGGCCTGTCCAAAGGTTTTATTCCTGGCAATTAATGATGTAGATTTAATACGTGGTAGATTTAATGGATGGATAGATAGAATAGAATAGAAAAATAAAGATCAAATCACAGTACTCTCAAGTTGCTGAAGGGATTAAATAAATTAGGATAACACCATCTTACATCATCACTAATACATCCACAAGCCTTGGTATTTCCATCATCTTTAGATGTGACAATAAGTGTAACATATTTACTTCTACTGCAGATTTCTGTCTGTGATAAATGCAGCGCTGCCCAAGGGCCCAGAGATCACAGACACAGCCTTGTCCCTTGTTTTGTGAAGCAGACGTGATTATTGTACTTTTAATGTTTTGTATGTAGTGTTTACAGAGTGGTGAACCTCTCTGTCTCAGTTTTACTCACATCCTCTTTTTTTATACCCAGTCAGGCCTTTTGTTCCTCTCCTTTTAAAGGCGATGCTGGCACTGGAAGCAAACACTTTACAAAAAACAGGATGCGTGTTCTCATATAGGGCTTAAATTGCTTTATATCCTTATTTACATTGTACATAACAATTTTTGGAGGAGTACATTCACATTTATATTCCAACAAACTGGGTTTTGGGAAAGACGTTCATTCAAAACAATAATGAAGTGATGTGGATGAAAAGAATAAGTCACGGTCGGGTACGTGATCAGTGTTGGCTTCATAGTTTCATAGTGGATATTTTATTGATTGTTAATCTACGTGTTTGTCCTGTGTCACCTCTTCTGTTGATCAGTTCCCCTGGACACACTTGTGTCTGAGAGCGACTTCATTGTTGTTTCCTGCTCCCTGACACCAGAAACCCAGGGCATGTGCGACAAGAGTTTCTTCAGCAAGATGAAACCCACCGCAGTCTTCATCAATACTAGCAGGTACTTTTTTTTTTGTACTTTTTTAATAACAATAAATCCCCATCATCATACAGTGAATTATTTGATTTAGGGGGGCTGTGGTGAATCAGGAGCATCTATATGAGGCACTGAGCAGTGGACAGATAGCCGCAGCTGGACTGGATGTCACAACACCTGAGCCACTTCCAACAAACCACCAGCTTCTCACGCTAAAGAACTGCGGTGAGCAGAAAGCTTGTTCCCCACGTAGATGTCTGCTTCTGACCTCTAATGTTTAATTTACTGTTTAAAAAATATTTTCTGTCCTGTTTTTATCCCATGCAGTGGTGTTACCTCACATTGGCAGTGCCACCTACTCCACGAGAGGCGTCATGTCGGCATTGGCAGTGCAAAACCTGCTGGGTGGTCTGCAGGGCACAGACATGCCCAGTGAACTCACCCTCTAAGAGCCTCAAAGTGAGCCGCTGTGCCTCTTCTGCTGACAGCAGAAAACAATAATGAAGTAATGTGGATGAAAAGAATAGTAAGAATGTAGTTCAGTCACGGTCGGGGACATGATCAGTGTTGGCTTCATAGTTTCACTTTAATCTGTCATTTTTGACACCGATAGCACTTGTTATATTCATTGTGCATTTTTGAGGAAGGAAATGATTGGTGCATTTTTGTGAAATATATTCAAGTACTTAATGGCCTAAATAACAAACCATCGGCCCTTGTTAACCCTAAAACTTCTCAAAATACACTATAATGTATTCTTAAAACTCATCTCCCCCATTTTAAAATGCAATATTTACCACGATGAACTTACTTATCTGCACTTTCTCTGCTAATACTTCATGTCTCCCGTTACTGAAACAGCATAACACACCAGTTTTTGTAATGAAATATGATTTTTCTGAAGAATAAAAAGCCAACTTTCATGCACAAAAGTGTGTAATTTTGTATTATCTCATGTTAAAAAATAGATTAGTGATCTATAAAAAAGACCAAATGAATCATTTATTCTCATTAACTTGTAGCACAGCAGCAATTTAAGCCATCATCAGTTCATTTGCATCAGTTTGGATACATTTTATAGACTTAATTTAATTAAATAGTAATAAATAACAGTCCATATTTAGAGCAAAGTGCCTGCCAAAGACTGGTCATCTTTCCAGTTTAAGCAGGTGTTCTTCGAGTGCTTATACAGGTGGGAGGACTGGCTGAAGCGCTTGCCACACTTGGGACAGGGGTAGGGCTTTTCTCCTGTGTGGACACGAATATGCTTCTTGCAGTCAGTCAAGTTCATGAAGGTTTTACAGCAGATTTTGCAGGCATATTTTTTCTCCCCTTCCACCAGTAGCACGTGGTCCTCAGCAGCTGCTTTCTTGCACTTGGAGAGAACATCCTCTGAAGCTCTTGTCAGAGGTGGCCGATCGGCGACGTCCCCCCCAGAGCCATGGGAAAGCTCTGTGCCGGCTTCTGATCCAGGTTGCGTTTTGGGGGCGATTCGACGGAAGGTTGTTACTCCTGAGCTTTTCCCTGCCCTCGAGGGTTGGACGACAGGGGCTCCCGCACTGAGTGGTGATCTGACGGTGCTCAGGAACCCTGTTAGAGAGCTCTGGGTGGGCTGGAGGATGATGGTGTCACTAAATCCTGGACTCTGAGTTGGGAGAAGCTGCTGCAAGGGGACCGAGGTGACCGGAAAGATAAGTGAAGATGAAGAGTCTGAAGACTGAGCAGTAGAGGTGTTTGCCTCGTCTGACTTTTGATCGTGCTCACCTGCATCTACCAGAGCTGGAGGAGCTTCGCTGGCGGCGGCGGCAGCAGCTGTGGCAGCAGCTGTGAGGCTGGCTAGACTGTCATCTTCTTCCAGAGCTCCCATGACACTTTCAGTGCCGGGATTGAGGAAGCAGGAAAAGGCCAGGTCTGACAGGCTGTCCAGGCCCTCACCATCTGCCGAGTCCTCATCCAAATTTCCAGTTTCTCCCTGCTCCTCGGTGCGAAGATCTGTGCACAGCTCTGACTGTAAAGAGCCAACATTACATGTTGCTGGGCTGGCTGCAACCATCTTCTCGCCACTGAATTGTGCATTCAAATTATCTGTGCAGGCTTCCAGTGGAGACGGAGGAGAATTACTGGTTAACAAATCTGGAGAATATGAGCTTAGATTTTCTTTTTTCACCTCAATCACTGCCATCTGAGGTTTGTCTCCCTCTTCCTCTCCCACCTTTACCTTGACCACACTGTCTCCATCTGTATGTTCACACTTCTCCCACACACCTGCTATGCTGCTATCCGACTGGCTCGGCAGCTGGATTTCCTCTAATTCTCCTTTGGGTGCTTTGTACTTCTTCTCCTCATCATCACCTTGGTTTTCCCAGAGTGTGTCAGTGATCTGCAGGCAACCTGAAAACAACGGAGCTTCTCCTCTCTCCTCATGGCTCACACAGCTCCTGGTAACAATAGGCGAACACTCCTTATAGTTTGATCCAGGAAGTCTGCAGGTTCTCTTCTTGTCACTGAGCCTGTCCTCATGCAGCTTTCTCTTATGCCCCACTATCACCACACAGTCTTCATCCCCACCAGACTGACTCACCTCCTCTCCCATTTCCTCTTTATCGAGGTCCTCTTCCAGGCCTGATCTGACCCGTTGCTGTGAACTGCCTGCTACCTGGGAAGATGGACTTTCCTGCTCCTGCTGCTGCACAGACCTCCAACCTTTAGGCGCAGAGGCAGGGAAGTTTTTCCTGGACAGGTGTATCTTGCAGGCCTTGACCACGGCGTTGAGGTGCAGGTGCGATGCCGCCAGTAACACATCCATCACATTGGAGGTCCCTAGGGACAGAGTGGAGGTGTAAATCATATCGAGCAGGGTGGAGAAAGACTCTGGGGTCACCACCTCCGGATCGAGCTCTATCACATTGGGACCATCTCGACACCTGTCAGCCCCTGAACCTCCAGCCTCATCTGCAGTGTCGCTGGAGGTGAGGAGAGCCCTGAAGTGAGAACTGCATGCTGCCAGGATGGAGCGGTGAGCCTGAAAGGTCTGACCTCCAACCACCACTACACAGTCACACAGCTGAGCTTGGAGGCGCTGGTGGTTGAGCTGCTTGAAAATATGCTGGAAGTGACTTGGAAAGTTCATCACGGCCAATGGAGCTGGTTCTTAAACACTAAGGATATCAGATTATCATCGAGAATCCATCGGGCCGGTCGATCGATAAGAAACCGATCTTATCTCCTCATCCGCTGCGAACAGCCTCTTGGAGCACAGCTCCAGTGTTTAGCAGCGTTATTGTCTGATTCACCGGCTTTTCTAGAGATGTTCTGGAGTATGGGCGGGCCTGGTCCAACGGTAACACGGAGGAACGCGAAGGATCCCGCGTGCGCACAGCTGATGCTCTCCTCACCAAAACGAACCTCAAACTGCAGGCGTGATCACCCTTATGCGGTTGGTAAGCCACACAGCTCACACACAATAGCCCGGTTTAGCGTCCATTGCTGACGCCTCCATCACTTGCAGTCTCACTAGTCCGCAGACTTAAGTAGCAGCGCCCCCACATGGTACGATATAGGAAGTTCGGGCACAAACCAGCCAAAATATTTGATCAAATTTTTTAAATTGTAGCAACAATACAGCAATAATTTATCTTCAGAGAGCCAGAAATAGTTGTATATTATCTATAGTTTCATACTACATACATATTAGTGCTACTAATACGTGCTGTGTATTAAGTATATCTCTCAAATATTAGTTGCTGAAGAAACACTTTTACACTGGCAACATAAACATGGATTGACTTTATTATGACATCTGGAAGAAACTATTAAAGACAAAACATGTATAAACAAAGAGTGACAATGTGTTTTAATAATAATAGTTAAAAAAAGAAAAAGAAAAAAAAAGTTTACAAAGTGAAACAAAACTGAATGTGTGTGAGCCGGTTTCTCCACTGCAGTGATGGACAAACGCTGGTAATTTTCCGCTGTGATTTTGTAATGGAACCAGCAGTCTGCTTCTGGACATCCATGCCGTCTCTGATGCAATCAGCTCTCTGTGAATGGATGGAGGAGGAGGAGGAGACCAGCTGCTCCGCTCATATGCTGTCCAGCTTCTTTAACACATACGGCGCTGTAAACACAGACAAACGTCATATAAGCTCAACCAGCACCAGTCCAAATAGATACACAGCTCTCAGGTACAGATGAACAGACACCGTCTTACCTGCTACAGGTAAACAAATTCTTATAGGAAGAGAACAGGAAAGACAGAAGCACGCACCAACACTAACATATACAGTACTGGGCACAAGTATTGAGTGACTAATCCAAATTTGGCATTTTGTGTTCAAATCATTGTCAGTATTTACAGAGGAGGTCAGGAGCTACACAAGTGTCATCTGTAAAACACGGTGGAGGCTTTCAAACTCATTAGAATTGAACTAACTGTGTTTTTCTGTTATATACCCCGTTTCTATGTATGTTTCCACATGTTTCGTTAAATCACTGCACAATTTCCCCCATTTGCCTAGCAATACATAAAGAATAAATGATGACCCTACACTTTTCCACAGTACTGTGTATCAAGCTCAGTACTCCCTGGCACGTGAGGTGTATGTGATTTATAAATACTGTAAACCACAACATAATATACCTGATTGTGGCAACATTTTGATGTGCTCGGGTTACTTCACATGCATGATTATTACAAAGAGAAGGTGAGCAAATGACACAGTTTACTGATAATGAGCTGCATTAGATACCCGTGAGCGGTCTACTCAGCTTTCAATGTCATCTGACGCTACTCACTGGCTCTAAGCAGAGCGACGTAAATAAGGAAGTTTCGTAAAGACAAGATGACATCTTGTCGCATTTTCTTCTTCATCTCCTCCGGGTCCATTTTGGGTCCCAGCCCTTCCAGTTTAAACATTGCTGCTGTAATTCTACTCGGTCTGGTTCGCCTGAAAAATTCACCGTTTCAGGCGCATGGACGAATTAGCTAAAACGGAAATACGCAACACCGGAAATTAAGACGAAATACGGTGCCTACATAGGGACAAACCATACAAAGGAATCAGAACGCGAACGTGTATAGTGGCGCCTTTATTAGACCTTAACAGTTTTATCGTATATTTAGTTAAAATTGGAATAGTTTAGTTATTTTAGTTATTTCTAATTATGTTTTATTTATTATATTATTCTTATGTATGCTCTGCTGGATACTTAAAATAGTCTTATCCAGTGTAATGCAGAAGAATTAATACTCCTCAGGAAATTGTCTTTCTGCTAAAACATAATATCATGTTAAGAAAATAAACTAATAATAATAATAATAATAATAATAATGTTGGTCTCTCGGGTGTGGTCCACAAGGGTCAATTTGACCCTGTTTTTCGGTGATTAGCTTTAAAAACATTTAATTTAGGAAGTGCATAGATCTTTTTGAGAGTGGCAGCAGCACAGGCTCCGCTTTGGGACCGTTGTTATTTAACTGAGTGATTATGTGTATGATGCCAGGCAAAGTTGTAATTAACTAAATTACCTGAGGCCAGCTGAAATAGCCTACAATAAATCGGGAACCCTTTGGGAACCCGGCCGTCTGGGGCCCCTGGCAAATTTCCTGTATAGCACAGCAGTCTATCTGTGCGTGTGGGCTGCTTTTAAAATTAAGATTATTTCAACACACACACACACACACACACACACACACACTATTATTATTATTATTATTATTATTATTATTATTATTATTATTATTATTATTATTATTATTATTATTATATGTTGATTTATTTGACAGTAAATCTAATTTTATGGTTTTGATTTGCTCTATAACTTCTTCACTTAACATACTAACCGAAGAACTTATCAGAAACGCCCAAATGAATCCTTACTGACTACAATGACTATAATAACTCATTTGCTGTAACTAACTGACCTTGTGGAGAAGGGGTGGGATGATCGGGTAGGGGGGGGGTCCTCCCGGACAGACAGCGATGGAGGCAGCGAGGGGGTGGAGAAGGAGAGAAAGCGAGAGAGAGAGAGAGAGAGAGAGAGACGAGCAGAGAGAGGGGGTGGGTTATTTCTGAGCTCAGGGCCGAGGATTAGGCAGGGAGCAGTCCCAGTACGATGACAGCATCCAGCTTTTAGCCAAACCCCCCGCACACCACATCACCATCATCATCTGGCGCGGGAGGATATTTTCGAGAAACGGATTTCGTCTCGTATAAAATCTCTCGTCTTTTAGTAGAAAAGAGGGGGGAAGCCTAACCACCAATCCCCCCCTCCTTAGACTCCCGGTCTCCCGATCAACCACGAGGTGAGTCCTTTACTTATTTCGCGGCGTTTGCTGTCTGATGAAGGACAGGAGCGCCCGGCTGGTTACGCAGGCGCCGACCGGCACCTTGCGTTCAGACAGCCCTGCCATTTGCACCGATTATCATCTGAATATGAATAATTTAACTCGTGGTCACTTTCCCATCACCCGCGGGCTACACCCGGGACCCTATATTTGACGGAGGTGGCGGAGATTTAAATCCGATTAAGATTACGCTGTAAGGGAAACAACAAAAGAGTGACGTTTCTTCTTCTTCTCTCTTTGTTTAGCCCCCTGGATTGAGGGGCATGGCTGATCAAAGTTAGTGTCTGGCCTGTGAGATGGCAGATATCGATGCTTTTAGGGGCATTCATGATGGGTTTGTGAGAGAGGCGCTGAGGTTAAATCTCACAACCCCCAGTATATTAATATTATATCAACACAATATAATATACAGTTATAGCAAAATCTCAACAAAATAGTGCTCGGTCTATAATTCACCATATTCTCAAACGCATGTGTTATGCATCGGTATTGGAAATCCACGCTGTCGTGTGCGCAGTGAAATCACCGTCACTAGCTACAGATGGGAAATGCACGGACGAAATCCTGGCTGATCAGAGGAGGAGGGGGGTGGGTGGGTAGGGGGGATGCCAGGAGTCTGGGTAGTAAAACACGCACACTATGAATGGGCGTAGGCGATGTGCAGCCAGCCTGAGACAATCGTCTCTTCCGATTTTTTCTTCGCTCGTGTCCTTTGGCCATGCACCGCTCTCCCTGCTCTATTTCTCTCTCACGCTCCCGTGCCGTGTCGGGCATGACAAGCGCAACATAACTAGACCGGAACAATGCGTTTCGCTTGTTCTGGGGCCCTCCGTTTAACGCATGGCGTGATTTAATGTGACCGCTTTGTTGCGACCCAGACGTGTGTAGTAATGCAGCTTCCACTCATTGCTATCTTCTCATTGATATCTTCTTTTCATGCTTCTGTTTGCGGTCCGTATGGCGTTTTGGCGGATCCTAAACATAAAGCTGCTTTCACTCAGCGTGTATACATGTGAGCACGCCGCCTGCGCTCCTGCCAGCGCTGCAGGCTTTGTGCTATGACTCAGGGATGTATGCTGAAGCATGTGATGGGAATTGCTGCTCTGAGGTCACTCCGCCAGAGAAGAAAAGCGACGGGCAGAACTTGCACATCAGGAAAGACTTGATGCCTGGCTGCATTATCCTCGATCTTCTCTGCTGACTGCTCCTCTGCCCCACTTAACCAGAGCCAGTCTACCATCCTCTCCCTCTCTCTTCATCTTTAGTCTCAGCTCCATGTCTCCGGGGCAGACTGTGCTGCTGCTGAGCTGGTGTTTTGCTGCTCCTGCTCCCAAAACACTGACCAGTACGACCTGCTCAAGAATTCATCTTCAGTTCATGTTATTATAAAGAGGAAGATTTCCGCTAATTAGTAGTCACGGGTTGCCTAATGTGATTGTAGAGGCTGTTTCTGGTGGATATATGAAGGACTATATCCATGCATCATGGGTTTATTATTGAGTATTTTACACCTGTTTCTTCCTAGAGCTGTCGCCAGAGGAAACAGGAGACGTGACCTCATTCATGTGACAGCTCTCTGGTGATGCCACCACTGACTGGCAGTGGTATCTTAATGTAGGCCAACCCCCCATTTCTGTGAACATATAGCAAAAGACTTTGAGAATGAAAAGAATTTTCCTTAAAAGCCCGAGCAAATCATCGGCTCCTAATAATCAGGTTTTCTGTTCTTAGCTGTGATATGAAATATTGAAAGCCTGCTGTATCTGCGTTATTACAGAACCCGGGCATTATTATAGCTTGTAGCAAACAGACTGAACTCTTATTGCTTTTACTTAAAGATAAGACTTGTATTGTGTTCCTCTTAAGGATCACCGACTTGAAGGAAATTGACTCAGACAGCAAAAGAAAAAAAGTGTTGCAGAAATTCCAGACTTGCTACATCTATCACCCTGGTATATCCAAAAGCTTTCCTCAGACATCAGACATCTCCTCTCTTTTTATGTCTGTCTGCATGTTTCCTTCTCTTTAGAACCATGAGAACCATTGATATAGATCTGTGACACAACACAACGTACCCATTATTTAATAGTGCACAGGGGAGCTCAAGCCTTGCCAGGTCGCTGATGAAAGGGGGAATGAAACAAGCGGTGCACGGTGAGCTCGGTCTCCATAATGCTAATGGAATGAGCTGACAGACGGAATGAGAAACAGAAGATGGGATTATGTCTGGAAGACAGGTTGCAGTAACAAACAACCAGCAAAACACAACATGCCGTGAAGTTAAACAAGCAAACAAGCTGTTCCTTTTAAAATCGACCTTATCAGTGATTTTATTCCTTCTTATTTTTTGCAATTGCATAGCATGGACCACTGCCACATGCCGCATCATATAAGGAAAACACGCAACCTCCACCAATAGAAAGTCAACAAAAACCCCTACAGCTAGCTTTGGTGATGTTTCTACTTAATTTTATGGCAGACCATCACCTGGAAATTTTGTACAGCATTTTATGCTGGCATGCTTAGTGGATGTTGAATCTAAATATTTAATGGGCACAAGAAAGCATCAGCCTCATGGTAGCCCTAAACAAAAAGTCAGAGATTCTCCAGAGTCAGCTGGATTCATCATCCATGCGCCTCAAGAGTCTCCCCCAAATTCTGTGGTAATATTTGTAGACATACACATCATGGTGCCCACGGAGCCACAGCCAATCTGGCTAAAAATACAAGACTATGTAGGGACATCTCACAGGTTTGGTGGTTTGATCTCTGCCTCCTGCTACTTTGTATCCTTTTACTGGATATCAAAGCACCTCTAAAAA
Organism: Aulonocara stuartgranti; assembly: GCF_965226115.1. NCBI lineage: Eukaryota > Metazoa > Chordata > Actinopteri > Cichliformes > Cichlidae > Aulonocara > Aulonocara stuartgranti. The sequence continues at coordinate 30,724,888 of NC_138940.1, forward strand.
CCTCTTCCAATCTATGTATGTATGTGTAATACCATATAAATACACACGCTTTAACTCTTTACCCCCTGAAAGTCTATTAAGAGCAACACTTGAAATGCTTTTCTGAACTGAGCAGCTTCTGTCATATTTCAGGCCTGCTTATAGAAGAAAATTACTGGGTGTGTATCAGAAATTAGTGAGGGTGGTCTCTACCTCTGCAGCTAACCTCGGAAAAGGCCGGAAACTGTCCTAATGGCAGTCAAACCACAGCTTTATTGATATATACTGAGGTGTCAAAAGCTGTCATTAAGGGTGCGGGGAAGGTCGTCAAATGTCGTCTTTATGGAGAAAAGAGTTAATGAAAAGCATCTGATGATTCATCATGGAGTCGCTTTTTAATTACTTTAACCAAAGTTGAACATTATTTTAGACACGGTCCATTTTAAGTTCTGTGGTTATACAACATCCACATATTGAGCTTCTTACACGAAGCGACTTACAGTTCCTTACTTACACGCATAGAGCTACAGTGAGCACTCAAAAGTGTCTTTTTATTTAGACATTCATTAGCAAATTTAATGAAATAATCAACTTTTTTTGACTTTCTAAGAACACATTGTGAGCGTTTCCCCACCTTATATATAAGCAGTCAAGCATTTATTTACTTTATTTTTAAAGTCCTTCAGTATGAGTAAAGCAGGGCTGCCCAATCCCAGTCCTCGAGAGCTACTATCCTGCAGCTTTTAGATGCATCCCTAATCCAACACAGCTGAATCAAATGGTTTGATTACCTCTTCAGCATGCCATCGTGTTTGGCAAAGGCCTGATAACAAGCCATTCATTTGATTCGGGTGTGTGGGAACAAGGATGCATCTAAAAGCTGCAGGACGGTAGCTCTCGAGGACCGGGATTGGGCACCCCTGGAGTAAAGTATCTTGTTGCACTAAGTAAAAGACAAAGAACAAATCCTGCACTCTGACTGACTCTGGGGGGTTGTGTTGTCTGCTCTGCTTGTTGTTCTTCACGTTTACAACTTTGCATTTATGAAATCTGAATCATTTCAGCTGTCTCACATTAAATCCCCCCCCCCAAACACCACCACCACCACCTCCTCCAGTCCTCCAAGTATTGAAACACGCAGTATTTTCTGCCAAGCGTGCTGCTGTTGGACTGAATGTTCCCTGAAGTCTGTGTCCAACTTTATTGGCAACAACTGTGAGCCAAAATGAAATGTGGAGTTGCTGAACCAACCCCTGCTGCCGCTGTCCTGCACCTCATGCGGTGCAGCTGTATTCGGCGTGTCGTGCTCGGCTTGGGAAGGGGGTTGGGGTGCGTATGTGTGCACGGGACAGATTGGGAACAAGATGTCCAAAACACCCAACCGGTCCTTTCTAAATAAAATCTGTTGTCGAGTCAGTGGATTCATGCCCTGATGCGACTTCTCTGTGCCACGTTCAGGTTTTTCTGTACCGACGTGGTTTAGCCCAGCAGTGCTAATTGGGCTTAAAACCATTTTCTCTTCAGCTGACTGCACAGGAACTGCCCGTTCAGTACCACCTCTCAGCCCCCCTGAGGATAGAGTCCAGAAGCCCAATTCTATGAACTGCATGCGTCCTCAAACTGGGATTAAATAACTGGCTGTTTTGTCAGCGACAGAGAGACATTGTGTGAGGAAAATGAGCAGACGGGGGAGGGATTGTCTTAGAGAAATCAGACACAGACAAAAGAGAGAGAAAAAAAGAGGGAAGACAGACTTTGTTACCTAACAGCATTCTTCTACGTTCGCCATGTAAAGTGAAGGCTGGTGTAGGGGTGAGAAGGTGAAGGGAAAAAGAGGAGGGAGACTGAGTGAAAGGCCAGGCAGGCTCTGAGGCTTGCTGATGAGTTGTTTGCATGGTGAGCTCGGGGATTTCAGGACGTGACAGTGCAGGATGGCATTTAAGATTCACTATTGATTCAGAGAGAGATTAAGGAGCAGACCCGTCACCGTCTTCCACTGTGCTGGGTTTGGATAAAATGAAGATGCTGGCACATATTGAGAAAACTGAAGCGATCTCTCACAGTCAGAGAGGAGGGTTCTACCAACGCTACAGGTCTGAGTGTTGTCTATCTGTTTGTTAACAGCTCCTTCTGTCTCACTGTTTGCTCTCAAACGGTGGTAAAAAACCTCGCCTTCACTTGACCACCCTTTCGCCCGCTCCTCCTGATGAACGGACTCTGTCACCTTCCACTTTTTCTTCTTTATTTCCCCGTCCTCTCCAGCAGCTTTCTCCTTTCATTTCTTTTGGCGCTGCCCTCTTCACCCTTTTTAAAACTCTCCCCCTTTTCTTTTCCCTCTTCAATATCCTGTCCTTTCTTTCTTTTCTTTGCCCTGACCAATTCTCTTTCTGTATCCCTGCCCCTTTTCTCAGCCCCCTTAGAGCCACCCCCCCGCGCTCCTTTCTCCCCCTGCTTCCAACCCCCATTCGCCCTCTCTCCTTCTGTGCTCACTCTTCTTCTCCTGGCCTGTGTTGGCAAAGTGGCAGAAGGAGGCGGTTGGAGGCTGAGCTAGCTGCATTAGCCCCATACATTATTCATGTGCCCTGCAGTCTGTGTGGGTCCAGGTCCTCCTCTGCCTTGTCTGAGGGACACATGGGCCTCGTGAAAGAGCTCTGTGTGTGGGACACAGGGCCCGATGGAGGAGCTACATGATGGGACTATCAGCTCCTTGATTTCTGCTCCCTCTTGTAGAAGAAAGCAACAAAGAATGAGCGTTTACATCATAGATCAACATTCAAGTGCAGAATAAAGTGGTTTCCTTAGATGAGAGCAAGAATGTTTATCCAGTGTTTTCTCCTAATTCAAATTTCTCCTTGTACACATCAAAGCCCTTCATTTCCACTGAAAACCAGAGTCTGGCTTAGGTTTCCAACATATCTGCCCTGATGTTCACATGAAAGACTTGTCCCCTTTTAATATCGGCCAAGATCGCTGTTTGCCTGGCAGTGGTTCTCTCTCCAGCTCATCGGGATTCACAGGCTGTCCTCTCTGCTTTTAGAGCACACCCAGTTAACTGAACTGTTAACTGAACTGGGCTGTATGAAATTTTAATTTAGACAACCAGACGGAGATGGAGTGCCTCCTCTCTCCATCGCCATGAGCTTTTGAGGCTGTGGAGGAGCAGTGGATGAGAGCGAGAGAGCCTCTGGGACTAGAGGAGGAGCCTTTTTGGAAAACCACAACCAGATACTTGTTTCATGCTCACATCTGCTTTGCCTGACACACTTATGTGTTAACAAGAAAGTATACTGACTACTTGATTAGAATTCACTTTCTTTTAATGAACAGGTTAAAAATTGAGCTAATAGAGGTTAATCAGTCCCAGAAACCGGTTGTTTCCTGCTTCATTCTAATTATAAACTTGTCACGTGGATGTGTTTTGACAGGTTTTCCTGATAGTGTTCTGCTCTGCACAGGTGGTGTAGCTCCAGATTGGCATCGGCCCTGATGATCGCAACAACCCCTCTCCACCTCTTTTCAACCTACCCAGAGCTGATGTCTCAGAGGGCGAGGGGGTATGTTTGTTCCGGAGTCTTGAAGAGACAAGCTACATCACGGTGAGTCACGCACTCTCTGAGTCTTCAGTGAAAATGTGAAACACCGGGCTGTTTGCTTTCTCTCCTTTTTTCGAGAACTATGAGGGAAGTGCAGTCACAGTGTATTTCCTCTTGGATCTGCTAGACTAGCTTTACTAGTAAAGCTGCAAATGTGAGCTGCAGTTGATGATGGCCAAGATAGTAAACTCGTTGCTCCAGTGCTTAGGTTGTGTACAGTATGTATATAAAAAGTGCTGCCCACAGAGACTGTCACTGGAGATGACTACCTGACTCTGCAAGGGCAATGAAGGTGAGAGAAAGAGGGAGAAAATGACAGACAGAAGAGAGGAAGAATCATCTCACCCAGCACTTGAACGTGCACGTATTTGCCCATCCATACACCTGCACGTTTAACACATAGTGAATGTTTCTTCCAGTGATCAAAGGGGGAGCAGATGTAATACTAAGTGCACTTGGTTCCTCGTGTGCATTTGTCTACTACCTACTCTCACTCAGTCTTCTTCATCCATGTTTATCTGGCTCTATCCGGATAAGCAGGAGGTGCTAAAGTGACACCCTGACCAGTGCGGGCTTGTGCAGAGCGAGTACCTCTAATCCTCTTAAAGGACAAACCTACACTGCATGTTTTACTACCATTAAGGAGGGCTAGTCAGCGCTGGCCTCCATTCAGCAGAGACACTGAAGCAGAGGTGGGTGAATGTGAAGAAAAAGACAAATTCTATCCCATAGATGTACTTTTACACACAGTAGTAGTGCTTAATATCTACCGTTTACAGCACAACATGCATTGTTTTTACATAACTCAGAAGTACTGTGAGGTAATTCCTACTTTAATGACTCATCCTTCCTCATTTATTGGACACAGGCATGTTTTTAAAATGCTAGGAACAAGTGTGGCAGACGGCCAGAGCCCTGCCTCTTTTAAGCTCTTCACAGAACTGTTGGCATGCAGCAGTTTGATCCATATTTCCGAAGGCCGGTCAGACCGAGCACTTGGATTGGTTTCCCCCAGGCCAAGGTATGGATCATTAAGTTTCAGGAGGGCATTCATCATCGTTAGCCAAACAGATCAGATCTAGGTCACTGCTTTTCCCGTCCCTGCCAAATTTTCCCCTTTGTTTTCCCTCTTTCAGTGGGTGAAACCGCCCAGCATGGCCACAAACAGCAGATGAAGTATATCACGAGGGAGTATCTGCTGAAAACAAAACTCAGCATAACTTAATTCCCCTTCATGCCGCAAATAAAGGCTGTCAAGTAATTATCAGGCGCTCTACAAGCCTCTTCCAGCTGCAGAGTATTGATTGGCTGAAAGAAACAAAACCCTTTTGAGGGGCGTAGTAAGTCTTGAGATTTGGTTTGCGTTCAGTCGAACTCCCCAGGGTTAAAATGAGCCCTCCATCGCTCTTTATGTCCTCACCACTGCCTTGTTTAAGGGGCAAGCTCAGCAGAAAATGTACAGCTGCAGAGTGGTGGTGTTGTGAACGTTCATACTGGGGCATACTTGTGAGTCCTTTTATTGTGTGATGATGCAGTTGTTGTTGTTTTTGAGAATCAGGTCATTTCGCCATGTTTTGCTGCTCATGCTGACTAAACTCCACCCCTTTCTCTCACAGCCTTTTTTTTTTTTTTGCTTTCTGCTCACACATCTGATTATTCATAGTGTTCGAGGCAGGCTGCATGCGGTGCATATAAAAAAGGGCCTAGATGCAAATGTAGCTGGAGCACAATTCTCGCACTGATTGCACAGTCCAAAAAAGACAGAACTGAGCTCTGAGCTCAGTTTCATTTATTCCAACCAAATCCTTTCATCTTCCTCCCACGTTTCCCTGTTCCTCTGCGTGTTCATGCACTTTTCTCTCTTTGTCGCTTCAGATAAATGGAGGAGCAGGAGCGATGCAGGAGCAGGTCTCCGGCTCGGAGGGCCAGTCGGGTGCAGCAGGTGGTGGGGACAATAATACGACGCACTCGAGAGTCTCTTAGCAGGTACGGAATTAAAAGGAGTCTGAGCTGAGGGGGAAGATGTTTTTGTGGTGAAATCAGTGCAAAGGTGTTTAGAGGGTGGATTTTGATGGGAAGAAACTGAGTATGACAGAGTTTTAAAAAAATATATGCTTATATGCTAAAAACAACTAAACAATGTGTAAAGAGTGGAAGAGGAACTTTAAGCACGTCTAAGCCTGGTGCCAGATTCTTGAGTGACACAAAAATGAAAAATGTGGGAAGTGCAGGTGTGTATTTGTTCAGCATGCTGAGGAAATTTACTGACTCATTGTGAGTTAGCAATAGCTAAAAAAAAAGGGTAAACAGCACGTGAAAAACAAAAAGAGGCAAAAACTGAAGAAGAAGCTGCCTTTCTCAACCTGTTATGGACGCACTAAGACACAAACACAAACCAAACCTCCTCCCTACACCCACACACTGAGCCACATAGCTAAGTACATATTCAAACCCGAACTGCCTGACTGTCCCTCTCTCATACACAAACTTGTCCCACAGCAAACCACAAATATGTTTTCAAGAATCCTTCATATTTGGCTGTCCGCTAAGACTCATTCTCAGCAATGAACGCGTTGCTGAGAAATCCCAGTAAACTTCCTCCTGGGAATTCCTGGCGAGAAGCATATTCGTAATCGTCCCCGAGGGGAATTTCGGTTCACAAATAGTTGTCATCACTGTCATCGCACATCATAAATAAACGACAAGCATACATTAAATGCAATCATGAAGAGAGCTGCAAATGCACTGAAAGTCCGCAGTTAAAAACTGTGTACTACCCTGGCCTGCAGCTTGTTTAGCAATCCAACAGCTGACAGAACAAATGATCTCATATATTTATTTGCTTTAGTCCTCCCCAGCCTTCTCATATGACTTGTGTTGAAGCTTTGCATAAAGAGGGTGTTGAAGGCCTGCCAGAGAGACCTTTGCCCTGTGACGGGGTCTTAGTTACCAAAACACAGCGAAGATCTATCAAGTTGGTGCAAATGATCTTTCACAATATTCTCCCGGCCTGTTTTTGTTAATCATGTTGAGGTTGTAAAACGCACAGATCACACCAAAACCTAAACCGATTCAATAAAAGTGTCAATGTCTGATGTGCCTTTGTGAAAACGTCAGACATTTTTTCATTCAAAAGTAAACCTATTTCCAGGGTGCATTCAAGCCAAGGATGTATGTTAATCTGTTGGTGTCATTTAATCAGTGTTAATAACAGATACAGCTTCTGAAAGGTGATTATATGATACTTTTCTCTAATTAGTTATAAATTAAGTGTATTTAATAATAGTGAACAGACAACAACATGTCACCTTGAATTCTATATCATTTTGAGATTCACTTTGGTTCATTTTGACCTTCCATTGCCTTGAAAATGTTCAAGGTTAAAGGTTCAAGGTAAATGTACACCACAGTAGTTATTGTGACTTGAATAAATGCTGTTATTTTACACCAGTAAAGTGAACTTAGCATGCTTTTCCATTATCTTTGGTTATATATATCCTCTTATGATGGTTAATGTTCATTTAGACAAGTTTCTAAATAAAGAGGTTAAATAGAGAGTATTCCTGACCTGAATGATCAAAACACTCGATTTTAGAAAGTTTCTTTCTACTGCAGCTCTCGGTGTGGGTGTAGCAATCCCACTTTTGTGAGGAACAGCCAATCAGAAGAAAGTTGACTTAACTGTAGAGAAGCTAAAATAAGTTGTCTTCAGACAGTGAGTGAAATGAGAGGCTGCATATGGCCTAAAATATATACAAGCTGTCTGAACTGTGGAGCCGGAAATACTGTGTGACACCGCAGAGAAGGTTCGCTTTACAGGATTTCTGTGCTACGTTTTAATCAGCAGTCACTGTGGAACAAATAAGAAACGTGATCTGGAAGAGCAAAAAGTAAACTTTCTCCTCTTTGAATACACTACTTGAATACATAGTATCTCTTCATGGCTGTCGTCGCCTCCAGTTGGATAACCCATCACCCTGTCTGACTTCCTCAGAGAGCGGTTGCTAGGCGATGGGAGGTCGCAGCGCTCCAACAGTCTGTCCAATCAGAACTTCCAGGCCAAGCTGACATTGCAGATTACCAGGGACCCGGTCCTGGACAGCAGCACTGGACATGGCTTCACCCTCACCACAAACGCACCCCTGCTGGTCAGGGACATCGCCACAGGTACATCGGCCGTGCAGTGGCTGTGAGTTAGCGTTACCAAATTGCCACCTGCTTTATGCAATTTTCGCTGCATGCAGCAAGCATATTTACACTTTACCACTCTCTCTCTATCTCTCTCACACACACATAACACGCACACACACATTCCTGGCATTCAGGCCCCGGGGCACGGTGCCAGAGAAGCCACGAAAACAACAGAGCCACCTGCTCATCCTTTCTAAATTCAATCACTTTTCATTTATGCAACTTTGATGGGGGATAGAGAGACTGATAAAGAGAGACAGAGTGCAGGGGGGAGAGAGGGAGAGATGCTGATCCATTACTTTATGTCTATCCTGTAAAATAAGCTGATAAATGCAGTGAGGAGGGTCCCACCCTGCCACTAGCGCTGTAGCTGCTGCCAAGGAAAAGGAGAGACGAATGAGATAGGGAGAGTGAAGTGATAACAGAAGACAAGATTTAATTGAGAGAGAAGATGCCAGCAGGAAGACCCAGAGGGAAATACACAACCAAAGTGCAAACATGGCTAAAGAAAGCAAAGTAATGAGCGTGAAAGTGTACAGAAAGTAGAGAGGGGATGAACAGTTGGTGACACTTAGGGATTGGGAATAGTCAGAGAGGCCATGTTGGTAGATGCTGAAGGAAAGTGAAGGATGATGAAGTAGGGTAGAAAGAGGAAGAGGAGGAATCGCTATTATGAAAGCTTAACAGGAGGGGACTTTGGCTTTTGGGTGTGTGTGTTTATGTGCAAAAGCTTGCCATGCTGTACGGCTTGCCTTCAGTGGGTCACAAATCAGGGACAGACGGGGCTTTGCCAGGCAGACTGGGTGTGTGAAAATTTGTGGGTGCATGTGTTTACGTGCACAGATGCTCAGCGTGTCTGTGTGCTTGTGTGTTAGAGTAAGCTGAAACTGCTGTGCCTCAGTCGTGCTCGCTTGCCTGAAGACAAATGAGTATAAATAGCTACAGAAAGCAGAGCCGAGCCGGGCTGGAAGACACCCAGAATAACCTTAACCCTTGTGTGTGTGTGTGTGTGTGTGTGTGTGTGTTTCCCTTTGTCTCCACGTACGCAGCTGTGGGTTTTTTTGTTTTATGCAAGCACTCACTCTTTTCATTGTGTGAATTTGTGCATCTGTGTGTGTGTGTTGATGGGAATGCGTGTGTTTAGGAAGTCCTGCAGATGGGATACTATTCCCAGGGGACCAGGTGCTGCAGATTAATGATACAGCGATGGAGGATTTGAGTGAAGAGCAGGTGGAAAATGTCTTAAGGTGAGGAGATCCATCTATCTACAGTTGTGGTCAGAAGTTTCCATGCACTCATCATGGGCATGAATCTCAGGGTAATTTGGGGCTTTTAATATTTTATTTGAACTTTTCTTTTTCCAGGGTTGAATTAATGCTTTTAAAGACTTTTGAAAGCAAGAATTGGGTGCAAAAAATCGAATTTATTTTCCATTTTTCTAAATCACACAGGATCAGTGGTATCCACACAGGCTCAAATATATAGCCCAACTAATATTTGGTTAAATGTCCCTTCTGCAACTTGTACTTCAACGAGATGCTTTAGGTATCAATCCACAATCTTCTGGCATGATTCTGGATATTTGACCAGTCTTTTTGGTAGAGTTAATATAAATGATCTGGTTTCCCTTCCAAAACTACTTTTGAAGTGTTTGGCTTGTCTATGTGGGAAGCTGCCTCTTTCTTGGTCGCCACCCTCTCAGTTCAAGGTGTTTCAGCAGTTATCAGTTCAAGATTGAGCCTTGGGTCTTGGGTTTTTCCTGAACATCCTCACCAATTTCCTCTTGTTTGAGAGGGACAGTTTGGGTCTTCTTCCAGAACAAAGTGGTGACACATCTCAATAATTTGTACTTATGATCGATGATTGTTTAGAAATCTTTCCAGCTTGTGTAAATCTCAAATTCTCCTTCTTAGAAAACTGTAGATTTAAGGGACTGTATGTATATAATTCAGCCTGTATGTGTACTTTCGATTATGTGTAAATTAGAGAAAATTCAAAATAAATTCTATTCTCGTTTTTCACAGTCATTAAAGAAATCAATGACAATTATTTCAGTTGTTTTCTGGGATTTTGACGCTGATTCATGTGTGACTGCGGGTGTAGAAGGCTTAGTGAGTTAGCGGTAGAGGTCAGAGCAGAAGATGCTGACTTAATAGCTGAGCAGAAAGGTTATGATCCCTCCTCCGTCTGTGTGAATGAATGCTTCTTCTCTGTGTTCAGGAACTTGGAGGATTGTATCAATGTGACTATCCTGCGGCACATGACAGTGAGTACAAAGAAGACATTAATGAGCTCCTCACTACACAGTCTGTATGCCATCGCTCATTTAAACATAAGCTGTCTGTGTGCTCCCAAGCATGTGACTCTTAGCTTGCCTCTTCTGACTGGATTAAGCACTTTACATTGTGCTGTGATGTATGTATCGACCGTCTGAGTACAGCTCTGAATGTTTGCATTTTAAAGCCTGCTGGCGTCAGTGTTACTCATGTGTGTCTTAGCCCATGCTTCATCCTTCATGTACAGTAATGGTGCTGATGTGTGTGTGTGCTACAGAATCCCAAGTCATCCATTATGTCAGCAGAGAAGAGAGCTCGTCTGAGGAGTAATCCAGTTAAAGTGCGCTTTGCAGAGGAGGTGGTGGTCAATGGGCACACTCAGGTGAGAAAACCTTATCTGATACAGAAGGAGGCTGCCAAACAAAAAACAAGCATTTACTGTAAGGCTACAAGCAGCAGTCAATTCACAGTCTTCCACATAATGAAATATTCTTCATTAGGGCTTATGGGCTAACATTTCTTGCAATCATTTAATATTTGATCTTTTCTCATCTGATATCGATTATGTCTGACCACATCTCTCACTTCTTTCCACCAGGGAAACTCTCTTCTCTTCCTGCCCAATGTTCTGAAAGTCTATTTAGAGAACGGACAGACCAAGGCTTTCAAGTTCGACAACAACACCACCGTCAAGGTATGTAATAAACAGGATTACCGGCCTAGTTAGAAAGTTTTACCCGAAAAGAGCATTTAGAGCTTTTACTTGGTGGCTTCATTGAGTGGCTCCATCGTATAGTACGTTACACGTTCGCCTAACCAGCAAAAGGGGGTGTGATCCTGGGGCAGGAGGAATGGGGCAAATCCATCCAGGGTTATGTTAGAAATGGCCATATCAAACACGCAAAATTACCTGCTCTGGAAGCCCTCGTGAATAGGAGAACAGCTGAAAGTAGCTCGCTCATCGGCCTGATGGACTTGTTTATCTTTTGATAGATATAGTAACTAAGTGACCCAAGAGATGCCTACATCGTTCATGGTTGACATTTTTATTACATAACAGCAGTGTGCCCCAGTAATAAGAAGCCTGACAACAGCTATTTTTAGCGTAGTCTTGAGAAATAGTTCTTCTGGGTTTATAAAGGTCTTTCAAAGTTTACCTTTGGACTTTTTCACTCATATTCAGTCTAGTCCTTGTGTCTTTACACACAACAGAAAATTTGGAATAGACCAATTTCAAATTTGAATTTCAATCTATGAGAAGATAACACAGTTTGACTGGCATAAAATAGTATTTTTGCACCAACAAAAAAAACAATTAGCCAAAACCAAGGCATATCTCACCATGGTGTGCAGTGTGCCCTTAAAGAAACTGAGGAAACAGGGTCTTAATCTACTCTTCACTGTAGCCTCATCAGAAATGGTCTCAGTAGAAGGATGGCCTCCCCAGAGCGTGGACCTCAACAATATTGAAGCAGTGAGGGATCATTTTGACAGAAAACTGAGTAAAATGAAGCCAACATCCAAAGAACAGCTTTGAATGTTTTTCAAGGAGCCTGGAGAACTGAAGACTACTTAAACAAATTACAGGAAGGCCTACCTAAGAGATTTCAGGCTATGGTGAAGAATAAGGGTGGTCACACCAAATACTGACTTTCAAGCTCATTAGAACTGTATAAACTCTATTGTTGCCCTATATATGGTATGTTTCATGTATGTTTGCATACATAACAATAAATTGCTGCACCTACTTACCATTTTCCTTGCAACATATACAGAAATGACTCAAGACGGTCCTCTTATGAGCCAATAAAAAGCCCACACAGTTTCTTAAAACCACCACGAGACTGAGCACACAGGTGAATGTAGCTATGAGATGCTTGGTAGGACCAGGTGGGACTATTTTGAAATTAAGTGCACCAGAAGCTAAGGTATGATTTCCCCCAAAGGTGTCACAGTGTGGGTTGGCTATAACAGTTGTAGTTCATTGGGAGATACTGTTTCTGAAAAAGAAAATTATGAAAAGGTCAGTAAGTCACCATCAGTAGGTACATGCTTCTGTCTTTATGAGCAGGGTATTATTTTTACAGCAGCTTTTGTATTTCTGTTTGTTTTCCCAGCTGAAGCAAATCTGAGACAGGGAATCAGCTTTGTCCCTTTGCCCTCAGTGGAGTGGGACGAAACATGTTTGTCTAAGAGGTGTGAGCTGTTGGTTTTTTTTGTCATTCCAGGACATTGTTCTGACTCTGAAGGATAAGCTGTCCATCCGGGCCATCGAGTACTTCGCCCTGGTGCTAGAGCAACAGTACAGCATCACCAAACTGCTGCTACTGCATGAAGATGAGCTCATTCAGAGGGTGAAGGAAAAGAATCCATGTGGAGATATCTCGTAGATATGTATGAAGATTAAATGCTACAACTTTCCACCTCTATCTTTTGTCTTCACCAGGTGGTGCAAAAGAAAGACTCCCACGATTACAGGTGTCTGTTCAGGGTTTGTTTCATCCCCAGAGACCCAGGAGACCTACTGCAGGATGACCCCTCTGCCTTTGAGTACTTCTTTTTACAGGTCAGAGAAGCTCCTTTATTTGTTGTCACCATTACGGTCATGCATTGTTTATCTCAGAGACTTTTGCTCTGAATTATTTCGCAATTAGACTTTGGTCCTTTCTCTGCGTATGTACAGAAAATAAAACTTTGTACCCACTTTATGCTGAGTGTGCTCTGAAATTCTTCGAAAATATTGCAAAAGTAGCTCTGAAGTCAACATGCAGCCCCTCCTTATAGCTTCATGGCCTTATCCCTATAACACGTTGCTCACATTCTTTAGTCCTTCTTTTGTACAAAGCAGTTACATACTTGCTCTGATGATGCTAAGTCTTGATATTGTTACATGTGGCCTGTGCGTGTTTTTGTTGCTCACTAAAGCAGTGGAGAGTGCCGCTTATGTCATGCCAATTTACTGTTTCATTGTCTTCGCCGATTGTGTTTTCCCTGTCAGTGTCAGGTCGCTGGTTTACTTACAGATATGCTGATGAGCTACGTGCTTTGCAATGTCTGACATGCAGAGTATGCTGGGACAAAAATCAGGTCACTGTAAGGTGCGTGTGTATTATGTAATACTAAAACTGTGATTCTTTCTGCCTGCAGAGTGTTGGTGATGTGCTACGGGAGCGTTTCGCGGTGGAGATGAAGTGCAACACTGCACTCCGCCTGGCAGCCCTGCACATGCATGAGAGACTAGATAGTTGTGGACAGACCAGAACCTCAGTCAAGAGTATTACGTGAGTCATACGCGTGGGAGAGTTTCCGTTTAGGGGTCACACTAGTAGGACACTGTAATTGTGGTACTTCTCATTATAGGTTTTGAGTAATAGGGCCTTGACATTTTTTCACTGCTGCAATTACTGTGATTTGTCTAGGATGAGGCAGCTCACTAAATGCCTAATCTATTAATGTGATGGGAGAGGTTTAGTGGGTGTGTGGAGGATATTTGCCCCATTACTTGAGAGTGGAAGTGTCTCAAAATGCAAAGCAAACATCCATTTTTTCTAAGGATTGCGGCCTGGTTGTCATACATTGTTGTACATTGTATATATTGTAGTACAGAGCAGTTATCTGTACATTTCTATACTTATCCCACAAGTTATAATTGTGAAGACAACTTGCAATTAATGGGGCTGAAAGCTGAACTATGACTGTTTAGTAATATCTACTGGTAGTTTTTTTTTTTTTTGGTTTGTTTTTTTAAAGAAATAAAGCTCAGTGAAATTTCTGAATTTAACTTCCAATATTAAGTGTATCTTTGTCCTTACATTACAACCTCTTTTCACTTTTCATGCATTTCTTTGTAACATTTTATTCACTGAGTACTTTCATGCCTCTGCAAATGTGGCGTTGACAGGAAGGAGTTCGGCTTGGACAGCTTCATCTCTCCTACGCTGCTGGGCAACATGAGAGAGAAGGACCTGAGGAAAGCCATTAGCTACCACCTCAAAAAGATCCAGTCCCTGCTAGAGCCACGCCAGAAGGTAAATGGATAAGTGGAAGGAAAATGTGAGAGGTGTAAAGAGACACATAGTGACAGCAGTGACTTCAGGCTACGTTTTAGCTGAGATGTATGAGGACTGCTAATCTTCCTAAGGTTTAAAGCGGTATATGGAAGAACAGCAGCTTGGAGGAAAAATAGATGTTGAGTAGGAGGCTAATTAAAAAGGTGAATAGTCAGTATCAGGCTTGGGTAATGCCACCCACCGCCTTTTTTGTCTGTCTTGCTCATACTGTATATCTTCTCTGTGGTGTTATAGGTAATATCTGCCAATCAGGCTCGTTTGGCCTACCTCACTCAGCTGGGAGAGCTCATTTCTTATGGGGGACGGTCGTACACAGCCACAATGATGGTAAGGGCTAAAGGCCTCATGTAAATTGGTGGATCCATTTGCTAAACGATGGAAATTGCAACCAATTAAAATGACTGCAACACTTATTTCCTTTCTTCCTTCTCCTTCCAGCTTCAGGACAGGGAAGTGCTGGTCACGCTGCTGGTGGGAGCCAAGTATGGGATGAGTCAGGTCATCAACCACAAGCTCAACGTGATCTCTACGCTGGTCGAGTTCAGCAGCATCAGCCGAGTGGAGCTGCTCACGGAGTCGGACAAAGTCAGCTTGCTGCGCATCTCGCTGCATGACATGAAGGTGAGGGGGCCTTAGGTGGGATATACATGTTCATCGAGTTGCAAGGCTGTATTATTCGTAAACATATAGACGTGGCACAGATGTTCATTCACCACACTATATTCATGAACATGACACTAAATATAGGTCAAGCATTCTTTCTCTACTATACATGCGATATATAACAGTATACAGCCTAAGGCTAGCTATATATAATGTTAATTCATGAATGCAAAGGTGACTGTCTCTCCTTCTTTCTCCCACTCCATCGCTTTCCCCCTCTTACCCTTTGGCTTTAAACACTACTACTTTACCTTTTTTCTGCAATACCCTCCCCCTCTCAGCCATTTGCCTTACTGATGGACTCTCTGGCAGCCAAAGACTTAGGGTGTCTGCTGGGAGGCTACTGCAAACTCCTGGTGGATCCCAATGTCAACGTCTTCCGTCTGGGGCGCCCAAAAGTGAGGGTGCACCGGATTCCTGCTGAAGAAGGTGTGTGTGGGAGGTTCGCCGTAATAGAGGGCGTGTGCTATGAATCCCTATCAAGTGAGCAAAAACTGTTTCACTTAAAACGTATGACTTTCTGGCTTTGGCCTTTTTGATAGCCTTTTTTTCACCTCACATGTTTATTTATGTCACCATCCAGTATGGATACGGATAATAAAAAAAAAGATAAGATGTCATTTTTTTTTTTTTACTATCAAAAATTAAATATTATTCTCCTTTATGAATGCACTAACACAGCTTTCGCAATGCTTGTCTGGTGTTTGTGCACTTTCTGGGTTTTATTAGGTTATGTGTCTCGCTGCTGCAGTGACTCAGACGACTCAACAGACGAGGATGACCCGATGGATTCTCAGAATTACAAACGCCCAGACCCAGCAAGTCAGGACTGGGAAGAGAGGAGAAGAGAGGAGGAAGAGAAGAGGAGAGAGGAAGAAAGAAAAGAGAGAGAGGAGCACAAAGGCAAACAGGAAGTGAGGATAATAGTGACAACAGAAGGTAAAGGAAATGAGAGTCCAGATGAAGGAGGAGCAACAGGAAGTGGTCTGCATAAATTCAGTGTTATGGATGAAGAAATGAACCTGGACTCTTCCTGGTACCACACTGACCTGCGAGTCACCAGCAGCTTCTCCAGCTTGTCCAGCAGTTCCTTGAGCACTGCACTTGAGGAGAGCAGTGCTGCCAGCAAATCCAAATCTCGCCTTCACGGGCCGCACGTAGGCGAGGATGTTCCGAGTTTTGATGTTCACCACCCCTACCTCCTGGAGCCAAAACGCCATCAAGGGCCACGTAGACCCACTAACCTCAATTACCGTGGGAATGACAACTCTTGCCTCTGCTTTGCTGACCTCTCCAAGTCTGACTTCCTACCAAGCCCGCCTGGGGCTACCAGTGATGACGATGATGACGATGAAGAGGAGGAAGATCGGGGCACTGAGACACTTAGACGTATTTCTAAGATTCCTAGTTCAAGAGATTTGAGAATGATTGACAGCATACCCTTTCAAAGATCACCTATTAAAAGAAAGAAAAAGACCCCTCCCAAAGTCCCAGTAAGAACAAGTTCAATTCCTGGGAGCAAAGCAGGAAAGGCTGAGAACCGCCTATCAAAGGATGAAGACAGCATGTTTCTGACACCTTCACCCAACCCCAAGCCGAATCTTTTGGTCAAAGACAATGTCTCAGACTCTGAGGATGAGTTTTTCGATGCACAAGAGAGATTTACTCCTCCAGTTCCTGATCTCTCAGGTTTGTTTACAGCATGCTTGATAACTTAGTCCCTTGATGGTATATTTATCTGTGTACTGGTGACATGTGACAGCACTGTGACTACGATATGTTGAAAGGAGACGGGACAATTGTGAGAAGATGTGTGTCGGTCCATTAATACCTGTCTTTCTGTTGTTTTCATTTCATTTTTCTCATTCTCTCACAGATGCAGAGCTGGCTGACCGACGCAATGCTAATCGTTTGAGTGGAACCTGGAACAGTCTTCCAGCTGTCTCGCGGAAAGAGCCGTCATCTCCACTTGCCAATAAAAGCCAATCCTATAAAGCCAAGAAAGAAGCGGATACACTTAAAGCCCCTTCGAATCAACTCAACAACCAGCAAGGCAGTCCTTCAAAGCCATCACAGAAACCTGATGTTAAGGTCAAACCACCATTGGCACCGAAACCACAGCTGCCTCCCAAACCTCAGATCATTCCTCCCAAGTCTCCCCAGCATGGGAGATCATATGCCCAATGCAATGGAGATGCCTCTGGACGTTTGTCGTCGGAACTCCTTGAAATGGAGCCGGACACCATGGAGTTCAAGTCGGTCACATCAGGTGGATTGCCTATGTCGTCATCCTTGATCACAGCAGTGCGATATAGCAAGCAATCACTATCACAAGATGAAGAAAAGACAAAAAGACAGGAAAGCAGCACAAAACAAAGTAAAGATCTAGAAAATGGAGCGCGTGCTGTTTCCAAAAAAGAAAAATACATTCCTGATGAATCGCAAATTCCTGAAGCTGAGGGGAAAACCAGTGGAACTGACCTGCTAACAAAGAGGCCAGCAAGCCTAACCCCAATCACTCACTCTAATTCAGGAACTAAGCTAACAATACCCCCTCCAGTGCCTCCCAAACCCACTTCACCAAGCAATCTTCACCCCTTATCGCTACCTGCCAGCTCTCCCGTCTCTCCTACTGATCCAAGCAAAGGGATCTGTAAGGATGGCGTCAGTACTCCAAATGGAATTCACCCTTGGAGCAGTCGTAATGGGAGCATCCAGTCAGGACCTAGAAGGGTCTCTCTGAGCCACGAGAGCCTTTCACCCAAAAATACAGATGCACCTCTTACAGTTACCACCTCGCTGACCTCAACCAATTCTAAAGGGGGCCTAGAAAGCAGAGAATCTGGAAGATCTGGTTCAGGATCTGACCTGAGAACCAGCTCCTCCAGTCTAGGAGGCAGGCTATCTGCCTCAGCCCTGAGAGGGAAGATTCAGGCCCTTCCTTGGTACATGACCCGTTCCCAGGAGATATTAGGAACTCTGGACTATCCGTCCACTAGTTCCATCAATGGCGACACATCTGGATTTGGCTCTGGTTTGTCTGTAGCCAGTGGCTTATCAGACCTAAACAAAACTCCTGTCAAGGACAAAGAGAGTGTGCCCTCAAAATCAGGAATCAAAGGGACCATTTTAGATGATGGAGCTGAAGTTGTCATAGCAACAATCAAAGAGGCCCAAGAATTGTCGGCACACATGAAAAAGGCCAGTGGAACAAACGGCTCCCACCCTAATCTAAGTTTTAGAGAAAATATTGCACGTAGCAGCAGCGTTTCATCAGAGCAGCCTCAATCGCGGTCTCACTCAGCAGTCGGGTTGGGAGGTGTGTCCAGCATGGAGATTGGAGGTGACTCACCGACCTCCTCACTGGCAGACAGCACTCCTCCACAGCAACACCGGGAGGCTTGTGGCTGCCGCACTGTTTACGCCAACTGTTTCAGCGGAGACACAGAGGATGGCGTTAGCTTTGATGATGAGCTCACAGTTTATGAGTTCTCCCGTCGCATACGCCCCAAACCTGTCCAGCCGGCACCTGCCCCATCTCCTACAACAACACCCTCTCTCAAACCCAATATTCTTTCACTGCTGAGGGACAACCCTCGCCCGCTGTCTACTTTCTCTACGACCTCTTCTGAACTCAGTCCTCTTGTTTCGTGTCCAGTTTCACCCACAACCTCATTCGGCGGCTCGCTTCGTTCCCTAACTAACAAGAATTATGGTGGGCTGAAAGGCGGCTTTGCCTCTCTGCGTCACGATATAGATCAGCTTCTTCTGGTCTTAGAACGAGGTGCACCTGAGCAAACAGAGCAAACATCATGCCAAGATGCAAAGCAAGATAGCACAAAGTTAAAAGTAGGGCCTGATCTAAATCATAATGGAACCGAAGACAGCCCTGCCCCAGAAGCAAGCCTAAAGTGTAATAGGATGACACCTGCTACCATGACAGAGGCCGAGAGGAGTCTTCTTCAGGCTGAGGCTCGACGGTTAGCATCTGGATGTCAACGAGCCACGCGGGTAGGCTGGGCGCCCGATGAAGCCCTGCGTTCTTTATCCAATAGTTTTAGTGCCCTGGTACAGCTGTCGGCAGCCTGTCTGCAAACAAACCCTTGCACTGGTTGTGACATGTGCCATAATACAAATCTGGTTCAAAAAGTTGAGGACAATGATGGCCAAGAGGCCATGGACAAGCTGAAAGAGATAGTGGGGCTGTATCGGGAGTTTGTTGGGGCTGTTGAGACAGCTGGAACTGGCGCTGGGGCAGTGGGTAGGAGCGGGGGCGTCAATGGGACCGTACAGGGTCAGGGAGAGGTCGACGGGGTAAGGCTGCTAGCCAAACGATGCACTGTGCTCATCTCGTCTGTATTCGCACTCACTCAGCTCTTCCGGACACCCACGGTAGAGCCCTCGGACACACCCGGACATGTACCTCTAAACTTTTGATCTGTGAACTTTTACCCACTAATAACGCACTGACTCTAGAGGTGAAGACAAGAAGAAGCAGCACAGAGCTATCTGGTGTGTAATGCTTGTGTTCTTGTACAGTAAGTGCCATGCACACCACACCACACCACAGCACACACATCACACACACACCCACATTGAAACACAAACACCAAACACACCCCTAAAACGAAGCGATGTCACTTCGTTGCTAAACCTCTCCTTGGACGCATACGGACTATGCATTTGTACATATGAATTTTATAATTATCTCATAATTCTCTTATTTTATGATACAATATGTGTATGTATGTAATGATGAATTACCCATGTATGTATTTATGTATTTATTTTTACAATATTTGCACCATGATCTGTGACTGGCAGGTCTCTGGTGAGGAAAAAAAGAACTATGGATGTCACTGGAACTTTTTTTTTTCCCCCTCCCCTTTGAGACAGTATTACGTTATCTTTTTGCTGCTTTAAATATTGCTCCACTCCACAAGGTGTAATCTGTAAATTGTCATTTTCTACGTTTATGATTACGGTACATTTACTGACAAACTACAGGAACTATTCTGTATCTCACTTGCGAAATATAGTAATAAACTGATTTGTTTTATATGTGCAGGTTTTGCACCTTTGTAAGGATTTAGTTTTTCAACATTACAGTCACAACTATACCATTACACAGCAGGGAGAGCACTTTTGACTGTTACAGATTGCACCTTTTTTTGAGACATGTACCCTTGTGTAAACTGTTTTTCTGCCCCTTCCCGGTCCATACCTGACTTTGTGTGAATGCTTCCTGGATATAACCCCATTACCCAATCGTATGCAGTATTATAATATTACTCTAGTTTTCATCCAAAGGACACTACATACAGTATATATTTTCTGGGAATGTGTGGGTGAGGTCCACCCAAACAGGGGACCTTATTTATGTAGTTTTTTGTTTTTTTTTGACGAGGCACAAGAGTGACTGTTAAACTCTATCCAGATGTAGCAAAGATCCAAAGTCTTAAAACACTGAGCCACAACTGTTCCCTGCCAATGTTTCGTCTTTGGGTGCACCACTTTATTAACTGAGTACTGACTGATGGATGGGCTGATGGTCAATGCTGGGGTCAGAACTGTAGATATACATTTATATCTCTGTGTCCTATTCTGTCCCTACTTTAGTTTATGGCTATGCAAACATAAACCCCTCAACCCCCCCACATACTCTGTTGTTTTTTGCGCTAACATTAAAAACAAACAGCAGCTGCATTATGTTTGCTTGAATATAATGGATGCTTTCTTTGTTTGGAATGTTGGTTTTTGTCTTGTTTCTGGAAAACTTTCTGCATTAAGGAATGCAACATTTTGCAAGGTTGCATGGCATTAGCATTTTGTCAATATAAAGACTTCTGTCTATACTGATGTCTGTGAACTTTCAGTAAAAGGACTACGTTGCTCAATCGGTTTGCTGATGTACAGTGTTCACTTATCAGCTCCTCCATATCACATGACGCCATCCGATTTGAAGGATTTACTCGAGCCACCTACAAACAACAGGAAGCTAATTAAGCCAAATCAGTCAGCGGTTGCTTATTCAAATATGATAAGGGGATTAGCTGAAATAAAGACTGCTTAAGTGCTGAGAAACAGCTGGTGAGGGGAAAGGTAGTGTATTTAATCTTCCAGACTGATGACTGAGGGAAATTTTGTTAAGGTAGTTGTGCAGCCATCACCATGCTAACGTCAAGACGTTGTGTCTCAGGAGGGTCTCCTGTTGTTCATTAGGCTGGCTCCATCAGTAAAGAGTGCCTGTGTCACTAACTCTTTCCTGTACGGGAACATTGTATGAACAGCATTTCATAGTCAGAGAGTCCACTGTGTTTCTACAGAAGCAGCCACTTTTCCATCCCCACATAAAACATGAAGTTAGTGTACCAAGAAATGTATTGTTTGGGAATAAATGAAACACTGACCTTAATAATGCTGTCTTGAATATTTGGGAACTGTGTGTACTTTCATTTACCAACAAGCAATTCATGAAGCTCCATTCACAAATATCGAGTGTTATTTATGAGATCATAAGAGATATCACTGCACACCGATATTCAACCCCATGGTGAATATTTCACTTCAGCAGATAAACTAATATTTATGAATCTCATAGCCTCTGTACCATCTTTACGCTCCAACTCCAAAAGTCTTGGGTCACCCCTTATTTCTTTATATGTTGCAAGGAAAACTGTAAATTGGTGCAACAATTTATTGAAATGTATGTAAAGATACATGAAACATACAGCATAAAATGCAAAAACTGAGTTTGCACAATTCTAGTGAACTTGAAAGTCAACATTTGGTGTGACCACCTTCATTCTTCACCATAGTGTGAACTCTCTTAGTAGAGTAAATTCTTTAAGTAGTGTTCAGGAATGGTTCTCCAGGCTTCTTGAAGAAATAGCAAAGCTATTATTTGGCTATTAGGTGCCTTTTGCTCCCTTCTGTATCAAGATGATCCCACCCTGCTTCCGAAAACGATTGCTCAAGAGCAATATAACAAATCTGGTTTATTGGAAGCATAGTATAAAGAAATGAGGGGTGGCTCAAGATTTCTGCACAGTACAATAACGAATGAAGATTGTAGGATTGTTTTTTCAGTGTTAATTTCCTACAGTTTCAAGATGGCAGTGTTTGTCTATGCATGAGGCCACCCCCTCCCCTTTTTGCTTTTTTGGTACTGGTCTTCAAACTATGTGGAGAGCCAATTAGCAGAGTTCAAGCAATATTTCTGCTACTATGATTAAAAAGGATTTTTAGATAAATTTGCACATAAAAAAAAGTTAGATTTCATCTAAGACAGCAGTCAGAAGGACACTTGATGTGGTGCAAAGAGAGCTGAGAGGCTTTGAAGCAACAGCAGTTCAGCGCTTCTTGATCTAAAGTCCCTCTGTCAGATTGTCCTTAATCTGATCATCATCTGCTGTCAGACTTCTTGACACAGCAAGCTAGAAAGTGGTACTCTGTGCTGACCCAAAACTCAGTCTCACAGTGCTGACTTGATGTCATTTCTTTTAAACAAAAATCCTTGACAACACTTACGCACATTGCATAAGTGTTGTCACTTACAAAGAAGGGATTATAATTAATAAACGGGAAAAACAGGTCGAATAGTTTACACATTATCATTGTATGACTCATAGGTACAGAGCAATGAGGTCACAAAACAGACACAAAAACTGTTTCATAACATATGTGTGTCTCAGTTACGTAAAGGAAAATCTTTCTTCTCTCTAGGTGAAAAAATGACAGTCAGCTCATTTTTCCTGAAGTACTTCTGTATTTATTCAGGTTTTAACTGAGATTTAAAACATTTTAGCACAATTACTAACGTGACATTTCATTTTCGTAGTGATCCAGAAACTTTTGCTTCAGGAAAGTGATAAACAGCGTTATTTGATACACTTTTGAAGAGGATATTAGAATGAAAAGACTTGAAGAAATAGGCCGAGTGATCCATTTACATGGCAGCTTGAGCTTTTTGTGCCACTGAACATTACCCTCTGTCCCCGTCTTCTCTCTGTGCCACTACTATGAAGCCACTCTCTCAAGTGTCCAAGCAGCATGCCTTTCCTCTTCGGGTTGTCGAACTCAGCAAGAGCTGCAGTATGGTGACTGCAGCTACTCAAGCTTGAAATCTGAGCCCATTATGTCAACAGATGTTACAGACAGAGGGGAGAGCAAGCGTGACAAGAGAAGATATTAAAGTGAGAGCAAAAGGGGGGAGAGATACTGCCATTTATTTTATTTATGTAAGTTTTAAAAAAGGAAACAACCAGTGAGGAACATTTGTCTCATAGCCAATAAAAGAGCAGTAGTGATGCAGAACTCAACCACAGGTCTTCTTCTCCTATTTGCCATCTTACACATCAAGACTGTTTTTTTTCCTCCCTGTATTTCAATTTAAAAAAAAAAAAAAAAAAAAACTGACAAGAGAGTACACCACAGGGCACTTATCAAAACACACACACACACACAAAAAACCCCCAAAATAAACAAAAACAAAACCAAAAAAAGGAAAAGAAAAAAACCCCACACACTGGCAATAGCACTTCAGAAAATAAATCAAGACAAAACATTATTTAACAAAAATGTCAATTAACTGACTCACGTGTGAAAACTGAGACCTTTCTGTTGTAAAAAATAGAAAAAAGGGAAAAATCTTCTTATTTCTTTGTTCCTTTTGTTGAAAATTCCTAGACTTTGTGCACTGCTAATACTGATTTCAACAGTCACTTAAACATTTGCCGTCTTATGTCTTACTTCAATCTGAACTGGTGAGCACAAGAACAATGCTCTAAACATGGGGAAAAAGCACAAAACTGTTTAAGTGGCAGAACTTCTCTTCACAGGAGGCGGCGCTCTTGGACAAACAAACATCACAGCAAACAGCATGTCCACAGAGAGGGATTCTCCCACAAAACAGGAAATCACTCAAGTTTTAAAGTTTCCTTTTAAATCTTTGAAAAAGATTGATGGAGCTTTGTGTGCGTCCTCAAACTTTACAACACAGACCAAACACGGGCATATTAACTGGACCCTGGCACAAGTTTTGCCTGCTTTTAACACTTTGACAACAGCAGAAAGTAACAATAGCAGGCAGTTATCTTACAGTGACTGTTGGCCCCAGTCAGAAGTACAACTTTACTGTTATCTTTTAGTTCTGGAAATGTTGGACAGCAAGTGCACCGACTTTACTTTACAACCTCTCATTTGTCACTTTAGACTGGCTCTGTTCCTCCGCTCAACACCCCTCCCTTAAAACACTTTCTCTTCCAATCTAGATCTCATTTTTCCTCTCCATTCCTCTTCTCATAAGAGCTTCAGCAGCAGCTCATAGGTGGCATTGATGATCCCCCAGGAGAGAAGAGAGCGATGGTAGTTGAGGTGGGCTCCTCTGAACAGCATGGCTATACTGCCACCCCTCTCTCTCCACACTGTTAACAGCACCTCTCTGCAAGGATTGAAGGCTCCACCCACCTGAGACTGAGCCCGCGATTTGACGACATTTAATGGGTAGAACATGATGCCAAGGCCTGCCCCCAGCAACCCTCCGCAAACAAAATCATTAACCAAGTTACCTGCCTTGCTAGTAGCTTCTGGGAGCTGCTCTTTAATGGGTCCCCTGAGCCCAAAGAAGAGAACATTGCTAGGGCCATTGCGCAGTAGTATGGGCACGAGGCCACGGTAGCACTCTCTCACACCATACTCTGTCACAAGTGTCCGGAAGGTGTGTGCTGTGTTGTTGAAGCGCCCGTGGTGCCGGTGGTCTTGTAGGAGAGTCTGCACACGCTCAAACGGTGTAAGGATGGCCTCTGCAGTTCCTGCCAAAGCTGCAGCAAAGCTTCTTGTAATCAGCTCTGGCACGCCACTGCTCCCAGCATGGTCTAGTAAGACTCTAGAGAAGTCCTCATACAAGCCAAACATGATGGCTACTGTAGTGCTCTTTTGGAGAAGTGGGGGAAGTAAGCCCCGATAAAGATTCCTCAGTCCATCCCTCTGGAGCTGTCGCACCGCATCGATGGCCAACACGCCATGCAGCTGTTGGCGGAAAAGGACTTTCTGGATCGGAAAGGTCAACAATATATTGGTAAAAGCTGCAAGGGAACCGCAAACATAGTGCTTCCCTTGAGGTCCAAACCTGGCGGTCAGAATGCCAGCAGACAACAGGGAATGGCCTCCTTTTGTCAGGGCTTGGGTCTGAGGTGTCCGCGCTGACTCGGAGTCCATGGTGCTAACAGCCATCAGAGGCCCGGTGCACCACAGCCTTATCCTCAAGCATCACATCAACATACTTCTGTAAATTTATGAAACACATTAAAAAGAAGAAATATCAGCAGGTGGTTTTTTTTATATCTCTTCACCCAAACAAAGATATTAAGTATGACATTATTTGTGAAGTACAAATAAAAAATTTATCTGTGGCTCATATTCTCTAAATGTGGCCTAAAGCTGGCTGAACTTTTCCAACTCAATAACCTGCCTTAGACTTCTACAATTACACTGCAACAACTGCCAACTGATAAGAGTATTACACAACTTAGCAGCCTGATACGTGCATGCTACGTCATGAGGGAAGCAAACCTGTTATGTACAGACTACACCCTTTATTTGCCTTGAGCATTAAATTTAGTTATTTATACAAAACATGCAACGCATACATCTTGTAACATACAATAACAGCAGTACAAATGGATGTTCCCACCAAAATTATAAGAAATTGTCAAAAACATCTTTAGTATATAAAGCAACAGAAAGGAGAAGTGGTGGTAATGGTGCAAGGTCAGGAGTAGGGCTGAACGATATATCGCATTTGCGATAATATCGCGACATGATCAAGTGCAATTTTCTAACCGCAAAGGCTGCGATTATACTGCGATTATATTATACAATTCATGGGCTGCATCCTCCTGAGGCCGCATTTGTAGACCGATTACGTCACAGCGACGCGCCGAAGGCTGTCCAAATTACTACCATATCCCAGAATTCATAGCGCGGCCCAGCCAAACTCCAGTTTCCAGCAATGGCGGCCGCTACTAAGTTTTAAAATTACTCATACTAATCTTTCTGGGTCACAAAATAAACTTTTAACATATTTTCAGGCGAGAAAGTAGTTGTGTAAACATCAAATATCTGCTCGGTTTATCAAGATATCCCATATTTGCAAAAGTGCTTCGACGTTTTCAGAGGCGTCTGCTACCCACCAGCTCGACAGCTAGCCGGGAGCTCGAGGGTTACTGATGCGGCCGAGAACGGCACAACTCCCGGCACATCATTTTCAGATCACCGCGGAGTTTCGCTGCTCGGGTTAAACGTAATATATAAGTCACTTAGACAACCTAAAAATGTTATTGTTGGGCTTTTTTCAGTGTTTTGTTTGTTCGTGAGTAAATCGGTTTGGCTGAGATTTTATGTTATTAGATTAGATAAAATAAAACTTTATTAATCCCCCGGGTGGGTTCCTCCTTGGTTTTCACACAGCTGACTAAACGTCAAACAGAAAACTTATTAAACAGAAGTATGAGACAGTCGAGAATTTACACCAGTGTCTGGTTATATTTTAGATAGCAAGAAGCAGACGGCCGAGTTTATTAAACTCCACCGAGACAGCGGTGACGCTAATCAGAACTAGCCTTCTGATTAGCTAATCAGAAGGCTAGACCGACCAATTTCACGCCTTTAAACTTTAAAGGCGTGTTTGTGTGTATGTTTATACAATTGCTATTATGTTTGCACTTTATGTGTAATGTTACTGACTGCAGAGATCAGTAAGATGTGTGTATTTTTTATTTATTAGTTTTATTTATTTAATATTATTTTTTAATTTAATGACTGTCTAGTAGTTCACAGATGTCGAAAAACTGAGTGTGGTAAAGCCACTGATTTTTTTTATGTATATTTCTGCAATCTGCACATTGTACTGACTTTCATTTTAATGTTTACACCAGGGTTCCTTGTCAGCACTTTATGCTCAGATGTTTGTAAGCTAAAAATAAACTATTGTGTATGTTCAAATATACTGTTGTGATTGAAGAAGTTAAATAAAAATGTCAGTCATCAATTCATGCATCACCTCATGTCATCATAACAGAGGTCTGTCTTCCAGGAAAGAACAGTTTAAAATTAATGTACTATAGTATTGGCCATACTATATGATGTATTGCTTGTCTTTGTTTAATAATACAGAAGACAAATACCTTAAAAAATAATCGCATATCGCATCGCAATCGCAATATTGGGGCAAAAAAATCACAATTAGATTATTTTCCATAATCGTTCAGCCCTAGTCAGGAGAGGTCAAAGGAAATCTACCAAAAGACTCTTGACACAGTTTTAAGTCAGTATTACAACACGAGACGACCACATGGCTGCTTTTGCATGAAATTGCATTGTGACATTGAAAACACCTGCAAGTTTAAAGTAACCAATATTTTTGTGTCTCTGTGCCTCTTTGTTGCAGATTTGCTTCCATGATATTTTAGAAGAAATTACCCAACTTCCCTGCGATGAAAAACGGACATTCCATATCCAAGCATACAGATCACTGTTAGAATTGTGACATCTAATCAGAAATACAGTCCAACCATCCCTTTTATTATGCTGCATCTTGCATGTTATTGCATAACTATAACAATCAGTACATTACATTTACTTTGGATATTCGACTGCACCTTCTTGCTTAAAACCTCTACATTTACTTTAAAATAAGTCATAATCTAACACAATAAGGTATTATTGTCGCACTAAATAAATTGTTAGTCATAATCTTATTTTGATCTTGATATTTTGACTCAAATTTGAGCGGAAACAAACCATCTTAACACAACCTAATCTTAGGCGAACACGCCCTCTGTGTACCGTTTCTTTAGGATTCAGTAACGTGTCGCATCAAGATTTTTCCAAGTTTTCCAAGACAAATAGCAAGACCTCTCGAACATAGCAACACTATTACTTGTTTTCTGTATGAATTACTTAGTAAGGACAAACACATCACTGAGGAGTTAGCACGCTTAGCGTAGCAGCCACACATAGAAATGATGGACTGGTTAGCTAGCTAGCTCAACGGTGCTAGTACCTGCACCCCTCGCTTACGTTTACGTTTAAGATAAAATGAGGAAGTGATGAGATATATAGTCACTGCATGCTACGCAAAGACAATTGTCCAACTAGCATGCTAAGTGGCTAGCAAGAAGAGAGTCAAACGGACAAGTGTTGATCCATGTTTGGTTGGAAATATCGTCCGCTGCCACTGAAAGTCAACAGGCAAAATAAGTCGCGTAGTTTTGGTAACATGAGGACCTGGCCCACAACTGAACCTTTACCTGCAGTGAAACCAGCCGCTGTCCTATCCCTGGACAGGTAGAGCGCTGCTTTCTGCTGGGTAATTGGGCCACTACTGTAGGTCGCGTCTGCAGTCCTAACAAACGCAGGTGACAGCAGCGCTTTTCCACGCCTGCGCACTGCTGTCGATCCGAAACCGTATGCATTGGGTAACGGCTGATTCGGAGGTAGTTTTGAGATTTATTTTAGAATTTATTGTATTTAACAGTGCAAACCTCAATAACTTTATTTGTTTAAATTTTCCTGATTGTTTTTAAAGTACGTCATATCAGAATAGTCGTGTTACAATTGTTCTTATTTTTGTTGTTGTATTTTACCTGATCCGGTAGCCATTCGACGTAGCTGTCGTAAAACGACACAACGCGTCGTGACGTCACTATCGTAAAGCTAGTGAGTGCGTCGGTAAATAGAGATTTATCTTTTACTTGCTTTCGCTTCTCATTATAAGTGTAGTAGTTGTATTGAAATAGAATAGTTGGATAATAGGCGGTGGTCTGATGATCAGTTATTGCAAATATGCCGGCTGAAAACCAAATAGCTGACGCTAGCTAGCTAGCTAATGTGGCTAACTGTAACGTTACATTTGGCTGCTACATTAAAACACGCATGCATATTTTGACATTTTGTCACATCCGGCACCTAAACCCAGAAGTATAGAATGTCAGCCCAAAAGGACTGTGAGTTTTTGGTGAAAAGAGCCCGGGAGCTGGTCTCTGATGATCCCTGTGCTGCCAAAGCCTGGCTCATCACTGCCAGGACCCTTTACCCTGCAGACTTCAACATACAGGTAACGCAAATCATCTCCTCTAGCTGCAAAAGCTGTCAGTAAAAACATCTTCTTACACATCGTGTTTCTGGACCTGTTTTTACAGTATGAAATGTACATCATTGAACGTAATGCAGAAAAGACAGCTTCAGCCGGGCGGCTGCTGTACGACATGTGAGTTACATTTTTAGCGTTAATGTCAAGTTTCCTATCATGAGTCTGACCTCTTACTTAGTTTTGATTTCCCTTTAGGTTCATAAACTTTCCAGATCAGCCCATTGTTTGGCGTGAGATCAGTGTTATTACAGCTGCCCTGCGGAGTGACTCTCAGGATAAGCAGGCACAGTTTCTGAGAGGTGAGAGGGTTTTAACCCTTCATTGCATGCATTAAAAAGTGTGACAATGAACAATGCTTCTTGTGAAAATCTAAAGACTATTTTTTTATTTTATTTTCAGGACTTTTTGAGACACTGCCTGGTCGAGTGCAGTGTGAGATGCTGCTGAAAGCCACGGAGCAGTGTTTCAACACTTTGGAGAAGGCAGAGATGCTGCTGTTACTGCTGAAGCGCTTTCCAGAGTCTGTGGTTCAACATGGGGTGTGTAATATTAGTATTTGCATTGTCTTTTGAAAACTATATGTAATGTTAAAAGCTATTAAAGAACCTGATGTGCTGTTAGGTCAATTTAGGAGAGACATTGCTGGAAGCAGAGGCATCAGAGAATTTGGAGACTCCTGTCAACTGCTTCAGGAAGCTTTTTGGTGAGTACATATTGTCTTTGAATCCATTTCATTTCATCTGAAAAAACAAACAACACTTGCTTCATACAGTTTTTTCCTCCTACAGTGTGTGATGTGCTTCCTTTGGTTATAAACAACATGGATATGCGTCTGCCTGCCAGCCTAATGCAGAAATACATGTTGAAAGCAGCAGAATTCTACATTGGTTATGTTACCCGTGGGCCCTCGCCGGATGGACAGATACAAGGTGAAGATACACTGTGGTGAACTTGTTCTTTGCTTTCTATTTTAGGGCTGTCACAGTGGGATCACTTTCACTCTTAAAAATTTCAGTTCTCTAGTGGGCTTTATAGTGAAGCCTTTGAAATATTTATTTTTTCTATTTACTTTGTTTTTCTTGTTTTCTGTTTCAGGCTCTCAAGAAGGTGGGGCTCTGAAGTCACCGAGTGTGTCACGTGCTTCCCAGCGTTACGTGATTGATGGCCTGACAGAAAAATCGTCGGTGGTGGCAGAACCTTGGGAGAAACTGCTGGATATTCTTGCTGTGGTTGGGGCACGATGTGAGTGGCAGGGAGACAAGGGACAGAGGTAATCTATCACTTGGCCTGTCACATTGTTATTTAGCTACTGCTGTTGTTCCTGCACAAAGGTGACATAAAGTGTAGGATACTTTGCTCAGGGATACCTGATTTGTCTGATTTGGACGCTAAGTGGGGTCAGGCTGAATGCTATCTGCTACCTTCTTGTTTT
Organism: Aulonocara stuartgranti; assembly: GCF_965226115.1. Classification (NCBI taxonomy): domain Eukaryota; kingdom Metazoa; phylum Chordata; class Actinopteri; order Cichliformes; family Cichlidae; genus Aulonocara; species Aulonocara stuartgranti. The sequence goes on from NC_138940.1 coordinate 30,755,244, forward strand.
ATGTTCATGTGTTGTAAATGTTTGAGTGTTTAAGGACCCCAGGAAGAATGCCTTTTTTAAAATTACATATGAGTTACATTGTGGGTAATAAGTAAAAAAAATCTTAATTTAATCAAAAACAAACAAAAACAAACACATAATAAAACAAATATAATGTGCCCACATGTAAAATATAAAGAATAGATGGTTAAAATGTGGATCGTTCAATGACTTTGAAGGGATTATTTAAAATTAAATTTTTCAAAGGAATGTTTTCATGTGTTTATTTGCACTGTAGGAGTTATATTGAGATGCTGCAGAGAGTGAAGGAGCTGTGTCGCTACCTGCCTGGTCTAGAAGGAGAGACGAGGGCCCGGTGCTGCAGTCAGGTGGTCATCTGCGCTGCACTTGTCCTCTTCCGTAGTGCCTTCTTCTACGTCTCAGCTGTACAGCCTGCACTGTTCCACGGTTAGCTTCTACCTTTGTAGATCTCCATCTTCATTTAATATATCTACGGTAATCTTTTGAGTAAAATGTTACAAATAGGTTTCAGTGTTATTTTTTTCTTTTTAGGAATCAGTGGGTTAAGTTCCGGGCCGTGGATCCTTGTAGAGGATTTGAGCTCAGTGTACAGTGATGTGGAGGTGGAGCGAGGAGCACTGAAACATGCGCATAAGAAACGCAAACTAGCAGATGGAAGAGAGAAGACTATGGTGAGAAAAGTTTAGATATAAGTAAGACACTTTAATTATCCCAGATTGGGAAATTCTTTTGATTATATTTGGATCTGTGTGTCATTATAGAGCTCAGATGATGAGGAAGGTTTGGGGAAAGGCCGTGGTCGACACATTTTAGTAAACAAGAATGACATGACCAACTGGTCAGAGACTTTGGAGAGCTTTCGCACAGCGAGAGAAAGCTGGGACCTTCTTCACTCCCATGATGGTCTGGAAGCTGGTAGGAGATTTTTATGTTCAGTCATGTTGTCACTACATCAAAAGGTTGTTATCAGAACAGCTGAAAATTGTACATTTTAATGTCTCTCAAAGAGTTCAAGAAGATCTGCGCCACGTGGAAGACAGACAGCTGGCTGTGGTTCCGAATATTCCTCACCGACATGATTATATACCAGGCAAGAGTCGTTTTTAATTTACCTTTTCTGTTTGTGACAAATCATCTGCATCCCTTTTATTTGTTAGCAGCAGCATCTTTAGCTTATTATCTTAGCTTTAGGATCAAAATATGCCATCATTTTAATACTGCTTTGAATTAAATAGCCCCGATCAACGTTGGGAAATGCAATTATTGCATAAGAAAGAACAGATTATACAGATGCAGGCACTCACTGACCACTTTGCCTTCAAAAATTCCCTGTGACATGGCATGTTATCCTGCTGGAAACAACCAGAGAAATCAGAAGATGGCTACTGTGGCAATAAAGGGATGGAGATGGTCAGCAAAAGTACTCAGTTAGGCTGTGACTTTTAAATGATCCTCTCTGGGGGTTTTTGAGTTACCTTCATCTTCCTATCAGCTCAAAGCCATCTGGACCTTCGCCTCTGACCTACAGATATACCTAATAAAGTGGCTGGAGAGTGTACATTTTAAGTTATATAGAATTTAAAGAATGAGGCAAATGCACGCAATAAAACTGGTTGAAGTTGGCAGATGAAACTGGCTATTTTAATATAATTTAAATACACTTAAGCTAACACATTAATCAACATTTGGATATAATATCTTTTCTAAGTTGTCTTTGGTTATATACTGATTATGTGCTAATGTATTATCTCCAGGGACAGTACCGCAAGGCCCTCTCTAGCCTGCACCAGATGGCTGCAGTGCAGCAGCCTCAGCCTGGGCCACAGAGTCCCTCAGGTCAGGCCAGTCTGGAGCACCACAGGGCCTTCATACAGCAGGCATCCTGCCACTACACCCTGGGAGAGTACAGGGTATACACATGCACACAAACACACTCTTAGCGTACATTATTTTGGTTTTGTCAGGAGACATGCATATGCTTATATGCCTTTCTTTTTCATAAATCATGTCAAATGAATTTATACAGTATGTTTTAAAACAAATGTAGCTGAGAGAAGTGATGAACTGAATTTGGGAATGTGCACACAATATTAAGGCAGAAAACTTAAATAAAGAAAATAAAGACAGTAATTGATTGAATATTTCAACTTTTTTATTTTTATTTTATGAAATCACAGCTGGCAGGAAATATACTTTACTGTAACATTTATTGATTCACATTGAAACTTTTGATTTGTAATTGGTCATATATAATTTATTTATTTATTTTTTTTTTACATATATATTTACTTAAAATATGTGATTGTATAATAAAATGTTTTGCAGGCCATGTATGAAAAACAAATCAGTGACACCAACTGGCCTGAAGGTGGCACTACAGTTAAAATGGGTTAAAATGTCCTAGATTAAATTCAGGTGTTTAGAACAACTTGCATCACTTTTATTCAATTTTCTCTAAACCAAGCTGACAGACCTGGTCCATCACAGCTCTGTCATTTAGTCAGTTTTACTATATTAGTATAAGTTTCTTAGCCTAACAACATGTCCTTTGTCCAGTCAAATTGTGTGTAATAGTTTTGTATGGTGCTGTTTCTTTTGACAGATGGCCTGTGAGAAACTGCTTGAAGTTGTCAGTGGCCTACTACCCCCAAACCAGGAAGCACCAAAGACCCCAGAGGATCCGGTTAGAGTCAAGACCAAAACGAGGAAAGGTAAAAGTTTCCTGAATCTACTCACTGATTCTGTTCATGAACAGTTTTGATTTTTTTTTTTTTTTCGCTAATCTGAGATATGACTACGTTTGTGGCCGTCTGTATTTATATGTTGCTTTGAGTACTGTTAACATTCCCTGTTCTTTGGTTTTAACCAGGTAATGACTTGCGATTACTTCCATGCACCAGCAAATCTGTGCTGCCGTTCTGTCTCCAGCTGATGCTTGCCTGCTTTAAGGTACATAGACAGGATACATCTGTGGAAATAAGTGGGTGCAAGGGCTTGGATACGTTTTCTTATGCAGACTTTGAGGAGACATGCTCCGTGCTGTAAGGCTTAATGAGACTGTGACAATCTTTGTTTCCTTTTTTCCCCCTTTTTTGGCCAATCAGCTACGTGCCTTCACCGACAGTCGTGACGACCTGTCCCTTGGTCACGTGGTGGTGCTCCTGCAGTACGACTGGCCACAGGGCGAGATGCTGTTTTTAAAGGCAGTGGACAAAATCTGCCAACAAGGCAGCTTCCAGTATGAGAATTTCTTCAACTATGTCACCAGTATCCTTTTTGCCTTGATTTCTTGCCTTTATTTTGGTGTAAATAAACAGTTCTCTTTGTGATTCCTTTATGTGTTGGATGTTGGTTTCCTTAAACTCATGGTTTTTCTCAGACATTGACATGCTGGAAGAGTTTGCATACCTGCGTACTCCAGAAGGAGGTAGAATTCAGCTGGAGCTGCTGCCCAATCAGGGAATGCTGATCAAGTAAGCAACCTCCTTCCCATTATGAGCGTTTCTTTAGTTGGCATCGTGACTGCACTCTCCCTTTCTGTTGGTGTGCTTTTAAAAGAGGACAGTGCTACTGACTGATCTACATAGACAAGGCCTGTGGGAAAAATTGACCTTTTAAACTGAAAAAGCTGTAAATGGAGTGGGCGTTTATAAAGAGAAGGAGTTCATGGTTTAAGTGAAGAAAGAAAAAACTGTTTTCTGACTCCTTCGTTCATTACTGTAGAAGTTCAGACGTTTGAATGCACCCTCACTGACAGTTGTTGAATGTTGCTGTCCCTCAGGAACCCTAGCCCTGCCCTGGGGGTGGAGTTAAATACTCTCCTGCTACAAGGGGTGCAGACGATGGACAGGTACCCCAGGCCCCTCCTCCCACAGTCCCCATCCCGCCCCTACCACCCCACCAGTCACCCTTCCTTCATCCCCAGCTTCAAGGCTTGTCATCCCCCAGTTTTAATTTGGGCCTGTCATTTTACATCAAGAGTTAGTCGTTCTTTGATTTCTGTCGGCGTTTGTTTATTTGAGCCATTATTCGCCTTTCTGTGGTCATCACTGTTGTTGTTACAGAAGACGATGTTGGTGTTTTTGTATAGTGAATTTAGTTATTTTGCCTTGTCATAACTCTTGATCTCATTTCATGTGTGGACATGTTTCATGTGGTTTTGATTATTATTATAATGGAATGTTTTATTTTATGTTTTATTTGAAAAGACTGAAAATGCTGTTTGTCTGATTTATGTGTGTGTGTAAGGAAAATGTAACCTGAAGTATTTATGAGTTATTTTTATTGCATAGGTTATATAATCTAAGCCTCTGTTTATTTTAAGGTATCTCATAAAACCCTATTTCTGACCATGTCTATGTTTGCATTTATTTTTAAAAAAAAAGTATTTTTCCTCTTCCAGACATCACACAGTGACTCGAGGAATCACCAAAGGAGTGAAGGAGGATTTCCGTCTGGCCATGGAGAGGCAGGTGTCGCGTTGTGGGGAAAACTTGCTTGCTGTGCTTCACCGTTTCTGCATTAATGAGAAAATAATCATCATCCAGTCGCTTCCCTGACACCTGGACTTTAGCTTGTGAGGTTTCAGGCACAATTTAAATGCAAGTGGACTGACTTAATGACCAAGAAAGCTGATTCTCTGCAGACACATTTCCAGCTCTCTTGTCTTTCTCAGCCAGCACTGAACTCTTAACATGCAGGCTTATTCTTTACCTTCATAGTGAACTTCTCTTTTTAGAGTGTTAGCAACAATACTGATAGACAACTGCTTTCATTTTCACATTACAGTATGTGTATTTTTTCTTCATCAGTGGTACAAAGTTGAGATGGTAACATAAATAACCACCACATTTCATATTGTGATGTCTTGCCGGAGTCAGTAATGACAGAAAACTTAAAGTGCATTTTTGATACTTTTTGTTAGGTAATGTTTTTGCTACAATCTTGAATCAAATTGTTAGTTTGTATGGATGTTTCCATTAAATGTTACTTGAATGGTTTAAACAAGTTTATGTGTTATTTCATAATTTATACATTGCAATCATATCAGATGGTCATTAAATGCTAATTAAACAAATGAGATAAATTAACCCTAAAAGGTGCCCGGTCTTTAAAGGTGCAGGGTAGCTATGACGTATTTCCAGTGTATCCAAATACTTCTGTAGCCCTTTTTTTACCCCTTTAATCTGTGTCCCTCTTCAAGTCTTTCCTCTGCCCAATGCTCCTGTACTTGTGTGACTGGAGCATTGGGCAGGTCAGTCTGTAGGGCAGCTCTGAGGTTAGCCCAGAATAACCTTTGTTTTGCCCTGTCTTGAGGCCACTCCAGATATGTGTGGCGGTTCATCATGGACTTCAGCTGGTAGTACTTGGATGGGATTAGGTATTGAGGCAGAGGCTCAAGCAGTACCAGCACAATGCTGTCTGAGCCCAGAGTGAGACGTTGGTGGGTGGCGAAGTAGAGCTCGTAATGACACCACTCGCTCTTGACAAAGTGAGCAGAGAGGACAAACACAGAGCGCCTGCATTTCTCCACACAGCTGATGATGTTCTCAATGATCGTCTTTCCCGGCACAAAATGTTTCTCGTGATGACAGATTCTAAGCCCTCCTGCGGGGCCTTCGAGGTTGGGAAGAAGGGAATTGCGCACCCAGTCAACATCGTGCTGGCTATAAGACACAAACGCGTGGAACTCCAGACCCACCAGATCCTCGGGCCGAGCTTGTTGCAGTCTTGCACGATGTTTGGCTCTTGTCCACTGCCAGATCATTCCCATGTACCAGGGAACATCCAAACAGTGACACAGAATCACAATGGAAATAATCAGTGTCCCTGCTGGAACCAAAATTGCAACCACTAGAAGGCCAATGCTGCAGGAGACCTCTGGGATCGAGATGTCTCTTAAAGTTGAGTTTCTAACGTCCTCGGGGTATGTGCAGTAATAGCCCTGTGGCCAGTTCAGCAGCTCAATACCTGATTGGTTGTTGTTGTTCTTTTCAGAATTGGTAGCGAGCTTTATGAAACCTCTGAGAGTGCAGGTACAGGTGAAGGGGTTAAAACTGACATCTAGGATATGCAGTTCGGGACAGCTTTCCAATATGTTCACAGATGGGGCATGGAGAGAATTTGACCTGAGCAGAAGCTTGTGGAGTGTGGGGAAAGTGCCACAACCTGGCAGGTCCCGCAGCCGGTTAGCATTTAGATTCAGAGTTGAAAGGTTTCTCAGTTTAAAGATGGATTGCGGAACCACCGAAATCTGGTTGTTCTGGAGGTCCAGTATCTGTGTCCCATTTGGTAGACATTGAAAAACTGACTCAGTCAAACTATTAGAAGACAGATTTATATTGGTGATGCTTGCTGGCCAGATGCACTGTGATGACTGGTCATACCCTATGGAGTTGACGCTGAGGTCCAGATGTTGCAGGGACGACATATATCGAAAACGTTGGCTCAGTAACTCAAGTTTTTTAAGACTGTTGCCTACCAGAGTCAAGTTCTTCAGGTTACGCAGGTTCTGACATTCAACTACGTTTTTACCCACCGCACTTGAGAAGATGGAATCAGACATAGCACCAAAGGAAAAATCCAGCTGGCGTATTGGACTCTGTGACTTGGGACAGGTCATGTGTATCATTGGTGCGTCAGTAATCGCAACACTCTCCACTGGCATGCTGATGAAAAAGTTGTATAAAGCCTCCTGTGAGAATTGGAAACTTGTTACCACTGCCTGGCTGGCTGTGAAAGAAATCACCTGTGATGTTTTGATCACTTCAGTTGTGTAGTGAGGAGGATTCTTTACATTCATTTCAGAAACACGAACATGTTTCAAAGTTGTATTTAGAGCCACATTTACATATTCAGTTAAGTCGTGCCATTTAATTGTTATGTTGGTGAGATAAAAACTCGTTGTGTGGATTTTCACCGTCTCTCTTAGCTGCTTACTTAGGTCTTTGTAGCCATTTATCATATTCATCATCTCCACTTCAGCAAACAGAGACAGAGCATCAGCAGTCAGATTACGGTCAATTTTTTGATTATGTCCAAAGGCTATCTGCAGCCTTTGAGCATGAACATCCTCCAGGCTGCCTGCTTCATAATAAAGTCCATCCTCTAGTAATAACGTCAATGTACGTAGTTTCACTTTAGCAATGTTCTTGAAGTCACCCACGCTGATGTTTTTTGCTCCAACTGTTAATCTTTCCAGTTTTACAAGAGAGCTGAACTCACTCCCCAATGTCATGGTAAGAAATCTGTTAAAGGCCAAGTTTAGCATCAGGAGGTTCACTGTGTGTAGCAGGTATTGTTGACCTGAGAGATTCTTGAGATTGTTGTGCGACAGGTCCAGATGTTCCAGGAGAGGCGTGTCAAGAAAAGTCTGTGGATCGATCTCCTCCAAATTATTCCATGACACATTCAGGAACCTGAGGTGAGTGGTTTTTTGAAAGTCTCCATTGTGAAGCTGACGTATGTAGTTGCGAGAGAGGTCTAAAAACTCAGTTGTCTGTGGCAGGTCAGTTGGGACAGAGGAGAGGTTTTGGGATGATCGGTCTACAAAGTTGTCAGGTGATGAAGTGCTCTTCTGAAGTCCCACCAACACGGCTGCTGTCCAGAGTACGGCTGCTGTGACCCTCATTGTAGCTTGTATAAGAAAATATAGCCATTAAACGGGTAGCATTTGTCTGTGTGTCATTCTGTCTGTAAATATATAATAGCTTAAAATGATTTGAATAAATTCTGATAAATGTTTGTAATGTTAAAAAGTGGAGTCATGTTAACAATACATTATAATTTGGTTACATATACCAGGGTTATCAAGGTCAACTTAATAATAATTAACAATATTGATCAAAAATTAAAAAAAAAGGAGATTCTAAATATCACGTTACCTTGGATGTCTGACACTGAAGAAGAAGTCAGAAGATATGTTTAAAATTCTACTGCTTTTGTTCGTATTGCCAACATTTAGGGGAAGATACTGATGTTGTGGGATTTTAACGATCACATTATAGTTTGCATCCAAATTTCATTGCAAATTTGACCTCTGATCTCACATTTACATTTCACATCTGCCTTTCTTTTCAAGAGTTTTGGAGTCAATACAGCATTGGCTCCAAAATGCATATAATAATAATGCTCGGAGTCAAGTTCGTGACATATATAATGTAGTATAATGTCATATAATATGATTAAGTGATTTGTGTCCAGTCAATTGCAAATAACTAACTTTAAATTTTAATAAACAACAAAAATAAATGCCACACATGTACTGCACCTACATGAATACAAATAAGAAAAAATAATTATACTCAAAAAAATGTCAGGTATATTAAAATGGGTTTCAAACTAAACAAATATATACAAAACACAATATTATATCCTTAAAAGTAAGAAACTACCCAGAGAGTGAGCTGCCTTAGTGGAGGTTTGCACTCTTGGAGTAGTTTTTGTTTAAAATAAATGCTGTCTACCTTTTTGTTGGCTACAATTCTCAGAAACTGCTGGGGAGAAGTAAGGATTTGACTTAACGATCACTTTATAGGAAGCAGTGTGAAACAGTATCCTTTCTAAACTTGTTTAAATAAGACAGGATTGATAAAAGCACAAATCAGGTTTTTATCATCTGAGTGATAACAAAAATCTGGTATTTGGAAATCATCATCATGTGTCTGTCATGAATAAATAAATGTGTAAAATTAAATAAATGGTTCTAGTAGCTCATCGGTCAGATGTCATGCAAATATAAAACAAAGTTTTTGTTAATTGACAGATGTCCCTTTTTCAGAATTGTCTGTAGTAGATAATGAAAAAATAAGAACTTTTCTCCCATTTATTTGTTGATCTATCAGTTAATGACTCTGGTGTAGTATGAAGTACCATGGTGGAGGTCTTTATACAGCTGACATTTCACAGAGCCACCCAGTGTGATGGATTGGTGTCTTTACTGGGTCGATTCTGCCCAGAATTTGATTTTATTTATTTCAATCTAAATCTTAAAATAAAGAAAACCCAAAACCACATTCACATTAATTCAAAGGAAAACACAATTTTATTCAAAGATGGTTAAGAGTCCACTAACCTGTGTTGCCGTCTGATGGTCACATTTTGAAGTCTCAAGTACCAAAAATATCAGAGTCACAATGGTTCAAAATCTCTATATGGGAAAAGAAATGGAAATCAGTCAAACAAAACTGACTGATAGAGGAACATGTAGCAGCAAATGAAGTCTGGCTCAAATGTGACCAAAAGGCAAGCATCAGCACTGAGTCAACAGTTGCTAATTTTAGTTTCTAAGTAACAGTAAAAAAAACATGAAGTTGAGCAGAAACAGGCACAGAAATAAAAATAAGTTCCCAGGCTCTTCATCCTCTTTTACCTTCCCTTTTTATGCAACAGTGCATTTTATGGAGAGAAACTTATACAATAATGTATATTAAAAAATGGAGATAAAGTCCAGAAATTGGATTCAGTGTATATTATTGCCTTGAGGAGGGTTTTGCTCCTGGTCTCTAGACACATTTTTGTTTGTTTGTTTGGTTTTTAACACATTTTTTTTTGTGATGGGGAAGCTATGTGTGTGTGCAGACAGATAAACAGACACACACTCGCATTAACCCAGTTCCGAGCAATGTTTTTACTCTGGCAGTGCCAATCTTGCCTTGGGTCAGCGACTGCTACGCAAAAAGCAATAGGAGCTCAATTGAATATCATCTTATAAGCCAGTGTCACTAATCTCACCTGGAACAGTTTGATCAAATTCTAAAAGAACACTGCTGATTCGGTTATAGCAGCTTCTGGCTATAAGATAACAGAAAACTGGCTGTCTTTGTACAGCAAATGTAGTTATTTTGTCTTTTCATAACACTTGATTTCATTTGATATGTGAACATGTTTCATGTGGGTTTCATTATCATGATGCCATATTTTTCTTTTTTTAATTTGAAAACATCACGTTTTGCTAATTATGTGTGTGTATAAGGAAAATGGATCCTGCAGTATTTCTGACTTACTTTTATTGCATGGGCCATATAAATTTAAGCCTCTGTTTATTTTTAAGCCAGCTCATAAAACCAGATTTCTGCTCATGTCTGTTTTCATTTATTACATGTATTTTTTTTTTATCCTTTTCCTCCTCCAGAGAACACACAGTGACTTGATGAATTACCAAGACTCAAGAAGGATTTCTGTTTCTGTGAGAGTGACTCAAGTGACTCATTATGCAAATGTCCTGTTTATCAGACCCGTTGCCCTGACTTCACACCTGATGAAGACCATGGAGAGTGTTATGTATTTAGTAAAATCAGTTTATTGTTTGTGGTACTACTTTCTGTTACAAAGTAGAGAACACAAAGTGTGGTGTATGTGCGCATTGATATGCCTGCGCCTTTCCTTAGACTGGTTATTAAAGTAAATTACTACAACTAAAGAAGGCGTCGTTACTTACCAGTTAAGTTATAAGAGAGAATATAACAGAGAGTATCATTCTACACCACCTTTGCCCACTAGTCGGGAGAGATCTAGACTCGCTGCAGTTTACCTACCAGCTGAACATCGGGGCGGATGACGCTGTCACGTTCCTGCTGCATCGGGCCTTCTCTCATCTGGAGAGCACCAGGTGCACACTGAGTCATGTTTTTTGATTTCTCCAGTGCCTTCAATACAATCCAACCCTCAGTGCTAAGGGAGAAGATGCAGGGAGCTGGAGTGGACCATCAGCTGTCCTCATGGATTATTAACTACCTCACCAGTAGACCCCAGTATGTGAGGCTGCGGGACTGTGTTTCTGAGGTGGTAGTCTGTAGCACGGGGGCCCCACAAGGAACAGTACTCGCCCCTTTTCGCTTCACCCTGTACACTGCGGACTACAGTTATAACACGGACACTTGCCATCTCCAGAAGTTGTCAGATGACACCGCCATTGTGGGTCAGGTGTCGGAGGGAAATACAGTGGGGTCGTCAATGACTTCGTCAACTGGTGCGAACAGAACAGATCTTTGCATCAATGCCAGCAAGACAAAGGAGCTGGTGATTGACTTCAGCAAGAAGCCACCCCCTATTACACCAGTGAACATCCAGGAATTGGACATTGAAACGGTGGAGGAGTACAAATACCTGGGTGTTCACCTCAACTACAAACTGGACTGGTCCACAAACACAAATGCACTTTACAAAAAGGGTTTAAGTCGTCTCCACCTGCTACGGCGGGTGAGATCCTTCAGGGTGAACAGGACACTCATGAGGACATTTTCCGACACTGTGGTGGTGTCTGCTATTTTCTATGCTGTGGTCTGCATGAGTGGTGGAATGGCAGAGAGGGACAGGGGGAAACTCAACAAACTAGTCAGGAGGGCCAGCTCTGTCCTGGACTGTCCACTGAAGTCCATCGAGCAGGTTGGGGAGGAGAGGATGTTGTCTAAGCTAATATCCATCATGGACAACACCTCCCACCCCCTGCATGAAACTGTATGAGCACTGAGCAGCTCATTCAGCAGTCGAGTTTTACACCCACAGTGTAGGAAGGAGCGCTACCGCAAGTCATTCTTACCAGCAGCTGTCAGACTCTATAATGCAGCTTAACATTCTTTTGGTCATCTTACTCACCAGCTTGTTTGTTTACCACCTTGTGTCTTCCTTTTATATTTTATTGTCCTTTGCTGTAAGAGTTCTGTAACACCGAAATTTCTCATCCGTGGGATAATAAAGGTTTATTCTATTCTATTCACACCCCGTTCTCTGTTTACCATCGGGGAAGGGGGTGTACGGAGGAATTGGCCATCTGATTGGGGTCTGGATGTGGGGCCTCCCTGCTGCTGGGGGCGGGGGCGGCCTGCTTGTCTCCACCCCAGGGAACAGGGTATCATCTCCTGGGTCTAGGTACCATCACCTCTCTGAGGGTGAAGGTGCCTGGACCTAGGGTATAGAGTATGTTTAGGGATTGTGAGTGTGTGTACAGTGTCCATTTATGTTTGTCTCCACGTTTGGCGAGTGACAAGTATTTGTATATGTGCGCATGAGAGTGGGAATGTACACTTGTGTCTGTGTGTGCCTGTTTGTCTGTGTCTATATGTCAGGTCAAGTCTTAGACTCCACCTCTCTGGGAACATCTCAGGCCCTCCCAGGTGTGGGGGCCTATCTCCCCCACCACACTATCTGTCGTTGGCTGATGCCCTCAGACATTGGTGCATTGGTGGTTCTGGGTGTCTGGGGCCGGGCGCTCAGGTATGTACCGGCTCACTCCCGGTGGCTACCTAGCGTGTAAACCAACTGATTACATTTTAACATTCTACTAGAGTTTATTCATTCATTCAAGTGTTAAAGTCTAATGTGAACTTCAAAGAAAGTTTCAATGACGCTGGCCAGCAGCAATTGACAGTAGCGTTGAGCAACTGAAAAGTTAAGGATATCCTCAACAACTTACCTTGGTACCAGAAAAGAGTCATTTTTGTTGCATCTTTGTGCTGCCATCCTGCCCTGGTTAATATATCATGATGACCATGCTATCTTACCATTTTTGACAACAAAAGTTTCTCATTCAACTTGAGGGGTTTTTTTTGTCAGAAGATGCATGATTCTTCATGACTCTTCCATGGCAGCTGATATTTCACACACATGGTCTGGAACTGATTAGTTTCAAATTCACTGCACAGCAGGAACTGCAAAATGACACTGACCCTGATAATAACTCTTTCTTCAACATTAAAATCTGTTTTTATTACTCCCTGGACGACCAGTTTAATAGCACCATCACACAAGATAAATTTTCAATACTTCACAGTTTTACACTTTAATAACAACAGAAGCCTGTAGGCCAACTTTCACAACATCAAACATTACCCCAGTCACTTTGCACATATTTTAATACAATAGCTATATCATTTGAAATGTGTCACAACTGAAATTTTTATATGAAAAAAGAAAAAGGTTATTGTAATTTGTAGAACAACAGGCTCTAGTATAGTTGCATTTAATAGTTGGAAGAAAGACCTGGAATAAAATTTTACCAAAAACACCCACAAAAATAATGTTTATCTTTGGCAATGTCGATACTGATTTGTTGAATCCAAATTAGCACAAATCAACAGATGATTTTATCAACATATACAATATATACAGACTCAACTTATGTCCTAACCTCATTAGACCCGGCTGAATTCCTTCTCATTGTGTAACATATATTTACTAATAAAGAACATTCTAGAGAATAATATACTGAGTGCATTATTTAAAAAATGATATCAGTTACAACGTACCAGTATTTAAACGAACTGTTTTTAATGTAGCAATTTTCTACTCTGCTTGAGCACTCAAAGCACTTAGTACAACACATGCAGGCATCCATATAATCTAACATTCACTCACACTCCAGTGAATGCATTGCAGTTCAGTATCTTGCAGAATGATACTTTGGCATGATTTATTGGCAATGATTTATTGAATCCAAACAAGCACAATTTGACAGCCAAGCATTGAACCACCAGCTTTCCAATTGGCAGACAACTTGTCAGGGATATCCTTGTAAAGTAATTTCCCCTTGTGTTCTACATAGTTGTTAAATTCGCAATTTACAGTTTACAGGTGAAGATTTTTCCGCAATTTTTGTGAATCGCCTGTTTTTAACTTAAATAACTTATAGAATGCTAATAAAATAGTAAATCAATCAATCAACATTTCATAATTTATGTATATCATGTCAGAGCTTCATTGACTAGAAAAAAAAACTATAATTTTTTATATTTTTTATATTATTATTTCTTCTTTTAATTCATGCTACCTAGAAGAGTGGCATGGTGGTGAACACTGTTGCCTCACAGAAAGGTTCTGGGTTCAAATCAACCATCTAACTGGGGCCTTCCTGTGTGGTGCTTACTTTTTCTACCTGTGTCTGCATAGGTTCTCTCTGGGTATTCCAGCTTCCTCTCACAGTCCAAAGTCAAGCAGTTATTGGTGTTAAATGGTGAATCGAAATTGTGTTTATGAGTATGAATGATTGTCTATCTCTATGTGTTAGTCCTGTGACAGGCTAGTGACTTGTACCCAGCATCTCACCCTATTTCAGCTGGGATATAGGGTAAACCTGAATTGGATAAGAGGAATAGATGGAATAGATAGGGTATTAGGTGACCATGTCTTTAAAGATTCAGGGTAGCTATGATGTATTTCCAGTGTATCCAAATGCTTTTGATGCCTCTTTTTACCCTATTAACCCCTGTCTCTCTTCAAGTCTTTCCTCTGCCCAATGCTCCTGTACTTGTGTGACTGGAGCATTGGGCAGGTCAGTCTGTAGGGCAGCTCTGAGGTTAGCCCAGAATAACCTTTGTTTTGCCCTGTCTTGAGGCCACTCCAGATATGTGTGGCGGTTCATCATGGACTTCAGCTGGTAGTACTTGGATGGGATTAGGTATTGAGGCAGAGGCTCAAGCAGTACCAGCACAATGCTGTCTGAGCCCAGAGTGAGACGTTGGTGGGTGGCGAAGTAGAGCTCGTAATGACACCACTCGCTCTTGACAAAGTGAGCAGAGAGGACAAACACAGAGCGCCTGCATTTCTCCACACAGCTGATGATGTTCTCAATGATCGTCTTTCCCGGCACAAAATCTTTCTCGTGATGACAGATTCTAAGCCCTCCTGCGGGGCCTTCGAGGTTGGGAAGAAGGGAATTGCGCACCCAGTCAACATCGTGCTGGCTATAAGACACAAACGCGTGGAACTCCAGACCCACCAGATCCTCGGGCCGAGCTTGTTGCAGTCTTGCACGATGTTTGGCTCTTGTCCACTGCCAGATCATGCCCGTGTACCAGGGAACATCCAAACAGTGACACAGAATCACAATGGAAATAATCAGTGTCCCTGCTGGAACCAAAATTGCAACCACTAGAAGGCCAATGCTGCAGGAGACCTCTGGGATCGAGATGTCTCTTAAAGTTGAGTTTCTAACGTCCTCGGGGTATGTGCAGTAATAGCCCTGTGGCCAATTCAGCAGCTTAATTCCTGATTGGCTGTTGCTCTTTTCAGAATTGATAGCGAGCTTTATGAAACCTCTGAGAGTGCAGGTACAGGTGAAGGGGTTAAAACTGACATCTAGGATATGCAGTTCGGGACAGCTTTCCAATATGTTCACAGATGGGGCATGGAGAGAATTTGACCTGAGCAGAAGCTTGTGGAGTGTGGGGAAAGTGCCACAACCTGGCAGGTCCCGCAGCCGGTTAGCATTTAGATTCAGAGTTGAAAGGTTTCTCAGTTTAAAGATGGATTGCGGAACCACTGAAATCTGGTTGTTCTGGAGGTCCAGTATCTGTGTCCCATTTGGTAGACATTGAAAAACTGACTCAGTCAAACTATTAGAAGACAGATTTATATTGGTGATGCTTGCTGGCCAGATGCACTGTGATGACTGGTCATACCCTATGGAGTTGACGCTGAGGTCCAGATGTTGCAGGGACGACATATATTGAAAACGTTGGCTCAGTATCTCAAGTTTTTTAAGACTGTTGCCTATCAGAGTCAAGTTCTTCAGGTTACGCAGGTTCTGACATTCTACAAATTTATCATCCACCACACTTGAGAAGATGGAATCAGACATAGCACAATTAGAAAAATCCAGCTGGCGTATTGGACTCTGTGACTTGGGACAGGTCATGTGTATTATTGGCGTGTCAGTAATCGCAACACTCTCCACTGGCATGCTGATGAAAAAGTTGTATAAAGCCTCCTGTGAGAAGAAGAAACTTGTTACCACTGCCTGGCTGGCTGTGAAAGAAATCACCTGTGATGTTTTGATCACTTCTGTTTCAACTCGAGGAGGCTGCATTATGTGCACATCAGAGGCATCAAGATGTTTCAAAGTTGTATTTAGAGCCACATTTACATATTCAGTTAAGTCGTGCCATTTAATTGTTATGTTGGTGAGATAAAAACTCGTTGTGTGGATTTTCACCGTCTCTCTTAGCTGCTTACTTAGGTCTTTGTAGCCATTTATCATATTCATCATCTCCACTTCAGCAAACAGAGACAGAGCATCAGCAGTCAGATTACGGTCAATTTTTTGATTATGTCCAAAGGCTATCTGCAGCCTTTGAGCATGAACATCCTCCAGGCTGCCTGCTTCATAATAAAGTCCATCCTCTAGTAATAACGTCAATGTACGTAGTTTCACTTTAGCAATGTTCTTGAAGTCACCCACGCTGATGTTTTTTGCTCCAACTGTTAATCTTTCCAGTTTTACAAGAGAGCTGAACTCACTCCCCAATGTCATGGTAAGAAATCTGTTAAAGGCCAAGTTTAGCACCAGGAGGTTCACTGTGTGTAGCAGGTATTGTTGACTTGAGAGGTTCTTGAGATTGTTGTGCGACAGGTCCAGATGTTCCAGGAGAGGCGTGTCAAGAAAAGTCTGTGGATCGATCTCCTCCAAATTATTCCATGACACATTCAGGAACCTGAGGTGAGTGGTTTTTTGAAAGTCTCCATTGTGAAGCTGACGTATGTAGTTGCGAGAGAGGTCTAAAAACTCAGTCGTCTGTGGCAGGTCAGTTGGGACAGAGGAGAGGTTTTGGGATGATCGGTCTACAAAGTTGTCAGGTGATGAAGTGCTCTTCTGAAGTCCCACCAACACGGCTGCTGTCCAGAGTACGGCTGCTGTGACCCTCATTGTTGCCTAAATAAAAGATATAGGTATTAGCTTTCATAATATTATTTATTTTTACCATCAGTTGTCAGAGTGTTGGATACATCAAAAAGAAATGTTCAAAAGTCCTACAATAAATTCTTTGTGGTGGTTATAATGCTTAGTAATTGCTGTAGAGAGGTGTGGATTTGATGTAATCATTTTAAAGGATTCAGTGTGCAATGCCTTAATTAAACAGTTTAAGTTTTTAATTAGGGTAGACAAATTGATAAATGTACAAATTAGGTTTTTATCAACTGAATAATGCAAAAATTGGAAACTGAAACTTCAGTAGAGTGTTAGAAATAATTGTTACGTCTCAAATTAAAACATTTTAATTTGAAGTCAGACTTGCACTGTTAGAAAAATCTGTAATTTCAGAATTTTCATATAAATTTTACAGCATTTTCCTGTCATTTTAAACACATGAAATATCAGTAAAATTACAAGAAATATTCTCTGCATTAACATATCTGATTTAATAAAAAATAAATAGAGAAGTGTACTTATGAATAAACATGTTTTTTTACATGCATTTACAGAAAATGTATTCATTTTTACACATAAAAAGAGTGTAAAAATACAGTTGCAAGCTTAACATGATTTATAGAAGAGAATAGAATAGAACAGAATGCCTTTATTGTCTCTATACATTTGTACAATGAGATACAGAGCATCTCCTACTCACTTGGTGGGGGGTGGGGTGGGGTGGTGGCACAGTTCTGCAGCACTATATACAAATATACAAGCCAGTTTTAAAAAGTAATATGTAATAAATAGTGTTATTGCACATAGAATTTGGTATTGCACAGTGGGGAAACTGTTTTTGAAGAAAAAGAAACTGTGGGGAGTCGGTGCTCAGTGTGTGAGAGGAGGAGAGATAAGCTATGATACTGATCACTTATAAGCTATGTTTATTTAAAAAATATTACAGCTAAATTCTAATTTAATTCTAGAACTACATCCAAATTTTGATTCATTTAGTATAAAATTACACAAAACTGACTGATGAATGATGCAGGGTTACTTTACAGATAAATATGACAAGTACTGTAGTTAATGTCGTCTTGATAATAGACTTCAGGTTCTTCCCTCAGTGTTTTTCACTCTCCATGAGGTCCTTTGGTGTTAATTGTTATCATTATTATTACGTATTGTTATAATCTCTGTGTATTCCTGTTTCAAATGATTCTCTCTTCCAGTTTTTTGTTTTTGTTTTTTGGGGGGTAGTCATTTCTCTCCTGTGTCTTGCATTTAGTTTTGCTTCCTTTGTATCATTTCCTTTGTTCATGTTCAGGTCATTCTTTAACCTCCACTCATGTGCTTCCTGTTCTCCAGATGTTTTTATTTTTTCCCCGTGGATATTCTGCATACATTCTAATTAAATTGTAGGTTTCACTTTCATTTGAAGTACTGCATTTCTATGCCTCTCACTCGATCCTTCATGACAGATCACACATGCATATGCAAATGCTGCTCACGCTGTTACTCAATATAATTAATTTAGACTTTCCACTTAACCTAAACTCTTTACATACACACTACTCTAGTGCAAGAATAACTCTACAAAAACTTTGCAAACTCTCAATGATTTGCTTGGTGATATATCAAAAAAATATATATTAATGTCAGTATCAATGTAATTGTAACCTGGACGTGTGTCCCTCTATCTATAAAGAGATGATCTATACTGCTCACCCAAGTGCAATGTCTACAATATCCGAATCTAGGTTTGGGAAGGAGATTGGGAGTAGCAACTCTGTAAGAGCAATAAGACTTCCAACCCACATAACACGCACAACCACAGGTTTATGAAACAAAGTTTGCTTTATATATATTTCCTTTGGATCAGTTCCCTTTACTCATCCTCAATGTAGGGATAACTTCAAATGCAGTAACTATCTCAAATGCATCACAAAAATAATTGAAACAATCAAAATAGATGTAAGACAAGAAACACAATATTTCAACACCCCAAAGAAAAGGAAAAAGAAAAGAAAATAGCATGTGAGTGTCCAGTTCTTTATGGTGTCAGTTTATTCAGTTACCCACTGTCCTGGGTTAAGAACTGAAAACGACCTGAATCTCAGGCGGGGAAAAAGTAGCAAAAGAAAATGATAAGGTATCTCTCAGGTGGGCTTCCTTTTGTTTTTTTCCCTACCGCCCTCCTAGTACGGCAGGCATCAACGTGTCGGCGTCCTGACACACAGAAGGCCTCCACAACAGCAACAGTGTCTTAGACTCATGATACCAGCTCCTCACTCGGCACACATGGAACTGTACCTCAAAAAAAAAACAAAAAAAAAAAAAACAGTCTGCACACAAATACGCAGAATGTTAGATGTCCACATTCCTTAAATGTCCTTGTTCCTAATGTCCTTGGTTCTTTTTAAATATTAAAATAAATTTGCATCTTGTGACACCTTAAAAGTAAATACACCGGTATTACTGTGCATCACCCGCAGTTACAGCTACAGCACAGCTATTGCACGTGAACTGCGCATAACCACTTAGCTGGCCGCGGCTGAACTAGCAGGCCCAAGAAAAGAAAAACACTAGACACTCATAATAAACAAAACTGTCACAACATCACAATACTATAAAAACACATCTTAAACATCATTAAACACATTTACTACTATTCTGACTGGTTAGTTATTTTTTTCAGTGCATTGAACTGCAATCCGGTTCTTCAGTCTGACGTCACTAGCCGTGTCTGGGTCTAAACTCCGCTGTAGGTCCATATATCAAATGATCACTATGGCATTACTGAGAGTTGAAAAACTGTCTAAAGTCTTTCATCTTTAATAAAATGATCAGCGTTCTGCTCTACCAGGTGTAACAATTGAGTTTAACATCCAGGCATCCATGAAAACGGAATTTATGACATTTAACGGAGTTAGAAGTTAGCAGGGAGTTAGCTCGCTAGCTTCTATCTAAATACAATATAGCATGTCCTGACTGCGGGGTTTTGGAAACAAATTAAAACGTACAGCTCTGTTATCACTTCCAGCATAAATGAAGACAGAAAACTAAACAGCAGTGACGTTTGTAGGGTTACTGAAGTTGGGCTAGCTGGTATATAATGATGTGCTACGTGACCGCTAGCGACACAGCTATGTTAGCATAATATAAACAAGCTAACCTTTTTTCCACTCGATAAAAGTTAACGTGAGTGTTCTCGGTGGTCAGGAACAAATGTAATCGCATGGCAGGATGCTGTAAAATGACCAAACTTCAGCCAGGAGAACAACTGAGATAATCCATCCACAATACGAGGTTAGTCCACATCTCCTCAGACCTGACATGGGCTGCCCACATTCAGGTCCAGACCAAAAAGGCTAGGCAGCGCCTGTATCACCTACGACAATTGAGGAAGTTCAGGGTCTCTCCAAAGATCCTCAGGATTTTCTATACAGGCGCTGTGGAGAGCATCCTCACACAGAACATGACATCGTGGTTTGGGAACAGCTGTGTGAAGGACCAAAAAGCTCTCCAGAGAGTGATCCGTACAGCAGAACGCTGCTGCAGGATTGCTCTCCCCCCGCTTCAGGACACCTACACCAGGAGATGCCGGACTAGAGCAGCGCAGATACTGAAGGACCCGTCCCATCCTGGCAACAAACTGTTCCAACTTCTGCAATCTGGTAGAAGGTTCCGCATCTTCCGGGCAAGGACAGAGAGACTCAAGAGGAGCTTCTATCCCCAAGCCATCCGTGCCCTAAACACACACACCCGCCCTCTCACATCATCTATAATTGACTGAGTCAGGACTCTTCCAGACACTAAACCAAGGCACAATGTACATTTCAATTCCTTTAATTTTAAATATGTTTATATTGTCTATCCTGTAAAATAGTCAGATGTCTATTCATATTAATGTACAGAATTCACCTGCTTGCTGCTACTACTGCACATTCACCCAATGTATATACTATATACTATATATATATATAATGTTCTTCCTCTACACCCCCCCCCCCCCCCCAATTTTTTTGCACATGTCGAGGAGCGTGTCAGGCTACATTTCACTGTGTGTTATACTTGTATAACTATGCATGTGACAAATAAAGAACCTTGAACCTTGAACCTAGTCATTCATATACTGCTGCATGGGATGGGCTGTAGTTAGGGCTGCTCAATTAATCGAATTTTAATCACGATTACGATCTGGGCTTTCAACGATCATTAAAAATGACTGAGCCGATTATTGGCCCCTCCCTCATTTATCCGCGACACCTTAAAGGCCGGTCCGTGAAAATATTGTCGGGCATAAACCGTCCCTGGCGCAAAAAAGGTTGGAGACCGCTGATTAAGAGGACCCGAGGGAAGCTCGGAAAGCTAAGCAGAAGTTATTTGGAGAGGAGAGTGACTGCCGTTGGTTGAAAAGAGAGGTAAAAAAAACTTCAGTGGTGTTGCACACTATTTTATATTATTTTTTAAAGTCATTGTTAACCCTTTAGATCCGGTCAGAGCAGCACGCTCCGTTTTGCATAACTATTTTTAAATCCCTGTAGAACCTGGACCGTGTAAGCTAGCGCAATAATTTGTTTTGCATATGAAACCGGAGGAGTTGTACTTACATCTGATGCCATCAGTTTGTCCTCGGTCACGGTTTCCTTCCACATAAAGCTTTGCAAAAACTGCATAAAAAGCGCTTGCAGGAACAAAAACATAATATTCCAGAAACAGGCTTTGCCGATCCGATCAGCTGTTCGTAACACTTCCCACAGTTAAACAGACGTCAGCGCGAACTGTCACATGTCCGCCATTTCCTGCCCGAAACCGGAAGTGACGTCATTTTCGCGGAAATTGTAGTTTTTTTACTTGTAGGCCTTAAAAGCCTATACTGGTCATGTTTGACTTTTCTGAATAGTTTCTGGGATGCTTAGAACTTGAATTGCACTGCTGGAAATAGTTTATTTTGATGCTGTTTTCTTTGCAAATTTGCATCATAGGATTGTTTTTTCGTTTTTCCTGCAGTATATAAAAATTGATGTATCTCCAAAATAAAACTATGAAGACACTCAAAATAAATTTCCTGTTGTAAACTATTTTTTGCAACTTTTTTGTATTTAAAGTTTTGAAGGATAAGCCTCTTAAATTTCTCCAAGTAGAAATATATGCAAAAAAAACAAAAAAATTTTTTTGTAGTTTATTGCACTTTTTTGCAATTAATGTAGTTACTATGGACTTAATGCATACATATTATTAAAATATGGGCTATAATAGTTGTATAGCAACTTGAAATGCTCCCACAAATGGCACTACAACATGTAAAAATATAATATAAGCTCTGGCGGACTTGGTTCTATGGTAGGTCTTAAAGGGTTAAATAAATATCGTCAAATAATCGAGATCTCAATTTCAGTGAAAATAATCGTGATTATCATTTTTGCCATAATCGAGCAGCCCTAGCTGTAGTTACATCGTAAGGTTTTAAAAACTGAGCTTAAATAAATGATTAGCGGTAATAAAAGCAGAGGGAGGTCAACAGTGATCACTGACTGTTTTAGGAGCTTTTTGAGATTAAATAGAAGAAAATACATAACATTAAACATGTTAACAACACAAAAGCCATATTAAACGCAGACTACTTTAGGCCCGGAAGTAGGATTCCTCACGTCATCACTTAACAATCGGATAGCGGTGCTAAGTGAGCTAGGCTAACTCACCAGAATAGTTCAAAAAGTTCAAAACACTCCGACTCCTTTGAGGTAGGTACCCGTCTGTGGTTCACCGCTAACGACAGCGCTCTCACAAATGTTAATAGAATCTCTTTTCTCTCTTTCAACTGGGAAAAACCGTGCTCGCGGCAGCATGGAGTTTTTCCTTGCCGTCCTTTCCCCCCTACACCACACCTTCACGCGCACCGAGCTGCAGATGATGCCTTCAGGGCAAGCCCGGAAATTAAACTATCAAACAAGAACTACGATGCATTCAAAGAACCCTGTACTTCTGATTGCTGTAAATCTTACCAGGGTTACATAATTAAAGTCAATGTTTACTTACTAACTACAAATTATTTTTTTGTTTGTTTTTTGTATTTAATTCAAATGATGCTTCTTGAAGATAAATCCTAGCACAAGATGATATAGAGAAGAACACTTTCAGAAGCCATCTTCCCTGAAATGAGAACATTTTCTCATCTTTAAGGAGAACTGGATGCTAGTCTGGTTCTGATATTCTTTGGAGAATGTCAGATGATTTTCACAGTGCGGTACTGTGAGCACGAGTCCCACTAAAAGGCTGCCAGCATTTATTCTGTACCTTTTTGCACAAAGAGATAGGTCCTAAGGCTCAGTCCTGTCCTGTCCTGCTTCCCTCATGCAATAGCCTCTCCCCTGGTATCCCCTCTACCACATGCAAAGCTTTTAAGAAAAAAAAACCTAAAAGCACAGAGCTGCAAAAAAAAGAACTAGGTTGCAGGGCTGGCATTACCAAACTGTTAAATGGTGCGTTATACCCATTTCCCGGTGTGTACATTCACATGCATCTGAGGGAATTTTACCACACGTGCCTAGCCCCCACAACAAGCGACTGTGCCGCCACTAAAGCAAAATCAAAAAGAACCTAGAAGTTGTGGCATACAAAACAGCAAACAACTCAGGAAATAAAATATAAGGAGACAAGAACAAATGCACACACTCTAAAATACAACTCCTTTTAAAAGCACAATTACAATATAACAAACAGTTAAGATGAAAACACCATAAAACAATGAACCAGTCAATGCCAGTCCATAAATAACAGCAAAGCAACAACAAGGCTACAACAAGACAGCAGCAGTGTGTAGGCCTGTAACAAGAGAGGGAAAACAATCATCCAGTGTCCACCCTACGATAGATAACCCATGAGGATCCTACTTACCCTTTAATAGTTATACATATTATTATTATAGTATTATTATTATATTCCTCCCTGCAGCTGTCAGACTGTACAATCAGAACTGTACTGTACAATCAGAACTGCTCCCAAAAAACATAGATGTTTACATCTGCGCTGTAACTGCAATAAGTTAATTAACCGATTCGCACTACAACCTGGTTTGCCTCTTACCTGTAGTTATTTTTATTTAATTTAATAACTGTACAGTACTCTGTTTATAGTAACCATTGTCCTTAATGTAAGAAAAATTGTGTATGTTTCTGTTCCGTGTCCTGTGTACTGTTTGTTTGTATATGTGTCTTTTTGGCTGCTGTTACAACCAAATTTCCCCTTGTGGGACAATTAAAGGATTATTCTATTCTATTCTATTCTATTCTATTCTATTCTATATTAACCAGTTGCCAGGGGAAATGAATGCGGTCTGCAATACTTAACAGGCTGTGATCTTTGCCACCTTGAACAGAAATTAGTGCAAACTGCCAGAGCTCAGGAGTTGACTACAGTTGTTCCTTATAACCAACATCTGATTAACAGCTAAGGGAGAGGTTAATGTTCATGCTGCATTCACAGAAAGCATGTTTGAACCAACATCCACCACATCTAACCCACTACATTTACTTTTACAAATTGTTAGGAGTTTTCTGTATTAGTGCATTACAGCAGTATTATGAAATTATTACACAAAGTAAATTTAGTGTTTTATTTAGCTAAACTCTTTCAATATTCACATCCATCAGTATGCACTTGATAAGATCTGTAATGTAATTACAATAACATTTTCTGTATATTTCTAATATTGTTTAATTTCCATTTACACCTAAAAGAACTGTATTTTAATGTAATACAACGTAAAAAAAAATATGGACTTTTTTGTGTATTTTAATTATAGACAATTTCTGTGTTTTTACATGATGACAAATGTAAACACGGTAAATTTCAGTTATTGTGCGCTATTTTTCTGCTGCTAGAATATTACTGGGTTTTATGGGTTTAAAAAAAAAATAGTTTATGTAACACTTTTTGATTTTAGTCAGTATACTAAAAATATGCCAGACGTGTATTAAAAGCATCAAGGCTAAAAAGAAATTTGGCTGAGCAGAAAGATGAAAGAAATTTAAGGAACAGGCCAGAGTGATGTGAAAACATCATTTTGAAAGGAACTTACCTGGAACAACACTGGTTACTTTCTTTAAGATCAGACTTACTTTTAATTTTTTTGAACTGGTTAAATTCTAATTGGTTTGGTTTACCGTTTTTTCTGGAAGTGAGTTTTTCCTTTGTGAATGTGGCTTGCTGTGTGCTTATCATGGAATTGTTGCTCTGTTTTCTTTAATTCCCGTGGTTTTCTTGGTGTCAGTTTTGTTGGAATCTTTATATATATATATATATATATATATATATATATATATATATATATTGTTGGGGACAACAAAGAAAGCAAATAGACATTTAGAAAAGCTGCTTTTTCTAAATATCAAAAAACAGTGTGAGCAAAAAGGGAATGTTAATACTGTCATAAATATAAAATACTGCCATTTCATATCATGGTATGAGTTTATGATTATTTATGCATTCATAAATCCCACCAAAACTTTAAAAGCAGACATTTGACATCGTCATATTTTAGATTACTTTCAATTAAGTGTTTTTCTTGACTCATGTAATCTAGATATTAAAATAAAATAAAAAAATCCAAAACCACAATAAAAAAACCACTCTGGAAAACACCATTTAGTTCATAGACGGATAAAAAAAAGAGCACTAACCTTTATTGTGGTCTGATGGTCACGTTTTTAAGTCTCACGTACAAAATCATCAGAGTCACAGTGGTTCCAAATCTCTGGATATGGGGAAAAAAGGAAATCAGTAAGACAAAACTGACTGATCGAGAAAGGTATACCACCAAATAAAATTTGGATTAAATGTGACCAAAAGTCATGCGTTAGCACTGCTCCAGCAGTAGTTGCTAATAGTTTTTAAGTTACAGTAAAAACAACATGAAGCTGAGCGGAAACAGGCATAGAAATGAAAGCAATTCCCAGACTACTTATGCTTTTCTCACTTCAACATCCTCTTTTCACTTCCCTTTTTATGTAACAGTGTATTTTATAGAAGTAAACTGTGATAAAAATGTATAAATAAGCGGAGCTAGTGAAAGTAATGAAATCAGTTCCTTGGATTTAGTTTACGTTATTGTTTTAAGCAAACTAATACTTCAGATTTTGTTTTGTTTTTTGTTTTGGCACCCTAAAAGACGTTGGTCTGTAGTTTGAGAAACATGAACTGATTTTAAAATATTCTAAAAATCAATGAAATGGGCCTTTACTAAGCAATGCCATGAGTATACTGTATCTTTAGTTTGTTCTACTATGTTGTGAAAAGTATGAATGAGAAGGCTAAACTACAGTGTTTCTGAGGTAGCTCTCTTGTATCATAGCGACCACACCGAGGTCACCTGGGTAGTACATGAACATTTTCCAACTCAATTGACTTATCGCACTAATGCCTTGAGGCAGAGTGGCTTCAGGTCCACTGTGTTGTTTACTCTAGACACTGTGTTAATGAAGGATGATGAGAAAGGGTTTCTTTTAAAATGGCTTTTTATTGTGATAGGGAAGCTATGTGTATGTACAGACAGACAGACACACACACACACACACACATATGCATGAACCTTCTTCCCAGCAGTGTTTCTAGCCTGGCAGTGCTAATCTTGCCTTGGGTCAGCGACTGCTACGCATACAGCAAGTGGAGCTTAATTGAATATTGTCTTATAAGCCAGTGTCACTAATCCCACCTGGCACAGTTTGATCAAATCCTAAAAGAACACTGATGTGATTAGAAGCTTCTGGCTGTAAGAAAACAGAAAACAGCCTGTTTTTTCAGCGTCACAGTGTAAGATTATCTCTTATTTAATAAATGTGTCAAAATGTGCCGTTGCTGATTTGTTAGAAAGCTGAAATCCCCTAATGCAAGTGATTACAAAATACAGTGTGTGTGTTTGTAATGTGCAGTAAGTCTTTCTTATGAAGCTAAGATCAGAGTACAAGCTAATTATTGACACAAATGTTCTTTACAGCAATCAGCATGTGCCTGAGAGCTCTGAGTCAGTCTCTATGCACCCTTTGAAAGATAGCTCACTATTATCTTTATTAGCTGTGTTGAATTATGACTCTTTATTTATTTATTTTTATTAATTTGGCTGAGATCCAAGAATAATCAAGCGCTTTTTGAAGGACGGGTTAAATTAATGAGCCGGAATGGCCTCGGTAGTAAAACAAGTATGTGAGGACATGAGTCAACCTTTGTATGTGTGAACGTTATGTGGTAGGGAGGGGTTGAGTGGGAGCAGAAGTACACTGGGAGTGAGAGATAGGGACGCAGGGTGTCAGATGGAGAGCGCAAAACCTCGAAGCTTCAAATGTTCCACTCTGCTCGCTTTGATCACTTCAGCCTCTTCTTCACCCACATTATGGATCTCTTATCAGTCATAAAGGAATGCATTATTTTCAAACGTGCGCTGACGGACTGACATCAGCTGTCTCATTAAGGTGGATTTTGGAATCAAGGTAGAAACCTTCAGTATGCTGAACCAGCCCAAATGTCACTTCCTCTTGTCTTCTCTCCTGTTTTCCTTATATTCTTGGAACAAGGCAACCTGCTCTCTTGGGAAGGGCAGGGATATTTGGCAGCAGCCCAAACCGGATCCCACACTCAAAGGGCAATCTTTTCTACATGACACCTTCCCTCTAGGCTTCCTCTGGGGCTCTGGAACTTCTGCTTTCCAGACAGAAGGAGCCTGGAACCAGAATGGGAAAGGTGCCTCAATTTGGGACAGTTTCACCCACTCCTCTGTCAGTGGCAGCTTGGACAGAGAGGCTGCCAATGTGGCAAGTGACAGCTACAACAGATGGGAAGAAGATGTGAAAGCATTGGAGTATCTAGGTGTAAGGTCATACTCTTTTTCTCTCTCCTGGCCCAGACTCTTTCCTGATGGAAATGCCAGAGGTCAGCCCAATACTGCTACTGTGAAGCATTACAGCTACCTCATAGAGAGGCTTCTGGAAAAGAAAATTGAGCCCATCGTCACTCTCCATCACTGGGACCTGCCACAGGTGCTGCAAGAGGATTATGGAGGCTGGAAGAACGAAACTGTGGTGGAACTTTTCGAGGAGTATGCTACTTTTTGTTTCCACACTTTTGGGAGTCGTGTTAGGTATTGGCTCACAATGCATAATCCCTACCTGGTGGCTGTACAGGGATACGGGACAGGAGTCCATGCTCCTGGAGAAAAAGGGGGACCTGCCACCTCTCTTACTGTGGCACACAATCTGATAAAGGTCAGTTACACATGGGGGCCTAGCAGATTTTGTCAAATTTCTCACAAGTATGTAATTTTTACTCTTCGTGTTCCTCATCTGTTTTGGTTGCAACGCCAGCGATATGAAGAATATCTCCAGTTACACACATACACAAACTGTGTAAACTTTGAACTCTCACAGCTTTATCATTTTACGATAGACAGTGAATCTGTATATTGCTCGAGTGATTTTAGGTCAGAGGACAGTGAAGCAAGAAAGCCCTGATATTTCATTTTAATACAATCAAATTGGTCAGGGCGTATAAAACTAGTGCAAACAAGTGCAAAACCTGGCTGCTTGCTTTGTTTTGTTTTTTTGTTTTATCTCCTTGATGACTCGTCAATTTTATTTATATTGATTGGCTTGTGATAAACACGACAGTTAAAGAGACACTGCGGTCAAAGTCCACCACATCAGCACTTGTCTACTGGAGAAAAATGGTGTGTGTCAGGAAGTCGGGGAGACATGCCTCATTAATAATCACTTTCAGTTTACGCAAAGAAGCACAGATGGTGTACCTGCAGCGCCCAGTGAGCAAACAAAACCAAAAAAAATTCAAATAAAATAACCATTTATATGTAATTGTTTTCATAATTACTCTCTTATCTCTCATTTTCCCTCTCCTTATCCAGAATTAACTATGTTATGTATACCTGTGCTTTTCATAGAGACACAGTAAATTTTGCTGAGTCAAATAAGTTTATTTTACAGTGAATATGTTCAGGAAAAAAAACAACAAAACTAAAAACATCATACTAATGTGTCTGCTGTTATTTCCAGGCTCACGCTAAAGCATGGCATGCCTACAACGCCAACTTCCGCACAACTCAGAAGGGTAAAGTGTCCATTGTTTTGGGCTCCCACTGGGTGGAACCTCAAAGAGGCAAAGCCATTGATGCAAGTGCTGAGCTCTGTCAGGAGTCAATAGAGGCAGCACTGGGCTGGTTTGCCAGTCCCATCTTTGGTGATGGGGACTACCCAGTCTCTTTAAAAACCAAGCTTGGGGCTCTTCTGCCAGCATTCACCCCTGAAGAGAAGCTCTGGGTGCAGAAGACAGCTGACTTTTTCGCCCTATCCTTTGGGCCTAACAACCTCCGTTTGGGGCAGAGTGTAATCAGCTACGGGCAGACGGTGACTCCAGACCTAAGACGACTCCTGGGCTGGATAAAGTTGGAATATGGGAATCCAAGTGTCTTAGTAGCTGAGGGAGGCTGGTTCTCTGAAGCCACTGTAGGAAAGGAAGACACAGTGGGCATCTATCTGATGAAAAGCTTTATCAACCAAGTCTTGCGAGGTAAGCAGAACGCTGGGAAGAACAAATAAATATGAGTTAGACAATAAAGTCATTGAGACACAAACATTTGTCTATCTTACTCTATTATTACTTTGTTTTCTTTCATAGCCATTAACCTTGACGGTGTACGGGTGTTTGGATACATGGCCTGGTCTTTAGTGGATGGATTTGAGTGGAATTATGGGTATAGTATTAGACGAGGCCTTTTTTATGTGGACTTCAGCCAACCAAACAGAACTAGGAGCCCCAAGAGCACCGCTCAGTACTACAGAGAAATAGTTAATGATAATGGCTTCCCAAGTGATGAAACCTCGCAAGAGGTGAAAGGCTATTTCCCCTGCAACTTTCACTGGGGTATTGCAGACTCCACTTTACAGGTAACATGACTTTATGATTATCAGCTAGGGAAGATGTTCAATAATGCTCCGGACGCCTAAAGAACACATTTTAATTGTATTGTTTTGTTTTGTTTTTGTAGGTCAACTTCTACCCTTTCTCCCCACAGTTTACTGACCCTCATTTGTACAGTTGGAACTTGACAGGTGACGGATCGTTGCATCAGGTCCCAGGGGTGAAGCTCCAGACCAGGCGAGCACAGTGCACAGACTATTTGGCTATCCGTGATCATCTTAACCTGCTGGAATCGACAAGGGCATCTCACTATCGCTTCGCTCTAAACTGGTCTCTGATTTTACCCCAAGGAGACCTCTCTAATGTAAACACAGAAGCTCTGAGGTAAAGATGCGCACACACACACACAGTGACAATTCAAATAACACAATTCATGTTATACCTGTAACTTTACCTGAGTCACACCCCGGTTATTGACAGAGCAATTTCGAGTTCATACGCACTTACTTTGCCTGAATCAGTCTCTCTGTGTCTACACTCTTTACTTTTACAAAGATACTACCGCTGTATCGTGACCGAACTCAAGAAGCGGGATCTCGAGGCTCTTGTGGTTATTTATTACCCAACACACCGATCTCCAAATCTGGGTTTACCTGTGCCGCTGCATGCCTCAGGTGGTTGGCTCAATTACAGCACAGTGAACGCTTTTCAGGAATATGCAGCACTTTGTTACCAGGAGCTGGGTCCCTGGGTTCAGAACTGGATCACTATTAATGAGCCAAACAGACTTGTAGACGTTTATTCGAGTGGGGAAGACAAGCATCTGGCAGCTCATAACCTTCTTCTGGCTCATGCAAAAGCCTGGAGGTTATATGAGAAGGAACATTACAGTCAACAGCAAGGACTGGTATCGTTAGCACTACATGCTGACTGGGCCAAACCTGCTAACCCCTTCCTGGAGTCACACACAGTGGCAGCTGAAAGATTCCTTCTGTTTGAACTTGGTCGCTTCTTAGACCCATTGTTGGGGACTAGACGTGAGGAGAAGCACAACATGGGGGACTACCCACAAGAAATGAGAACGTATCTAGAAGAGAGAGCTCGAGTAATGGGCCTTCCTGGATCTCCTCTTCCTAATTTTACTGAGACTGAGAGAGAGGAACTGAGAGGGGCCTTGAGTTTTATCGCACTAAACCATTTTACTACCCGTTTGGTCTCCCCGCGTTCCCACACACAGGACAGTTTTCAGCAGAAACCACCTCCTGATCATGACTGTCTGATTCTTTCTGATCCAACATGGCCCTCTTCTAGCCTGCGGCAAGCTATTGTGCCGTGGGGCTTGCGTAAGATGCTAAAGTGGGTTAGCCAGAGGTATGATGGAGCTATACCTATCATTGTCACCGGGAGTGGGATTGACGATCAGGCTCCTGTTGAGGATAAACTCCGGCAACACTACCTAAGGAGTTACCTGCAGGAGGCACTCAAAGGTAGGGCAAACATTTTAGACAATTTTCTACCTCAGTCCAGGATGTGTTGTGTAACAATATTTGGCAAGAATCAAAATAGAGTCTGCAGTGTTCAGGATGTTGAGACAGAGATGCAGTTCCACATGTGATACAGGCTTAATGACCTTATTGCTTCCTACTATAAAAAGCTTTATATACTGAGAAACCATGAAAACCATAAAAGCAGAAACGAGGGACGAGGACAAACAGTGCCATAAAGGCCATATTGCCCTTTATGGCACTGCCCTTTATGACTCACCTGTATTTGCACATGGAAGCAGTGTAGTTTTCTAACACAATAAAAGCCATGTTTTTTAGATAAAGTATTCATCTTACTTTTCTGTTGTTATATTTCTATTTCTTTGCAGCTTACCATCTTGATGGAGTCAACTTGCACGGCTTCTACGTGTGGAAACTCCAAGATCGACACGTACCGCAGTATGGCCTCTTCACCTCAGCCCAACACCAATCCAAAGCCAAAGCCTCCATTAATGTGTACAGAGAAATCATTGCTCTCAGCGGATCCCCTAACAATGACTCAGTGCAGCCCTGCAGGTTTAGCGAGCTGCATGAGCCTTGCTCTATATGCGCATGGATGTTCACAAACAAAGCAATGCTGGTTTTTGGGGGGTGCCTCCTAATAACAGCTGCAATGCTGGCAGCGCTAGTGGTTTTTGTCATAGTCACCAAAAGAAACCAAAGACATGGCAGAGGAAAAGCGAAAGTTGGGTTGAGCAGGAGGAGAAGAAAGGAAGGAGTGTGTTTGTGTCCACCTGGTGTAAAGCGATAACACTAGGAAAGACTGACTCATTCGTGTGTCATAAAAAACCCTGTGGCTCACTGACTGGGAAGGGCAACGACTTGTGTATGCTCCATTTGTGTCTGTTTCTGCTCATGTGACGAATGTGTGATTAGTTGTGTAAAATGTAAATAAAAGCAGAATGCAATGATTTGCAAATCTCATAAGTTTTATTCACAGCAGAGCACAGGAAATATATTAAATATTTAACAGTCCATTAAGATCTAGAAATCGAGAAGACCAGCTGTTCATCATTTAGGAGAGGAATATTGTCCCATTCATGTCTGATATAGCATTGTCTTGCTGAAATATGCAAGGCCTGACGTCATCTGGACGGGATCATATGTTGCCATAAAACTGTATATACCTTTCTTGTTTGATGGTACTTTTCCATACGCACTAATACACTTTCATACCATATGAGATGCAGGCTTTTTAAACTGAGAGCTGACAACAATACGATACTATTGGATATGTGAAGATCACGGGTCTTGTCTCTTGCACATAGGGATTTCTCCAAATTTTCTGAATCTTTTGATGATATGTAGTATAGATCAGTAGATATTCAAAACTTTCTGTATTTTACCTTGAGGAAAAATATTCTGAAATTGTGCCACAATTTGTAATCACAGTTCTTTTCCAGAGTGGTGAACTTCTACCCATTTTTACTTCTGAGAAACTGCCACTTTAAGATGTTCTTTTTATATCCAGTCATGTTACTTAACTGTTGCCAATGAAGTTAAACAGTTGTATCATGTTTCTCTACCTGTTTCTTAGTGGTACCACTTATTTTTCCGGCCTTTTGTTGTCACTCTCCCAACTTTTTGGGACTTGTTGCATTTTCACAAAATTGTAAAGTGTCTCAGTTTAAATGTCGGATATTGCCAAATCATTGCATTCTGTTTTTATTTACATTTTACACAACATCCCAATATTTTCAGAATTGTTTTTGTGAAGCTATTTTGTTTTATTGTTTCTACATATTTAAAAGACTGTAAAATGGCAACAGATTTAATGACTGTTGCAGTGAGAAGCTAGGGCATGTGTGAGTTTTTTATAACCTTATGTAAGTGATTACGTCAGCTCTATGTTTTATAATAAACAAATATGAGAAAACATACCAGTGCAAAACATCTCATAACAATAAAATCTAATAAAAACATGATCTCAAATAACCAATCAGTTTTATAAAAGTGGCTTTCTTTTCATAAGACAACAAAGGCATTTATTATAACATGTTTTTTTCATAGACTGGATGTTCATGGGGCAATGATGCCCCCTAGTGTGACTGTTTGCAGGTATGATGAAACACTATGAAACACTTCTCTGTTATTTGTTTAAAAAAACATGCATATTTCTCATGTGTGTCCTGTGATAAAGCAGTGTGGCTACAGAATGGGGTTTGTGTCTGATTGCTGCACAGCGCAGTTTAACTGACAAAAAAGTCACAAAAGCACAGTGGGGTACTTTTGGTGTTATTATATATATACATACATATACAATATTATACATGAAGATTAAAGATAAGTATTCCACCCTGATTACAGCATTTAGCCATGTTAGTCTGTAAAGGTTTGCTGATGCAGATATTTAAGACTATAACATAGTAGTTAATTTTGATCTGATTTTAACTGGGTTTTGACTCTTTTCTGAAGATATAATGAAAGTCCGATTTGACCAAAACGGAGCATAGCATTTTCCTTCTCATTAATAAACATATATTTTTTAATGTTCCTATATAAAAATCACTTCTTTTTAAAAAAAAATAAAAGATGTAACGATCTTGTTTCTGATAAATTATGGTCCTAGGTACTTTGGACTATTCGTTGGGCTCATTTCAAACAAGTTACATTTGACTGATTGGTTTATAACTTTGTTAAGTTTTGAGTTATTAGTAAAAAGAATATTTTCGGTCTTCCTCAGATGAAGTGACAGCTTATTTTCCTCAAGCCAAATGTTAAGAGATTCTAATTCCTGACACAATTTGATATCCTTAGGATTTCTTCCCACTAACTCTAAAAGCAGAATTAGAATACAGCTAAGCAGGATCACATCTGAATGGCCACAGTGGCCTTTTAGTTGTTTCATTTTTGTTTTTTATTCTTTCTACACTTTTTCTACGCATATGTTTGTGTCGCCAAAATGCATAAGAGCTTTGCTCTGATCATCAGATGAAAACACCTCCTCATTTCTGTAATGTGTTAGAGGCAGTTTTCATACTGCATGTGGTGCTTTAACAGTAATAGTTATCAACAGCAGAGTTGTCAATTTTGACTAAAAGGAAGTTATCACATTTTACTGATTAAATGTAACCGTAAATGCATGCCCCCCACGGACACCCTAATATATTCATTGTAAGCCGATGAACCAATAGCAGAAGGGATTCGGGATGGCAATACTGATCACATGACCCCTCTCCTCCAGACTGCATGCAGTTTGGTATTAAAATGTTTTCAGTAGCCCCAACCATTGTGTTCTTATACATTTGAGATGACAGACAGACGTTGAGACATTTTGGCGAATTATAACTTTGTATAAATAGCGAGGACTGACGGCGCTCGGCGGCCAGCAGCCTTCCTGTTGTTATTTTTCAGAGTGTATTTAAAACGTGCAAAGGTACTGTAGGCAGAGCAAGCTAGCTTTAGCTTACGTTAGTCAGGTCGGACGGCGACGAGGCCCAAGCCGGACGGGAACACGGGTGAGCCATGGCTAACATCGCAGTTCAGAGGATAAAACGGGAATTCAAGGAAGTGCTTAAAAGTGAAGAGGTGGGTTGTCATGTTTGCCACTCGAAGCTGTGGCTTTAATTCTTTTCTTTCCTCTTTCCGTGACTGCGGGGGCTGAATGAGAGTGACGCGTCGCTGGCTCAGCTGTCAGACTGCTAATCACCGAACTGCTAGCTTGAGCTAGCAGCCTCGCCGATAGTTATTAATACACCACAGCGTGGAAGATAAAGCCAAGAAATTAACTTTTGCTCCAATTTGGAAGCATGACCGCATTAAATCATCCACAACTTCTTGTTGCTAGCAGTACTCGGTAGCTTACCATGCCTTCTGTGATGGTAAAGCTAATCGGGATAGCCATAGCAAAGAGTGTAAGGTGGTGTCCGCATGTTTTATTGAAGGTGTTCTTTGCACATTTACCCTGTACAAGCTCTTCCCTATTTAGATTAGTGTGTATATCAAACCTAAATCCAAAGGATTTGCGCAACAAGTTGATCAACTTTAGTTAACGCCTGTGGGGGGTGTTAACTTGTGCTGCATAGTCTTGTTTTATATTTGGTGACTTAACACCTTGCGTTTTCCTTTTCTACTTAAGCCATAACGCACATTTGGTTTTCCACCTTTCAGACTAGCAAAAACCAGATAAAGGTGGACCTGGTGGACGAAAACTTCACAGAACTTAAAGGAGAGATAGCAGGGCCACCTGACACGCCATATGAAGGTGAGGAGCTTTGGGGGACACGCTCTCGGCTCTCGTGAATACATGGTTGCATAACTTTTGTGATATTTATCATCACTGAGAAAAGGTTGATCCTGAAGTCTGCCAAACTCTTTAAATGCTTGAATTGTTCTGTATGATATCCCCATATTTTCTTCCAGGAGGTAGATATCAACTAGAAATTAAAATCCCAGAGACGTATCCATTCAATCCACCCAAGGTAGGGCTCAATGTCTCCTTCTCATACAGTATGAAATACTCTTGAAAGTATTCCCCTCAGAAGTTCTCATTTACTGTAAGAATCCAGCAATGCTTTTCTTCTGCGTTTTTCTCATCTCAGGTTCGGTTTATCACGAAGATCTGGCATCCCAATATCAGCTCAGTCACAGGTGCAATATGTCTGGACATTCTTAAAGACCAGTGGTGAGTAAATGTGCTCCAAGATTCTTGACATTCTTCATCTGTCAGACATCCATTATGAAATATTTTGTGAAATTTAAGGCCAACTGCAGGTTGCTTCTAATGCCTACATGATCAACAGTTGAAATTAGCACAAAGCTTTTGGATAGTAATTTAGGGAAAATGACTAGATATAAATAGGATTAAATAAAAGATTGTTTAATGCATTTTTTTTTAGTCATAATATTTAGGCCTTCTAAGAAAACTTGCAAGTGTCAGAGGCCACGGTGTATAGGTACTATGAATAGTGGTTGCTTTAAAAACTGCGTGCATGTCATTTCAGGGCGGCAGCTATGACACTGAGGACAGTTCTCTTGTCATTACAAGCCTTACTGGCAGCCGCAGAACCAGATGATCCACAGGATGCTGTGGTAGCTAATCAGGTGGGTGTGTATTTATGTTTTCACTTCTTTTCCTGCTTGAACATGATGCATCTCTACTAGCAATTGTTACTAAATATGTATTCACATGTATACCATACTACAGACGTGCCTCATAGTGACTAACAGTACTACAGTATTGCTGTAATTTGGCTGATATATATGCAGTATGTTATTTATACTGAAAATTGAAAAAATGTGGGGTCATTGTGTAATTTTGTAGCGTTCTATTTAACTATTTAGCTACGTACTTTGAGGCCTGGTTGATTCTGCACCTTCTGATCACTTGCAGTGGAGAGTGTGTTCAGAATATATCAGTTTTGTTTTTAGCCACTTGTGTTAGCTTTACAGTTTGAAGCCCTGGATTCTTCCCTCAAAGAACACAGTTTGGTGTTTTCTTACTGGTTGAGCAATGTTCAGTGGTATACCAATACTGCATGTAGGTTTAGTTTCTTTTTTGGTTGTCATAGTAAATAAAGTTTGCTACCAAAAACAGAGTATTATAAAACATGATCATTTTGGGAATACAGTCAAAATTTTAAGAAGAAATGAAATTGTATCCAGAAAAAGTCAAAATGTGCAGATTTCTTTTTGTTTATGTGCTGAAATAAAATTTTGTGTAACTGATTCTGTAATATGATTTCACTAACTCTCTAATCCACCTTGTAGAGGGTATAGCAGCCATGCTCTAATCTCCACATATAGGCTTTGTTTTTTCTCAAAATCGTATTTTCTTAATGTGGCCCTAATACTCTGTAATTTACTGGGATTTTTTAGAGAAAAGGAGGGGAAAAAAGGCCTCCCAAGCCCTTGGACTTTACATTATTTTGGCTTTGTATCAAATACTTTTATTCTTCCCATACACGGAAAATAGCAGCCAAACCCTGTAAAACTTGGCAGTTGATCCCTTCAAAGTTGATCGCAGTTATTTTTTAAGTGTAGGAAATGCATTATCCTGCGATCCTGTGAGAGGTTAGTGGGCAGTGTCTTGTCTTTTTATTTTAAAAGATTTCATTTTCTAGTAATCAGTGTAGCAATGGCATCCAGCCTATAATCTTTGGAAGGTATGTTCCTTCACCAGCTATTCCAGTTTTATAGTTAATAGCTTTTCTAGTTAACAAATGCAATCCTACTCTGAGCACATTACTAAACCTACTGTTACTAATCACTTGTACAGTTAATTTATCCTTTGGTGAACAAAATGCACTCCAATGAGAAACAAAGTAATGAAATGAGGTTAAATAAGAGGAGTGGTATAAACGTTTTTGATATGTATATCACAACAGTGAGTTTTTCTTTTTTAAGTTTACACTAAAAAGCGTTTCAAAGTTGATCGTCTCTTATAGTACACCAGTTTCAATGGCAAAGATTAATTTCTGTGATGTACAGTAACGGAAGTATCAGTTCCCTGAAATTGTTTATGACTAAAGAAAACTTCTAAAGTGCATCTGGGTAAACTTTAAAGAATCATATTACCATGTGGGATAGGTGACTCGTCAAAGCGCGTTAAAGGGATATGAATGCGCTCCCTATATGTATTTTATTACCCGACCCATCTACCAGCCACAATTGCGTCAAACGATTTCAATAATAATCATGTTTTAACATTCACCAGACGTGAAGTTTGTGGTCTTGTTTTGTTTTTTTTGTTTTTTTTTTCGATTTTATTCATGAGATTAGAATTATTGTATTGCTTGAAAAAAGCGTGACATACTGCGCTGCTTCATCATGACTACATTCCTGCCTCCTTCACCTTTGCACTGTGGTGCATACTTGAATGCTTCTATTTTGATAGAGGTGCTTAACCTTCAATTTTGAGGAAGTGGAACTGGCAGAGAAAGAAGTCTAGTAAGCAGAGCTGATGGCAAATGATTATGCTGGTGGCCCTGGGAGACATAACTTGGTGATTGTCAGTACACACACCTAAAAGGACAAGCATCCTGATCATACTTCTGCTAACCTAAATCGACTTTAGAAACTGAAACTTCATAGCTAGGGACCTGGCTCTCCTCACCAGCAACAATCCTCTACATGTTAGTTGGATTAGCTTCAAAGAGAAGTTGTTTTCTTGCTGTTTGAGGTAAATGCTGAAAATGCATTTTTGCAAGTATTGATACAGATCCTCTAGAGAGCAAGAGATAAATGTCCTCACCATTGTTGGGTATTACCAAAAGTTTCCAATCCCCCCCCCCCACCCCAAAAAAGAAAGAAAAGAAATTGTATTAACAGGAACCTGCGTCTAATGTCTTATTCACTTAGCAGCTTCGTTGTTAATAGTTTATAGTGATGAGAAATCTACACTCTAAATTTCAGCTGAATAATGCCTACACAGCATGGAAACGGAGCGCTTGGCAGAATTGGCTACCTGGCAAAGTACAGCTCTACCACTTCCTCTGGCCCTGAATTATCATGTTAGTAATTTGTTGTGTACAGAAGAGTGACTATAGCACTTGCCCCAAAATATATGTTAATTGTGACACTGAATATTTAATTTCTTAACACAATGCCAACATGGTGCTTTTTAAATGTTTCAAATCTAGATAATTCTTCTCTTGGCATTGATGACCTATATACAAGAGTTTCTGTTATGGAGGGTGGTGTGCATTATTTTAATTCAAATGTAAAGCTGTTTTTTCCATTTGTTTTTACCGCGCAGTACAAGCAGAATCCAGAGATGTTTAAACAGACAGCGAGACTCTGGTCTCACGTCTACGCAGGCGCTCCCGTCTCCAGTCCGGAGTACACACGCAAAATAGACAAACTCTGTGCCATGGGCTTTGAAAAAGTAAGCGTCTCGAAATCTTGTCTCTCCTGCTTTGAATCGCGATGTGAAACTCTCGCAGAATAAATCAGCATGTGTGACTGGTTTTGTTTTCCTCCGCAGAATGCAGTAATAGTGGCATTGTCGTCGAAATCCTGGGATGTGGAGACGGCGACAGAGCTGCTGCTCAGTAACTGAGTACTTCTGGCACCTCCTTCATCTTCCACTTAATCCCAATCTCTCCTTCCTACCAAACACATCCTCTCTCTCTCTCTCTCTCGAATTCCCACTGTCTGAAGGCGTCTCTTCCCTTAATGTACCCTCTGTTTTAAAGTGGACTCCTCACATCTACACTCGCCCTCTTCTCCAGCCCCGCCTTTATCCCCTCTGTGTTTCATCTCTCATCTGCACACGTCACCATCTGCTGTACAACACTCCAATCAGCCGCTCTGTGAGCTCTTATCTCTGGTTTCTGAATTCATTCAACATTCCACTCAGAGCTACAATCAGAAATTCAATCACACCTCACCACCTTTGAAGCAAATGCCAGACTTAAGACCCCGCCCACATCCGCCAATCTCCCAGCTCTTACTGGCTCTGTGCAAGAAGCAGCTGACAGCAGCTTATCCTTGCCTATGCAGTGCATTTTACTTTAATTTGTGAAAACTTTGGTGGGAGAGAGTCAAGCCATTTAGGGGAGGGGCTCTTTTGGACCTGGTCCTGATTTAACGCACTTTTGGGCTGTTTTTTCTGGACAAGGATTAAGCTGAGATTTTGAACTTTTCAATTGGAGACTCAGTCAAAACTTTCTTGCACTGTTTCCAAACCATACCTTAATCCCTTCACTATCCCAAAATAAAAACTTAGTAATGTTGGCGTCATTTCTAACAGCATAGATTGCTGAACAGAGAATTTATAATTTTAGGTGTAATATTAGGATTTTGAGAATAAGTTACTGGAAGTATCTAATTACAATCATAGACATATTTGTTATATTGTGGGAGTTTTCAGGGCAATAACAGTGCTTTAATTGGACATAAAATTGAGGGGAAAGTCACAAAATGCAACAAAGTAAATGCAGAATGCGTGCATCAGCTTATTCCATGTTCTAGAAATCAGTTCATCAAGTGTCAAAAGGTGTTCACACAGTAGCCATATTCATTTTCATGCCATGTTTCACCCTCTTAAGCTGTTGGCAATTGACCCAAAATCCAGGCAATCTTCAGTTACTGTCCTCACAACCTGTTCTTCACTTGGCTTACTTCCTTTCTTCCTTTACCCCCACATTTTTTATTTTATTTTTTTTTAAGAAAAAAATTGTGTTTTATTTGGATATGACTTCTACAGGAATACATTTTGATTCTTGTTTTTAAACGGAGAGAAAATAAACGCATTCAGCAGTAACACAACCTGTCACAAGTCTGGATAAAAAAAAATGGTTCAAAATGATAGAAAAATATAGCATCAACCTACCTAGGCCAACAGATAAAATGTCAATGATTCATCTGTAAATAAAATATTGAAGTCTGTGTAAATTAATCCACCCTCTGTCCTTTCTGTGTTGCCTCTCTCACGCACACCACTTGACAGTAATGTGAAGTTCAGTTTTAAGGGATTTTTTTTCAATCATTTGTGGCATTTTGAACATTTCTTTTGCTTTGTGTGAATTTGAATAAAAACTAGACTGAGCCACTAAAATTGCTATACTAATGTCATATAATAGAAATGTAATTACAGGGATTCAAGTTCCATACTGAAATTCAATTTTCAGTGTTTTGGGCATTAGTATTATAGATCATTTGTCCTTGCTCAAGAAGGTAAATTTTCTGTGCAGTCAGATCTTCAACGAGCAAAAGGATGCCGGAATTCTGATAATATTCAGAGCCTCTTTTTCATAGTGCAGATAACAGGTGGCCTGCTTGGTACCATGTTGTGCCATGTTGAACCTATCCAAGAAACCCTGGCAGTAATCTGAGGGCTGTTTCAGCCTGCACATTTGCACCACAAAGACAAGAAAAAAGCAACGTCTGATATTTGTATTGTAATCCAAAGGGGATATTGTAGATTTAACTGTACAGCATTCACTGCACAGTAAACCAGCCTCAGGCATCCTAAATAGCCAAAGCTCATTTTCTATCCTTTCATTAAAAGCTGACGTGTCTCTCGCATCTACCATCTGGAACTTTTTATAACATCCCCTAATCGACGGAGCCGCTCTAATCTGAATACGTGACACCGAAATAGTATGCTTCCTGGCTCAGGTAATGGCACTGAGATAATCATTGTGTTATTAAAATGACACAAAATAAAGTAACTCGCTGCCTTATTAAAGTCCTGAAGGGTTCAAAGCAGCTGATTTCACCGCAGCTGCGTCACTTTCTGTCAGTCGTTCTGCCATAGATGATGATCGGTGTAATATTCAGGTGCATGGGAAGCAAAAGGCCTTATTAAATATTTTATCATGGCAAAACTAAAGCGCACAGCTTTTAACATCCTGACGCGGTGTTTCAGCGAGTTAAGAGTAGTGTTTCCACTGTGAGTATGTACTTTCAGCAGAAACTGCAGGGGTTTCTTTTCGTGGTGTATAAAAGCCCTGTGCTGTGCTTTGTGTGGCTGCCATCTTTCTGGAAAAGGGCCATATTGCATCAAATTCCAATAAGACATTACCAGTGTGATATATGAAGCTAAAGGAAATCCCTCAGCTGTAAAGTGAAAGGTGACACTTTGTTAATTGTGGGGAATAGATGCACACTAACAGCACCCCAATCA
This sequence comes from Aulonocara stuartgranti, assembly GCF_965226115.1. Classification (NCBI taxonomy): domain Eukaryota; kingdom Metazoa; phylum Chordata; class Actinopteri; order Cichliformes; family Cichlidae; genus Aulonocara; species Aulonocara stuartgranti. Next base: position 30,796,927 of record NC_138940.1, read on the forward strand.
CAAGCATTTCAGGAGTGTTATAATAAACATACATATTTTTCTCTAATTAATGATGAAAAATGTATTTTTATATTTGTATTGTAAATAATTGTTTAAATTAAAATGAGTATGCCTTTCCTATTTAAAAGCCTGGGCCTTACAAAACCTGCTACTTTAGGTTCTACTTTAGCTGATATGAAATGTTCATTTTTTATGAAGTCGATTCCAGTTGAAAAAATGCTACTTCTCACTTTTTCATTATGCCTTTCATTAATTTCAATGATTTGCTGCCAATCTGTACTTTGCTTGATTGAATGATAGATTTACAATCCCCTGAATTTCAAATTCCCATCTTTCCTCCGTTGACATAACAGCAGCATGTTGCAGGAGCAGACCAGTACCCCACCTGACTTCACAGGCGAATAGCCCCTTGTGTGGCGAGGCGATGATTCGTGGGCATCCTGTTTCTCTTGATCTGCTGCTGCTATGTGATAGCTGGAGTTTTATTCCGTGTCTCAGTCAGCAGACATGCTGCCTCCCCTGCCAAACATTAGGAGCTGGCCTTACAGCAAAGATGGCCAGAGGAAACAGCTCGCTGCTATCTGCATCTGAGTTCAACTGGGGTTGAATGCTCATCATGTAGATCTTGAGGAATGAAACCAAGAACTGTTAGATTACTTGTCGAGGCCACCTTTAATTTCTTCTTTGGAGTTATTAGTTACCAAGAGGCTTGCTAGCAATGTTCCCAATAATCTTTCTGGTGATGCTGCTTCCCAAAGGTGAGTCAAACTTAAGCCTGTCTTCCTTTGGGGAAAAAAAAGAGACCTCTCCATTTTGCTTTTAATTCATTAGACTAGATTATATCATTTAACTCAGGTTTACATTATTTTTCATAACTGTATAAAGTCACAAATGCTTGCACTTTTACCACCTATAATAGTTTAAAATATTTTCTTCACGTGGCCTTAAAATGTATTGTTTTAACAAATGGCAAGAAAAAGTAAACCAATCATTTGTGACTAGAAGGAGCTAATTTAACCTCCTGCATGTTGACAGATGACCACTTGTGTCTCCTCTCAGTGATTCACTCTGCTCAGGGTCACTATGCCCAGAAACTCCTGAATGATTTGATGGAGAACTACTCCAGTGCCCTGCGGCCTGTGGATGACACAGACAGAGCCCTCAACGTCACCCTGCAGGTCACCCTCTCTCAAATCAAAGACATGGTGCGTGCTCTCTCATCAGCAAGTCTTGGTTCGTGTGCGACGCATTCTGGTTAAAGGCGAGTTATAAATGGAAGAGGTTAATTATGTCCACGACTAAAATTAAACACCTCACTGAGAGTCATAGCATTTCTTTTAAATAGTCTAGCTGCAGAAACGTAAAAATACACTTTCTGTTTTAGCGGTTAAGGTGATTTATGCACACAAACGGGGCATCAGCATCTGATTTATGTATGTTGAATAATATGTGGTAATCACGAATAGCGTGTTCTGCTTACAGCATTACTGTGCAGTCAATAGTTGGCATATAATGTATTGGCCAATACATTAGCCACACTGCAGTAAAACTGACATCGATTTAGCAGAAAACATGCAAATGCGAAGAACTGAGTTTTTTAACTTGACACTGAGCCCAGCATGAAGGAAAACATGGAGGTGAACAGACCTTTTATTCTTAACGTTGTCCATGACCTCCTATTGTACAAATCGACCGGCTGGTGGCTTACACGGCTGGGTCAGGTTCCCGTTTGGGTTCAGTGCTGCGTCACTCACTCCACAGTGAATTGCTAATTCACTGTGGAGTGAGTGTGGGTTTGGGCGTGCGTAGTTGAAGACACAAAACCAGCTGCTGAATGTAATGTTTCCATATAATATCTGGGCATTTGTTGTCGTCACTCTGTCATACTTTGGAAGAAACGGATGCGAGCCAGACAGCAAATGAGTGTGTGTGCACCCTGGAGTGTCCTGTTACCAAAGCGGTTATGTGTTCCCCCAACCTCCTGTACTGTGCTCATCCACCTGATATTGACAGACGGGTCTGGATTTCAGCCACTGTGAGGCTTTGTGTTTGTCCACCTGGTGTTGATGAGCAGTGAACCGAGAAGATCAAGAGGGATTTTTTTCTTACTGTCTGTTGTGTGTAGATATACAGTTATAAGACACAGTAACTGAGGCATGTGCAGAAATTCATAACCTCTTATAGACCTTAAAAGTTTTTAGCAGTTGTGGATTTGACATTGGGAGTCTAGTGTTAACTGGTAACTGTAACCACTCATCAGCAATTAGTTCTTCTAAGCATCCGAGTGAAGATGCTGAGAGAAATTCAAAGTTATCAAAGGTATCTTTGATGGAAAAATAGAGGAAGTATTTAATGTTAGGCTTTGGGTTATATGACAGCAATATGCACACGCTGCAAGAGTCAAAAATATAAAACTAAAATAAGGCCATATCCTGTCAGAGGACGGTAACCATAAACAGGCCTCAAAACTCACCACAAACTACTAAAGGAAAAACAAGCTGTAGCTGGTGTTTTTCACAACTGCCATGACATGACCATCAGTGGTCATGTCATTCTTGCAGATTGCAAGCATGCACTATGTCACATGGTCTAAAAATATCCCAGAGCTCTAAGCAATGTGGAACTATAATAGAGAATTTCTAAATGAAGAAGCTGGCAATAAAGTTTCTGCAAGGTGTGATATACGTCAATGAGGCAAATACCACAGTTCCTCTTTTTTCTGTCAGTTTCTTATTATTTTCATGTAGTATAAATTATAAATTGAAATGATCAGTGCAATAACATTTAATTTAGCATTATGAGCTGCAGGGATCATTGTGTGTGTGTGTGTGTGTTTTTTTTAATATCTTCACACTTAAAGTAATCAAAAACAAATTCTCCCAGAGGCACCAAAACGGTTGCATGCTAGTTTGTGTTTGCATACATTTGCAGGTCCTTTTTTGTGACTAGTATGACTGTGACCGTAGGATGAAAGGAACCAGGTGCTGATTGCCTACCTGTGGATTAGGCAGACGTGGCATGACGCTTACCTGAAGTGGAATAAGGAGGACTATGATGGACTGGATGTGATCCACATCCCTAGCAGCCTGGTGTGGAGGCCTGACCTCGTCCTGTATAATAAGTATGCTCACATAGATGAATTTTCCAGGAATGCAGAATGTGGACAAATCTTCTTGCTGCCATTAATGTCTCTTATATTATAATTCAATATAACGTTTATTCACAATGTTTAAAGACTACATGGTTATCTTTAAAGACTACTTGTGAGATTATAAATACTAGCAATTAGCAACAGAAGACGCTGAATCTGACCACTGTTTAACCAAATCACACACATGACTTGCCAGTTAGTCTCAACTTGTTTTCCTCCTCTAGAGCTGATGATGATTTCTCTGGGCCCATGGACACCAACGTGAGGCTGCGCTACAATGGGGAGATAACCTGGGATGCTCCTGCCATCACCAAAAGCTCCTGCGTGGTGGATGTCTCCTACTTCCCCTTTGACAGCCAGGAGTGTAACCTCACCTTTGGTTCCTGGACTTACAATGGCAACCAGGTCTGGAGAAATACTGCCCATCTACCATACCTTGTTTAACAAAATGTAGATGGAACAACATGCTGTGGAGGATAAACCCATATTGAGTCTCTGTAGCTTACATTTCCTTTCAGGATAGTGGCAATCTGGGACACCTAAATTTACCAGGCCCTTAAAATGGTTAAATAACACAAGACCCAGCTCTTGCTGTGACTCTGGCCTCTGTGTTAGATCAGAGAGTAACTGAGATTGACCTTTTTGACATGTAGATCAGGTACACATTGCTCATTGTATTTGTCATCATTCATCTGTGTATACGTATACATACGTTTTTCTCAGTAAATGTGTCCCTCCCCTCTATTTCCAGGTAGACATCATTATGGGCATGGACAGCGGTGACCTGTCAGACTTTGTGGAAAATGTTGAGTGGGAGTGCCGTGGAATGCCGGCCACCAAGAATGTAATAATGTATGGTTGTTGCTCTGACCCGTATCCAGACATCACCTATACAGTACTCCTGCAGCGTCGCTCCTCCTTTTACATCTTCAACCTCCTCCTCCCCTGCTTCCTCATCTCCTTTTTGGCCCCTCTGGGCTTCTATCTGCCTGCAGACTCTGGGGAAAAGGTTTCCCTGGGGGTGACAGTTCTTCTAGCTTTAACGGTGTTCCAGCTCATGGTGGCTGAGAGCATGCCGCCCTCAGAAAGTGTGCCTCTCATAGGTAAGAAGGTTTTGGGTTTTTTTAGAAATATATTTAATAACTTGTTTTTGTTGCATGGTTTATGTTTCTGTCACTCTATTATTAAAAAAAATATACCAGAAATCGTACAGGCATGCATAATTAACAACACTAAATTGTAAGTGTTGTTGCCATTGCACATTGCACTTTTTTCGATGGAATATCTAGGTTGTTTTATCAGGCTTATATTATATTATAGTATTTTTTTAATGAGTGTACGTGATGTGTTGGTTGTATGTTTGTTGTTTGTTTTGACATACTGCGAATCAATTTCCCATCAGGGACAATAAAGTTACCATTGACCATTGACCATGGTCCAAAAATGACCTATGATCTAGTGATGCATTGGTATGTTTTTAGTTTTCAAATTAAAGGTACCCTTAGGAATTTTACTGTTAAAACTTGGGCCATATTTATCTATGTAGCAATGTAGCATAGCACAAGGTTACACCTTTAAGGGTCACAGGGGCAGACACTGAATGAGAGGCAGGTGTACATGCTGGAGAAGATGACATTCCATATGTTACAGGACGAACATGTCCAAATATTTATAGCACACCCTATAATCTGACCTGGAGTTGGAAATTTTAAAATGTGAACAAAAAGTATTTGCTCGTTTGCTTTCATATGCATATGAACTTGAGTGACATCCCAATGCTAATCCATAGGGTTTAATAATGATGTCGGGCCACCTTCTAGTACCTACAGTGTGTTAATGGTCATGGACTTGTCTTCCATCTGTTTTTTGTTCCTTCCTGTTACACAGGGAAGTACTATATCGCCACTATGACAATGGTCACAGCCTCCACATCTCTCACCATCTTCATCATGAACATTCACTTCTGTGGTGTGGAGGCCAAACCAGTTCCACACTGGGCAAAAGTCCTCATCATTGACTACATGTCAAAGATTTGTTTTGTTTATGAAGTGGGTGAGAACTGTGCCTCTGCCTCGTCTTCGTCTTCTCGCTCCACCCAGGATGAAGTCCGTCACCAGCAGTTCAACACTCACATTCATTCAAATGGTAAACCTGGTAGGCAAAGTAGCCGAGAGGACCGGCATAGCGACAAGTATCCCAGATCCCAGAGCTCCAAGCTGCAGCAATATCCAAGAGTTCAGCACCACATCACCAGAGATGAGAGCGCCCACATATCTACTTTTGAACCCGGAAAGTATGAAAGCTCTAATGGTAAAATTCAGATAAACGACTACTATAAAGAAGACCATAAGGTGCTGTATTGTTCTGAGGACCAGAAGATTCCCTGCTGCCCTGAGGATAAAAAGCCTCTACCTCAGGGTCCCACTGTAACCTTTGGCCCCTGTGTCTTCTGCACCCATGGCAGTGGCTTCGCTGGTATGGACACTAAGCTAGTGCGCAATGTTGAGTACATAGCAAACTGTTTTAGAGAGCAGAGAGCCACGTGCGCCAAGGGGGCAGAATGGAAAAAGATAGCTAAGGTCATGGACAGATTCTTCATGTGGATTTTCTTTATCATGGTTTTCCTCATGAGCATCCTCATCATCGGTAAGGCACCATGACCAAACTGTGGTTCTACAGATTTTTTTTTAAAATTTGCATATTTATACAGAAGGTCAATTGGGACTATTTTCCCTTTTTTTCTAAACAAATGGGACAATCAAACATATGTGAACTTTCCAGCTTTTCTTTATTAATCATCGAAAAAACAAATTTCAGCTGTCATTCATTGTTTTGTCCACACGCATTCAAGCCACTCTGCATTCCTTACCTTTAAAAATATGTTTAACCTATTATGTCTTCAACACATAATGATTTCATGTACTGTACATAGTGATATAAGTTTTTTGTTGTTGATCTAAAACGCAACAAAATAAGCCAGATCATGACACATTCAGTATGTGCAGGCAATGCCAAATAACAGATCTATTGAAACCACAGTTCATAACTCATTGCTTTCAGTTTACTTCATCTCGTTAATACATTCGATTTTACTACTTTGTCAGCTATACAGTCTATAGCATCTCAATGTGTAGCTCGCTACAGCCTCCATCAATCATACCTTTGATGTAGGAGTACTTCATCATTTGACCATTGAATACATTTGAGGGGATCAGCTGTCAAGTTAAAATATGACCGGTGGAGACTGCACATGTCTTATTCACAACTGTGTAATCAGACGCCTGGGGCCGAGAGACGCAGCGCCAGTGCTAGCTCCTGATCGGCAGAATCATTTTTCTGTTCAAAATCATCCAGTGAATAGTTAATGAGCAAGCTTTGTTTGTAGCACAGCCAGGGCCGTCAGGATGTAAGGTAATATGGAGCATCAATTATGTAACACAATGCGCGCACTCTGACACCCCCGTTCTCCCGAAGGCCCATCCCTTTAACTTTGAAAGTCAAGTGAATGTGTTTGTGTGTGTGTGCATGCCTGAACACTGGAAAGCCAAGTAGAAAAGGAAGAAATAAAAGAGGTTAGGGCAAAAGGAATGCAGGAAAAATGAAAAGCAATCAATAAGAGGTTGAATGCAAATAATTGTATTCATTTTCTGAGCCTTGTATAATTGAAATTATTTGCATTTTTGCTGAACAATACAGTTACTCATACTACATTTTACATGGAAATAGTCTCCCAGAGTTCTCACCATAATAAATAGAAGACGTATTATGGCAATTCTATAGTTTAATACTTCCTCAAAGCAATAACTGGTCTATCTCAGTTTACTTTATAAATGTCCTAGTTTGTTTCAGTTCAGGGATGAAATTAAAATACACACTACAACACTCAAGCTGAATGCAGCGATGCATTATGTCAACTGGCACAATGAATGCCCACTGATATGTTTTAATAACTTTGGACAACATTAGAGCCTTGGGCCAACACTTTGAAATAAACTTGCACTTTAGTAAAATTACACTGTGATATACTTATTTAGGCGTGTAAATGATGGCTGCTTCTTCTTCGTATGCATTCTCATAAGTTTTCATTATTCCTGCTAAGAGCTGCAAATATGAAGAAAAATGAGTCGTATTCTTTAATTTCACATTACCTTAAGCTCACAGTAGAGGGCGCTCACTTCCCGCATACCATTGTAGTGGTGGTGGATGCCCCAAAGCTTACTGTTTGAAGCTGCATGTGGCAACAGAAGTGTACAAGATCTGCAGCTCAGAAGCATCCCCACTCATTTTTCATCTTCTACAGAGACCCGCTCACATAACTTCACTACTGAGAGGAGGCAAAAAATATTTGGAGAGTATTCATTCCTCTGGTACTCTGGGGTAGAGTATGGCAAGTGGCTATAGCTCTGTGTCTCACTCACTTCCATTCTGTAACCAGTTCATTAATTTTAATTGACCTGGAGGCTAATAATTAAATTAATTTTCTAAGTAAAAAGGTTTTAGCAGTAGGTGGCATAACTTTTGATTGTTCTGTGGGCTCTGTTTGACAGAATTTGATGGAGATGGTGAGATAGTGTTGTGTTTTTTCCCTCCACCTCTCCAAAGTGATTGTCATGGTGAAGCGGAGAGAGAGGTGAACCATGTAATCTGGGCAGGCTCAGAAGCTCAGGCACTCTGGGAAACAATGCTTGGGAAATTACCAAGAGCCTGGCACAATTTCACTTGAAAGCATTATTTATCTTTAGGTTGTTTTGTACAAAACAACAGAAATACAAAAATAAGGATCACTGTGATACGGTTATTTCACCAGTGAAAAGTAACTGCTTTCATGGCATTTTGTACTACTTTGAGACACTTTACAAAAGCCTTTATGCATCTAATGCATTTTAAAGACTGCACCATTTCTGTTTAATAGAGCTTTACACAAATTACACACATAAATCCATCCATCCATCGATTTTCTTTTACTTATCCATTTCAGAGTTGAGGAGGGAGCTGAAGCCTGTCACAGAGTGAGAGGCAGGGTACACCCTGTACCGGTCATTAGTCTTATCACAGGGCTCAGTAATGACATATAATAAATGTTAATCATTAATCTTTGATGTAAATTCATCGTTTACATCAAAGGAATTACAAAAGACCAAATACCCCACAAATACAATTAGCAGTTTACATCCTGTATGGGCGACTTTTGGAAAAAAAAAAGGAGGATACTTTTATTTATTGTATTTGTGTGTAGCAGGGAGGATCTGTTCTGGGTAAATTACAGTAATGTCTCTTAAAATGTTTAATAATTGTGAGGTGTTGTAAACTTGGACGTGCTCTCAGTAGAGTCAGATTTAGTGTGTCATAGAAAAAAATGGATTCTGTCATTGCATTTAAATACAATGGTCCTCTTGGTTATTGTCAGAGCTATAAAAATGAATGGTGTAGACTCCTGTCTTCTTTGAAGTATAGACAGCTCCCTGGATGACAAATGAATGGGCAGGGAGGGAGGCTGAGGCTGACGATCTCTGATGGATGTTCATGACCTTTGGCCACAGTGTTTGAACCGGAGTGCAGAGAAAGCGATCAGTTGAATGTAGACAATGCTGACATGTTACTTGTGACCCATCTGGTGCATTTTTGGGGCATTGTCAGCTGTTCATTTTTGTCAAAATACAGAATACTATACAAATCCTTCAAGACAGAATCTGTCTGGCACCCTTGTAGGTGGCCTATTTAAATTAAATGGAGAGATCCAAAACTTTAATGGTCACAGTAGATAAAAATGTCAAGCGCAGATTTACCATTCTAATGTAAAACAAATAAATAAATAAACCAATAAAATTTGAGTGTGTTTGTTACAAATAACCTGCATTTATTTGGCATACGATAAACAGTACTGTGCCAAAGTCTTCATTATTTCTTTATATATTGCTAATATAAATCACTGCACAGGAACATGTATTCATAAATAGAATGCAGCATGTAAAAACTTGCTGCCATTCTAATGAGCTTGAAAATCCATAATTGGTATGAGCATCCTCATTCTCCAACACAGCCACAACTCTTTTTTTGGCAAGCTTTCTTATCATTTCTTTAAGTAGTCTTCAGGAGTAGTTTTCCAGCCTTGAAGGACAATCAAAGCTCTTCTTTGGATGTTGGCAGCCTTTTGTTCTGTTCTCTGTCAAGATGATCCCAATAATGCTGAAGTCTGCACTCTGGGGAGTCCAGTTCATGACTGATGGTGTTCCTCTGTGTATGTTTTCTAACTACATATGCTTTTTCTGCACCTGTAGTGCATTTAGGAACACTATCATGCTGAAAACACTGAGTCATTGGCAATCAGATTCTTTCCAGATGGTATTGCAATCAAATTTTGGAAAATCTGACAGTACCTTTCTGCATTAATAATTCCATTAATGTTGACAAGATCCCCAACACCAAACTCTGACAGAGCCTCTGAGTAGACACTGACTATTTGTACCTTCTCCAGACTTCTTCCCTACATATTCATGACGATTTGTACCAAAACTTTGCAAATTTGCATCATCAATCCATAAGACCTGTTGCTGCTGATTTTCAGTCTAGTTCTTGTGTAATTTAGAGACAGTAACTCACCATTAAGATCATTCACTGGTGAGTTTTCAGAGAATGAAGACCAGATGCGTCTCTCAGGTCCTGTTTCTTCTCTAGAATTTTTTTCCCCTAATTCTTAAGGCCATGACTTTCAGGTAATTCTCATCTGCTGTAGATATTTTTTATTTATTTATTTATTTATTTTATGTCTGCCAGATCTTATTTTGTCCTCTATTTGTCCAGTTATTTTAAATTCCTTAAGCACACTGCATACCATGCCACTAATAGCTCTTTGGGAATTACCTTGTGTATGTAAATACTATTTTATGTCTCTCAAAGGCTTTGTGTTGGCATTTTTTGTAGATTTAACTAAACAAATGGAACAAATGATGTGTTTTTTGATGAGCTGCTGGTAACAAAGTACCAAAAGATTTACTAAGTTGTCTGTTATGTGTAGACACAACACTTGATTTGAGTGTCTTTTTGTGCTTGAATGAGTCTGTGTTAAGTAGCGTAACAAACAAGCAAAAAGAACAGGACTGGACTGAACATGAATAGAAACAAAAAAGCAGTTACATACAAAGAAAAACTTCGAAAAAACTTAAAAAAAAGGTCCAGCTTATACAAAAGTATACAAAAAACATCATATGAGTTATTAAGTATTAAGACTTAAATGCAGGGCAGCACAGAGAGAAATTGAAGGTGGCAGAAAGTCCCCCCCACCTCCCCAGGGGGCAAAGGAACCAAGGCTTTTTATTTACGCCACTGCTTTTCTATTAACTTCCCTTGGATGAAACAACAGCTGCGTGCCATCTGCAAGCGATCTAATATTGTTAGCGGTTTTCTGACATAATGCCCTGTAAAATTTTAACAAGCCCATATGCTCTAGATAGATGGAGGGCATCCAGCGTTAAGGAGACTCTTGATCCGTGAAGAACGGGGCATTAAAATTAGCATGCTGTTGCCCTGGTGACGGAAGCAAGCTAACCCGAAGCTGCACCGTAATGTTGACGTTTAGAAAGTTTATTTGTAAGTGGAGACTCTGCGGTGTAGCATTTTTATAAATTACCCATTCAAGGCTGCCGGGGGGCTAGCAGTAAAACCCGAGGAAACCCCTGTTACTGCTTGGTAAGGGGTCAGGGTTTGTGTGTGTGTGTAGCGGGGAGTTGGCAATTAAAACTTGCTGAGCAGCTAGCAGCAGCGCCACTACCGTTAAGCTACCTGCGCAGGAAAATACGGAGAATCTCGGATAACGGGAGGCCGTCTCACAAGGTAACGAATAACAACACGAATTTTCCAGCTCTGCTACTACAGAAAGTGAGGTCTGCTTTGTTAAATCACTGCTGTGGTAAATGGCGAAACATACATAGCAATTACACACGTGTTTTGAAAATTGTAAGCAACGGTGAAACATGATAACAATTACTCCATATTATTTATTGGTTCATTTAGGGCCATTTTATTGATAATCTAATCTGTAATATTTTTATTTAAACTGGTTAAAACGTTTCTCTTTTTAAGGCTAACTGAAACTATTATAGGTATTTATATATTCTATACATTATTATTGTTACTTAATAAAATAAATTAATAAATGTGTTTGTATTGGCTTACAAACTTTGCATTTGGAATTTAATGTTGCCTTCTTACACTGCAAAATGTCGTGTTTAACTATTAAATTCAACTAAACGTAATGTCATCAGGGAAAAAAGTTTTAATTAATACACTTGTGAGATCATGTTAATAAATCTTTAGTTTAATCATGTCCTTTATTCTGGCTGTATTGTGGCTTTTATTTACAGATATCCTGTTTCACTTAATTAACCATCATATGTACAAAATAAAATCTCTTTTTTTAGGTAAAGTCAAGTCCATTATGTTTATATTGCCCCAAATCAGAAAATCTCTGAGCTTCAAGTTTAAATTTTTCAGTGCATTGTTTAACTTTAATATTAAGAGAGTCCAGCTTTGCATAAAGACTTTTCTATTTGTGTCTATTTTCTTATAATAACTAATATAACCATAGTCCAAGAGTGAGTATTTGAGTAGGGTAGGTAAGTCTAATTGCCTGAGGGTAAAAGCTCCTCAGAAATCTTTCTGTATTGGCCGCTGGTACGCAGGAGTATCTTCCTGATGGGAGCATATGGTATGATGTTTTTTATAGTGAAGAATAACTAAAATCAGGGGTGAAAAAGTCATTATAGTTAGCTTTAGCTTCTAAATATAACACCTTAAAATGAATCTCTGGAAGCAACTGGAAACTTGAATAAATCAGAAACAAAAGCAACTAAAAATAAATGCTAATTTTAAAAAAAGAAACTATGATAACTCTGCACGGCATGCTTTCAGGTGTGCAAGAGAAAACCTGACCTTAGAAGATGGTGAAAAAAAAAATGCCAAAGGGCGTCACAGGTGCCCTTTCACAGACAAGACACAAAAGTCTGTTTCTCACATCGCAAGCAGCAAAGACCTGATCCAGCTGGATGATGAAGCTGAAAGTGACACCTCTGCAGCTCCTCCACAGCCCCACATAACCATCCAAAGCTGCCAGGGCTTCCCAGACAGAGTTTACCTGCTGGCATCAGTAATCTATCAGAATAACCATCTGGAAAAGCCCGCTGCACAACGGTTAGTGAGTTATGGCAAAGAAAGAGGACTCCGGTTACCTGAAGTCAAAGATGAGGAGATGCATCGTGCAGCTTATGAGTTGGCCTTCAGCACACTAAAATGTAAGTTGGCAATTAACTGTTAGCTCAGGGTTATTTCTCGAACCTTTATTATTCCTTTTTTTGCCTTTCTCTGCCCGCCTGCCATATAAACATAAATCAACAATCTCATATGAGGAGCAGCTGATGTTTCTGTTCATAGTTTGTTTAGTTTGTTTTTGCCTTGAGATGATCTTTCACAACACTACAGAAGGGAAAATGTCTTAATAAACATTACTTTCTAGCATCTGATTGTTAGAATCTGACTGGTATTAGATCCTAATGTGGCAGTCTAATTGAGATCATGGGATGAGTCGTTTAAGGGCCTGAAACAATTAAAGTCTCATTTAACCATTAATAAAATAAGTCACTGTTTGCTGTGGGTGGATAACCAGTCTGTTACCTCAAGTGCAGCACAAAGCATACAATTTTTTATGATTAAGAAACTGAGATTGTCCTTTGATATAGTATTAAAAGTCATAAAAGTCAATAACAAAATACCAAGACTGCATCTTCTCTGATTGATTTGATTTCTGGCAAACAAACAGCTTTGGGCAAGTTAATTGCCAGGTAGAATTGCATATAGATAGACTGATGAAGGGCGAGTAGAAGAGGGGGAAAAAAATGCTCGAGTGGTCATGGGGGAATTCTGCGTCATGCTACAAATCAATTTGTCCCTTAATCTGTTTGCTGGGACTAGGGTGAGGTCTGGGTGACCGAAGTCACAGGGTGTGTAATCACCATGGCAATAATGCAGAGGAGGCGAGCCAACAGCCAGGGCAGGAAGCCGGCTGGAATCGATTTAACGTGTTTTCAGTGGATGCCGAGGTCAGGTTGCTAGAACACCCCCATGGCCATGGATGATTTTTTTCATCTTCTCGCTGTGTGTCCACTGAATCTGGATGAATATCAGACATACATGTTAAACAATTAATGCAGATCACCTCAAAAATATCCATCATCACCAGCTCCAGCACCTCATTTGAGTAACTTATATTAGATTTGTAGCTCTAGGTCATCACAGCCTGCTTGCATTACCAGGCGAAACTAGGAAGATTGCTAAGGATAATAGAAGAGAAACTAGCAACTAGTAACTAGTTACAAAATTTAAAGAAAGGAAGGGTGACTCAAGACTTCTCCACAATTTACTCCACATTTTACTTGTTTTTTTAATCACTCCTTTCTTATTATTTTAAAGATAAATACTGTTATAAGTTTGGACTAGACAAGGTAAGATCATTTAAAGAAGCTGTGGAGCCTCACCTCCTTGTGTTGAGTACTTGAGATAGATCAAGTCATTTTTACAGTAGGTGTGTATGTATATATATGACTATTTTGTGTTGCAGAGACATTGCTACTGACATACTTTAATCATGTATGTGTTTTGGATTCGTGTTTGTATTTTTGTGATGTTTGCTGTGTAGATGAAGCGACACACCCTCGAAGCGTCTTAGTTTTTCTTCTTCCTCCTGCAAACACGCCAGCTTTTCGTGCAGAATTTGATTTTCTCCTGACACGCAGCACTAGGATGCTGGGAGTCATGACAACACACATGCATCTTGTAGGTACATTCAATGACCGATCCAAAACTGAACAAAGGTCAGATGTTAACCTAAAGAAGAAGCGCTTCACCAGCGAAAAGCACACAGAGCAAAATGTCAGTGAGTATGAACTGGTATTGATCTTTGTGATTATAACTCTTATCTGTTCTAAACAAAAGGTTCAGTGAGCTCCATGTCGGTGGCGGAAGACACAGACACTCCCTTTCGGGGTGTTGTGAGGAGTGTCGAGCAATGCTCAATGTTATGGGGTTGGTGTTGAGGTTGATCTTTACCCTGGTTTAGAATTGCCATTTCATAAACAAAAGACAAAGCTGTTGGGATTTTCTCCACATCTTCTCCTTCTCTTACACTTCATTCTCACTCTTTTCTTCTTCTGTGCCTTCTTTTGTCTCTTAAAAAAACAATTTTCCAGTGTAGCTCTGCTAGATCAGCGACCTAAAGGCAGGTTATGTTTTCAAGGTTTCATATCTTATTCAGTGGTCATGCAGTGTGCTGTCATTGCTTGAGGAATACGCTCGTGTTAAGCTGTGTAAAGTAATTTTTGTGGGAATGTGGTAGAAATTCATTTGACCTTGTCAGTAGCCATAAAAGTCCTCCCTCCTCCTCTTTTTTGCCTCTTTCTACTGGCTCCTCTGAGTATTTCTGTCTCATTGTCCACTGGCCAACTGGGCTGCCAGGCTGTCAAATGACTGAGGCTGCTCTTCTCTCTGTGCAATGAGAAAGGGCCACTCTGTGTGCTATGCTGGACTTGGAGTATAAGACAAAGAGAGAAAGATTTGTCTTTTTTTTTTTTTTTGTCCTTGACCACAATCAGGGCAGTTATCACCACTATGCCTCAGCAAATATTAAATTGTCAAGATGCATAATACGTAAGATAGATTGAGCATTTAGCCCAAAGGTGAATGTATAACTTACTGCAGGTACCTTCAATGGCTGTTCCAATGTTAGATTAATGTGCAATTGGGTGTACTGATGCAGAACACTGTGAGACAAAGACCTGCTGAAGAGGAAAAAGAGACGCCATTCAGGTCTGGCTCTTGTGCTGAGCATTTGTTTGACTACAGGCATCATCAGTCACTGCTCATTGTGTAACACCTGGATGGAAGCCACACGACACATAACCTCAGTTCTGCATCCTACAGTGCCTCCTGCTGATTGAGGATGCATCATAATTTATTTAATTTTTTTTTGTTAGACTCATTTCAAGCGACTGTTGCTTGTCAGACTTAAAAGAGTTTGCATCATCCCCCAGGTAAAAACCCAGCGTGGCGTCTGCTGTGCAAAGATGTCTCCTGTAAGTGATTTATAGCAGAATTCCCTCTGTGTTTTGCTCAAATTGCAGTGTGTGATTTATAGCATGTTAAAGACCATGACCTCTGCAGAATGAGGCGTCATGGCCTCTTTAGAGATCTGTTTTGCCGTGTACAGTGAGCAGTTATCTCTTAAGAGATTGTCTTTAAGGACTTCTGCAGTAATGGGGACAATTCTAAGCCTTATTCACCTGCATCTGCAGTAAATTACACCACTGCTGATGTTGTAGAGTTCTGTTTCCTCAATTAAAGATAAGCTCTATCATGTGAAAACAGTTGTTTGTGTAGCCGCCAGTGTGTGTGTGTGTGTGTGTGTGTACCTGCATGCAGATGCTTGCCTTGCCCTACACTGTATAGGGGTGCCCAGTGTGAATTTGTGATGTTGCGATAAGTTAACAGCAGTATGTGGTTTCCGTGGTGTCTCGGTGGATAGGGTCTGGTTTTAGATCCTATTTGCAGTCTTAGAGGTGTGTCTGTTAGGAATAGGAATCAACCAAAAGGCAAACCACCCTTGTGACAGACAAAATTTCAAAACTGTGGTTTCACACTTGAAGAAACACATGCATCTTATTGACAGCTTTCGCAGTTGTCTGTTTCTTCACTAGATGCGCATTCATATTAGAGAAATTATCCTTTTGCCCCATTCATTCACTGTGCAGAGAGCAAACACTACCTGCAGAGAAACTTTGGAAGCAGCGGTTCTTTAATCCTAACATGATAGACGGGCAAGTGTTCCTGTCTCTCCATCTCATGCATATCGAAAAGGAGAGCCTGCTGTTCACAGATGGGAATGGTAAGGATAAGCCTGTTTGTTTTTATGTATATTTTAAGAGAAAGAATCCTGTTGGTTAGTGGGGCAGTTGCTGCTTTTATGATACGATAGCGTGGGTATGGGGGTGGAAAACCACTATAAACCGAGGAAAGATATCTGATAGCGAGCTCTCACCTTTTAGCAGTTTAAAGTCAGCCCTTTCAGACTTCTGTCACCTTTTTCATAAAGAAGGTCAAGAAGAGTTTCCCTGGACTAAAATGACAGAATTAAGTTATTGATTGCACCATAGCGGTGTGCAAATAATTTTTATAGGACAGCAAAGTATAGATGAGCAGGTACCTCTGTAATACTCTGTATACAACAAATTACAGCATCCCCATAATCAGGATGGATTTTTTTTTAAATCCTTTCTTATTCCTGTTAAAAATTAAATATAATCAGAGATCGTGCAGTCAAAATGAGATGCCTCATTAAGGAATAATTACTATAAAAGCAAAAGTGAGCAAAAGTAGTGTTATGGGAAAAAAAAATATATCCAAGGTCATAAATGTTCCCACACTACCTTGTGTTATCCTTGGTAAAAACGTTCTAGGAGAATTAGACTAGAAATATCATAATGACGTGCATATGGTTAGATATACTTGGGATCATAAATTATTTGGTTACTTGAGGGTTAATTAATGGTGTGAATAAAATGGAAAATTGAATCATACTGGCACATACTAGCCTGGTATGAAAAACACGCTTGCGCTCTATGTTTGGCTTCACTGATTATGTCTCGATCTGACCTTTTCATTATTTTATATGTCATTGGTGTCATTATTCCTCCAATTAAATGGGCTCTCATAGCAAAGACACACTAAGTGAAAGAAAAGAACCAAATGAAGAATCAGATTAGGTCTAATTAAACACCAAATAAGCATTTAATCACGGGAAATTAAACCCCCGATCTAATTGAATTATCTTTTGAAATTAAATTGCTATCATTCGGGGTGCCTCTAGGAGACTCTTTTGTTCTTTGTCTTCATCTCCTTTAGCTCTTTTTTTTGTGTGTTTTCTTGTTTTTATCATTAGATGTGGATTCATTAATGGATAGGAGTAATTTATTGTGCCTTTGTCTCCTCCTCCAAATGGAGGAGTCGGGATTGGTTTCGAGGGATAATTAGACATTGATATAAAAGATGCATTAATATGCATCATCGTTACTCACTCACAATTAGTTATTGAAATCTCTGTTATTACATTTCTATCCTTTTAACCTTGTTTTATTATTCCTGTGCAGATCAAGAACTGCTGGAGGACATGATGATTGACAGCTGCTGTTATCTTACTCAACCAATGGTAAATCATTTCATATAATTTTATATGTCCGTAATGTTATCCCTCTGTGTATAGTTTTGTTTACCTTAGTGCTTCCACAAACACTCTCCAGTGTTCATGTCTTGCTGTTTACACTCCACATATTGTTTGTTCTATTCTCTCTGATGTTATAATCAGTAACAGTAATATTGATTTATTGCACTGACATGCTCCTCTCACCAACTCACAAAGCGTCTCGTTTTGTTCATATTCCCTCCTCTAATCAATGACAATGTCTCCCTTTGGAGTAAAAAACATCTAAACGTTACTATGTGGCAGAACATATCTGGCTGTGTATTATCCTTTATTACACCCCATTAATTAGCGATGAAATCAAAACAACCCAGGGGCAGTGAGTTTGTATGTACCATCTGAGTGTATTCTGCACAGTGTGTATGCTGTATTTGTCCTCTAACCAATTTTTATTTTATTATGATGCTGTGTACTCGTAAAAGAAAGCTTTGTAGCACAGCCGTGAACCTACAGCCTTCTTAAATGAAGAGGTATCCTCTGGAGGAGGCTGGCATGTACTTTTGCCCTACTTTTAACACACCACATAAAAGATTCTGAGCAAAGAGGAGGGCTGCTTAAGCTGTTTTCTCCGACGTTCTGGATGATGATAAAACATGGGCAGAATACAGAGCGACTGCGTGGCTGGTGAAGCAGGTGAAAGAGACGCGAAATGAAAGCGAGCGGCGGTGAATGTGCAAACAGAAAACAGAGCTGTCATAGAGTTTACAGATCGAAGATAGCCAGTGTCTATTTCAGCGAGGGCCTAAGCATATCCGGGCACATTAATACACATGAATATATGTGTTTGCAGTGTAATCCCCACAGGCACACAGATGTACACTTGCATCGTAGCCTTGTGAAATATGGCCCTGGGTGAAATGAATGGCTCTCCCTACGGGATAGTGGCAGGTCGTTACTCTGCATTTCTCTAGCTAGACAATAAAGCCCAGACACAATGAGACAGTCTTTAGAGCTCACTCTCACCTTCTTTTACACTCCTGGCATCTATAAAGTTCAACCTTGGTAGAGAAATAGAGACGGGAGAAAGAGGTGAATGAGAGCGAATAGACTGCATGTAAAAAAGGGGGTACATGAGGGTATTGGATAGGGAAGAAAAAAAAAAAGTAGAACGGAAAAATGAGGGTATACATAGGCTTTGAGCCTAAAGCACATTTGATCACAATGGAGGAGGAAATTGAAGCCTAAATCCCACAGAGGATGGAAGTAACCTGAATAAATTCTAGTCAGGAAGACAGAGAAGGTAGAAAGCATTTGACATGACAGAGTTCCAATCCACGTGTAAAATGAAGCATATGAAACTTTAATAGTAGATGCATTCGGGATATTTCATCTATAGTTTGTTCATTTGTGTTATATCAGTAATACACTACTGAATTGAAATTAGCCCTGAAATTAAACAGAGTGAGATGAAGACAGTCTCAAGAGACTGGGATAAGAGTTGCTAAGCAGAGCTGACATGTTTACTGTTTCCCACCATGGGACACTGTTTCCAGGCAAGCTTAGTGACTGGGAATTTTCCCACACCCAAGTGTTTAACCTTGGTGAAGGACAAGTGGAATTTGAGGTAATGAGGGAAGTCGAGTGAGCTAAAAAGCAAAGCGCCACAACCTGTCTCAGAAATCGACCTTTCAAAAAAAGAAAAGAAAAAAAAAAGAAATTAAAGGCCTCTGTACCGAATAATAAGGACAACCTAATTCCTCCCCTAAAACAGAAACCTTTGTAGCGTTCTAACTTCTCTGCCCATTAGCCCAGTTGTGAGGATGTGGCAAGCTGTTTCTGCAATGGAGCACCATCTGCCACTAATGCGGCTGGTGCCCTCCCACCCTCAGGGGGAGAAAGGTGGGGTTAGAGAGAGGAAAGGACAGGGATATGGAAAGAAGTGGAGAGAGGAAGATAGTGAGTTTAAGGGAGAGCGATAATTGTAGGGGAGTGGTGGAAACATAACTCAGACTTCCTCCGAGTTTTAATTAAGTACCAAACTTTGGGTCATGGCAGGACATCCTTGAGCTACTGTGTGTGTGTGTCAATTGTGTAAATGAGAAACAGTTCAGTCACTGAATCAATACAGATAAATAGTATCAGTCCACAGTTCTCCTCATTATGTAGCTGAAATAGGGCCATTTAAAAACCACTGAACTACACCGATGCAGGTGTAAATTCTGGACATGCAACATATGCTGACTTTTGAGCCGTTACCACTGAATAAAAACAAGGTTGTTCCTCAAGTTATTAAAATGAGAAATATTTCTATTATGCCTCTGCTCTTGTTCTTGCTTTTAAATGAAACGTGGTGCCTTTTGCTCTTACACTCTAGCCAGACGAACAGATGAGCCTTGTTGCCGTCATGCTCTATGACTTCCAGAACAGGAAGTTCCTCCCTCGGGAATGCAAGGTGGACGAGATCGTACAGGAAGTTAGACATGTGGAGGACTACCTCCTCAGGTGAGGAAAAAAACAAACCAAAAAACAAAAGCACAAAAAAGCTGAAATCACTGTGGGTGAAATTATTAAAAGACAAACACAATAAAACATGAGGAATTTTAGATAAAGTATTTAAAATCTACACAGCCTGGCTGGTATTGTCTTCATGTACATTTGCCTGTGTGTGGGTTTGTCATCACGTGTTTCTGTATTTGTTCTGTTTTTTTTTGTTTTGTTTTTTTAAATCTGTTTCATTGTCTTCAGAGAGATTTTGTAAAAGCAAACCCCAAACAAACCATGATAGCTCTGCAGCTGTGCAAAACACAGTGACAAAACTTTACAGAGATAAAAGAAAAGGTCAATTTGGCAGATGGAAGTAGTCCAACCCATGAGTACTGAGCAAGGGGAGTCAGAAGAAAGGAAGCCAAGAGCTCACTGGTTACCATTCACACATTCTTTTTTTAATCTGTAATGTATTTGTAACTTTCCATGTAAGGTATCTGGTGGATAAACATAAAAAATGTTCAAAGTTCAAAGAGAAATCTGGCCTGTGTGCTGTCATCACAAGGATGCCCCTAGTGTTTTGTTTTTTTTTTTGTTTGTCTTGTGTGCAGGTTTAAAACCAAACTGGCTGCCTCTCTGGCCCGCTGCAGGATCAAACATGATCTCTTGTCCATTGAGTGTATCCTGCCAGAGAGTGTGAAGAAGAAGCAGCAGAGGTCGAGCAACCTTCCACTTTACGCATGGGTCAACACGCTGAAGAGCAGGTCAGCTGAGCATGCTGAGAGTACACGCTCACCTTCCCAGAAGCAGATAGCACACACTTATACATTTACACCTGTACATAAACACAGACGTGCACTGTAAGCATACCCAGGATGTGTCCACACACACCTGCATTTACACAGACCTTTAACTTTGGGCGCTATCCAGTGTTTTATGGGCCAGGTACCCGGCTGACATCCAATTAAATGCTCGCCCTACACGCTGTGTGTGTGCGCGCGCTAATGTGTGTTCTTGCCTGGGCCTGACAGCCTGATTCAGTTAGGTGTAAATCCTGCTGCTGTAGACAGATTCAATCAGCAGCAACCCTCAGTGAGCTCTGGGACTGTAAAGGTCACCTGTTGGGACTAATGGTGTGTATGTACATGTGCACGTGTTTGTATGTGTATGTATGAATGTGTGTGTCTTAATGGCTTTTATAGACCATATTACTATTAAAGACTCTTAAAAGGCCAAATAGCAACTCTGACACTCTAACATTATTATTATCGAATAATGAGAGATAATAATAAGGAGAGGAGAGAGCCTTCCTCTTTCTGCTACCTCTGACCTTCGTCTTTTATCCCTTCTCTTGGGCTTCCGCTAATCTGCTCTCTCCTCTCTCTTCGCCTTATCGCTCCTCTCCTCTTTTACTTCCAGTCTTGATGAGATCCAGAGTGTCCTGAAGAGCGCAGGTTTCTCTCAGGTCAAATCGATTGGGCAGTTGGAGGGCCAGACCTTCTGCCAGGATCCCCACTGTGGGGATATACTGGTCTTCCCTGCACAGCTGAAAGCTCAGCTGTACTCCACCAAGCTGCTCAGCGATCACAAACTCATCATCCAGGTACTAGGTGCACTGAGAGACGAGGTTTCTGACAATATCAGCCTCCTCTCTGAATACTCTAATATAGCTGTGGAATCTCTTTAGCTCCATCAGTCTTCTGTGATATTTATGATTTCACTTTGATAATGGACTTTCTCAAATTGATTGTAAGACTGAAATCGCTTATGCCAAGAAAGATTAGTTTGCCCAGATACAAATATTTCACATCACTTCCACTCATATGGGTGTGCTTCACTTTGAGCCATAAAGAATTATCCTGTTTGGGAGGATTGGACAGTTTAATCATTTAATTTCTGCTTCATAAAAGTCAAGCTGCCACATAAACTGTGAACAGTACGCAGCACCACAACACAAGTAAATCAGATTTTTGTGGCCAGATTCAATCAAATATTCACTGCCTCTCCCTTTTTTTTTTTTTTTTTTTTTTGGCCTGTCCCGTTTGGCTCTTTTGCCATCAGAATTGTTGTCTAAAGGCAAAGAAAGATGCCCAACGGATTTACTTTACCAAACTGACCATCCCAGCCTTGCCGTAATGGTCCATTTGATTCACCTTTTATTGTTTATTTTATTTTCACTTACTGAATACGGGACAGACTTGACTGGGGGAAAGAAGGGGAGAAAGAAAGAGGGAAAGAGAAACAGCTGAGAAGAGGGACGGGGGAGAAGGGCAAAAGACAAAAACCAACAGAACGGGCAGAGAAAAAAAAATGCATATATCAATCACCTGGATCACCTGCTGAGAAAGAAAAAAGAAAGCAAGCAGAAGAGAACAAGAGTAATAGAATAAACAACATCACAATGTTATATGGGAATATGACAGTAAATACTAAATGTTAAACATTATTGTGCAGCACATAAGATCAACAGAACACAGTGTGCTTTGAGGTAGGAGCCAAAAAGGGTGTAGTTTGTGGGTGTGATCACCCGTGTGTACACCTGTGAGCATGGACGCGCTTGTTTTTTGTTTTTTTAAAAGGTTCCTTCATGTAATAATCTGCTAGAGGGTGTGGGGGGGCCACAGCCCCGTCCTCCAGGGCGTGAAGCAGGTGTGGAGGAGATCAAAACTCCAGACATCCAGAGGCCCCCAGAACACAAGAGACCAAGGAAGACCAACAGAGGGGCAGCTGCGCCACTGTCCCGGAAAGAGCTGAGGAGAGTCCCAGATGAGGGCTCACTCAGCAGCCGCGGAGCAGAAGCCAGGGGGAGTTGCAGTGACGCGCCCGTGAGCTCCGCCGGCAGCCAGCTGCGCCTGAGTGACCGAGCCCCAGGCCGAGAGGCCGGGGGCACCCCACCTCCGAAGTGGCCCGAGCGAGCCCCAGGCTCCAGGCCCCGATAAGCGGCCGCCAAGGAGTGAGCCGGTGTGTACCTGGACGCCCATCCCCGGACACAAAGAACCACCAACGCACCGATGTCTGAGGGGGTCCGCCACTGGCAGGGGAAGTGGTGGTAGGGGGAGATAGGCCTCCAAACCTTGGAGGGCCTGAGATGTCCCCAGAGAGGTGGCGCCTGACACCCAACCTGACATATAGACACAGACATACAGGCACACACAGATACAAACATCCATTCCCACCCTCATGCTCTCATATGCACTTACTCCACACTCAACCAACGTGGAGACAGACATAAAGAGACGTTGTACACACGATCACACTCCCCAAGCGTACTCTACAAACCGGGTCTAGGTGCCCCCGCCCCTGGAGGGGGGAACTGCACCCAGACCCAGGTGGTGTTTCCCCTTTTCCCTGCGGTGGGGGGAGGCAGACCGCCCCGACTCCGCAGCAGCAGGAAGGCTCCACACTCCAGACCGCAGTCGGACGGCCAACTCCTCCTCCTAGTCCTAGCCCCCCTGCTCCAGCAGGCCGCAGAGAACGGGGGTGAGAGAAGACTCCGAACCTCCCTCCACCCGCTCATTGTAATGTTGATGCATGTGTGTTCTAAGGTGCATTTAAAACCCAGGAGGGCTTGGAGCTACCTGCCAGAGAGCAGCAGGTAAGCGCATGGTCCCTCCTGCTAGCCCTCAATGTCTACGTGTATTTAAAATTGAGAGGTGGGCAACGATGCCAGGGGCGGGGTGTACACCCTGATGGTACTTTGGACTCCGTGTATCGTGCCCACCCCCAAGATCCTATATGTATGTGTAATGAGAGTGTGAGTAATGTGAATGTCTAAGTTGTGGGATAAAATTGAGGCAGAGGCAGCCAGAAGGGGACAGGGGAGGGGGGGGTAGCCTCCTCTGCACCCTGGTGACATACCCCTACTCCAAGGCCCTGTATGTGTGGGTGGTTGTGGTGGAGCGGGAAGAGGGAGGCAGCTGGAGATGGGGGGGGAAGGAAGGGAGGGGCAAGTGACCCCTCCCTGGGGCCAGCTCCCCCGCTGACCCCAGTAGGCACCCCCATACTCCGCGACCCGCCAGGGAAAGGGGGCCCAGGCCCATCCAGACCGGGCCCAGTGCAGCAGCGCCGCCCGGCCCCACAGAGCCCGGGACAGTCCACCCAACCCCACCACAGAGAAAACTGCACCCACCCCACCATCCACTCATCTTCCAGACTACATAAGACAATAAACACCCAGGCTGAGATCTTCCTCCACCTCTCCTGTATCTCCCCCTCCTGCAGAGGCAGCTCCTGAGGAGAGGAAAGCTCCTGCAAGATGTGACAATCTCCCCCACCAGTTGAAGAGCCCCCCAGGTGGCTCGACGCACCGGCGGCACCCTGCTCCAGGGCTGGGCCCCCATGCACCCACCCGCCCACAACCCCGGCAACACACCAACCAGGACCCAAGCCCCCGAGGCCCGGTCCGGGTCCCAGCCCAGAGACGGAGCGCCCCCAGAACCTCACGCCCATCCCGGACCCACCCAGGGGCAGCCAGGCTACCAGGTCAGTAACCCACGTCCGTCAGCACAGACCCTCCCCTAGCCCCGCTGCACGCAGCCGCGAGGAAACAGTCACCGGAGAGCCAACAGAGCCCCTAACCGGACATGACCGCTACCCCGGGTTGAGCCCCCTAAGGAAGATGCCTCCGGGGAACCCCCCGACGCCCTAGGCCTGTCCCTACCCCCACACCAATCACAACAGTGAAGGCGGGACCAAACTATGACCCCCCACCCCCACTAGGTGATGGAGCTGATCAAAGGAGCCCAGAGCAATTGATCTGATGTGGTGGCAGAGGCTGTATCAAGACTAATGTAATCTAATAGATAATTTCTATATTGGTTAGAATTAAGATTATTTTTATTTTTCCAGTTCATGAGGACTGTTTTCTTGGCTATGCATAGGGCAGTGAAAACCATATGGGCGATATTCTTTTCTGAAGTGACATTATCTAAGCTGCCCAACAAACACACTAAGGGGGAAGTTGGAATGTTACATTTCAGACACTTCGATAAGTCTTCACATATCTCACTGCCTCTCCCTAATTAATCATCTCTCCTTTATATTTGTTCACTGACTCTCCATCACTCTTTCCATTTTCTGTTTTTCTGCTTTTTCTCCTCCTTGGTTTGTCTCATAGCATTGCTGCAACAAACTAATACTTCCACTCCCTGTGCCTGTAGGATAAGTCATGCAGCTTGGGCCCAAATGCTGTGTGCTCCCTGCTACACGAGGAAGGAGATGTTCTCATGGTGGGCTCCTTCTCCAGCCTCACTGTCTCCCACACTGCTGCCCTAATTGCAGAAAAGTATAAAGCCAACAGCATCAATTGGCCCAGCGTCTACGTTTGTGTCAACAACTGCACAGATGCTCAAAGGGAGGAGCTGGAGCTCACTGTCTCTGCAATGGGCTGCAACAGTAAGAGAAAACAGATGTATGTCCTTGAGTGGGCTGTCAGTATCGGTTTGTGTTTGTGTTGGAGACAAAAGAGGCGACAGAAGAAGATGGAACAAAAGAAAGCACCTGGCTGTTAACTGTCTTTGTCTTTAAATGAAGTGAAAACTTAATATAGACCAACAAAGACTGGGCGAGTTCTAGTGAGAAAAATGGATGTTGCTGTCAACAAAAATCCTAGGGACTCATATAAACTCAGTGTGCTTTAAACCAGGTTATTTTGCTGATAGTGGCTGCCACCTCAGCTAGTCATTAGAGAAATAAAAAAGGGGAAGGAACAAAGTTGACATTTTTATGATTGCAAACGACGCCTTCAGGCACAGAATTTTTCTATAAAGAAATATAGTGGGACATCATGGATTTAAGCACGGAGAACATGTGCATGCCTGGTGCTGATTATCATTATACTGTCTGTGTCTGGCGCTCAGATGTGAGACTGATACTGGAGGAATTCCAATCTTTGCACACCGGTGACAAGCGACTTCAAAGAGTGCGCGTTATCCTGTTGACCCCCAAGTGTTCTGTGTCTGCAGTTAGCAACCCAGTTGATTTCATACTACAAGAAAATGGAGGTAACCATTTAAGCACTGAGCCATACACTGTGGGCTTATTTACTATACTGATATAGACCTGGGAACATACAGTTGGTTAATGTGCACAAATCAAGATGTTGTGCACACTGGATATACTGTAGGATGTGATATATCAAGCTTACATTGTTTAAATGCAAATTATTGCTATTGCTTATCCTGTGCAGTTGTTGCAGTTGCATTCATAAAAAGTAAAAAACAAAAGCATGTCCTTAATGTTTTTATGCAACAGCTTAAAAACACTAAACTAGCTCTAAACTAGCCTTAATATTATATATTGAACATTTTCACCCTGAACAAATATCTGATGGAAGTCTTTCTTTGTGGCATAACAACTAGCGGATAACATACTTACTTAAAGATGCTTTTATACCCACTCGAAGGCAACAGTTAATAAAGTAAAGATTATTCTCTTCTGAAGCTCCTCTTTGTTTTTTCAGATACAGACCTGCTGCAGGACCTGTCCCAAGGCTCCATAGCCCAAAGCAAACTGGAATCCCTGGTAGCACAGCAGAGGAAGGATATTGATCATGCCTTGATGTGTGAGCGTACAACCACCCGCTCTCGTACGCGCACCACATAATCTGAGTTTCAAGCATGCAGCCTCTCTGACACGATGTTGCTTACACTTCCTAATTATCTAATCTCCTATGCCATTAGGCTGAAGTCTGTGGTGTTCCTTGGAGATTCTCTGAGTTTTAATTAAGGACCCTAATGTTACACTGTGCTGGTCATTCGCTGTCTTCTGCAGCAGTCTTTGCATATTTCAAAGTGTTTCGGTGTCCCGCTTTGTGTTGTATAAATTGTCTAGAGGTGATCGTGATAGAAGTATTCTGTTTTATGCCGATGCTACTCTTTTAATCTGCTGTCAGTGTGTTTTTGCTCAGTTGTATTCTACTGTATATATTTATACGCTGCATTTTCCTCTGTTCAGCAGTCTGTATCAGCGAGTTATGCTCATTAGCTTCAATCCATCTTGTTTTGTTCAGGGGATCCTTCTGTCTCTGCTCTGGGATGTGTTCATTGAGCAGGTGGAGTCTGTAGGTTGGGGGAAATGTAAACTAGCTTCTCTAATTAAGGAGCTATTGATCAGCCCTTGTCTGTGGTTTTGCCAGTGTAGATGCTTTCTAATAGGACTAGTAATTAATGGCGGGTATGTATCGAGTGCCGTGGTTCAGTTGTGTCGATGGTCTCATTTCAGCGTCTCTCACACTCACACACACAGACACACACACCTCCAAAGCCTTTTGTGTCTGTTGTGAAGCATCTAATTGCAGGACACCTGAATGACATTTTGGCCTGGTTCTAATCTTTTTGTCTCCTTTTCACCTCTCTCCAAGTTATATTTCACATTTGATTGGAGCCGATTTGCCACATCTGAGCAGGTTTGCTTCTTTATCAGCCGAGTGTTAATTATTTCTGTCTGGCAATAATTAGCGAGCAAGAAAGAAATCAAAGCTCAAATAAAGGGAGTCAGACTGCCAGCAGCCAAACAAATCTTCAAGCCAGTCGCAGTTAAATAAAATGAGCAATGTACATGCATAAGCAGCGCGAAGAAATTAATATTCAAGAGCATATTTCTTCAAAGCGAGCAGTTGATGAGGAGGACGGCTCAGCTTGAATAATCAAATTTAATTGTTGTAAATAGGGATGAAGGGATGCTTTTTAACTAAATGTGTGTGTTTTTGTGTATAGTCCCCAAAGTTTTGGCAATTGTCTACGCCACATGCTCGTCATACCCAGAGGAAAATGCGGACTTGGTTAGAAAAGCGTTGCAGCAAGCCCAGGCCCGTGCAGACCAGGAGGGGGAACCAAAACAAGCAAAGTTCAGGTCAGCCTCACTCTCTGCACCCCAGTGTGCTTTCTGCTTCTGTCTCCATCATTGCCTTTCTTTGTCTGTTTGCATTGCTGTCTGTCTGTCTGTCTGTCAGCTTTGCAAGTTGTTTGTCTGCTTACCTTTAGACAGGCTTCTGTCAAAGCCTCAGCACACCTCAGACAGGAACAGAAGGAAATTCGGTGAAAATATAATCAAAGGTGCCATTTCATGTCTTTAAATGCTGTGTAAAGGCCACGGAAGAAACGATTTTCAGTCAGCTCGCCTTCCTGCTTTTTTTTTTTTCCAGGATTCTTTTCTTTGTTTGTGGGGTTAAGAGCTAGAGTCTGGTTGAAGTTTTTCAGTCCTGTTGACTTGAATGCATCAAGGCTGAATCCTCTCTGCAGCAAGCTGGCCTGGTGTGCTGGCAGTGCCTTAGGCTAGCGTAAATAAAACAAAGGTAGTATTTCTGGTAGGGATCATACTGGTTTTACCCAGACATCTACTCCTGTGTGCAATGTTTGTGGATTTCAAATAACAAAGTAATAAAAAATTATAATTATAAAACGTTTATGTCAGTAATCAGAAAAAAATATCTTCAGCTGTTATTCCAATGTGTTTTCTTAATGTCACTGGTTATGTTTTTTTTAAACTGTATTTTCCTGTTTTGCTGCGTATGTGTGTGTGTGTTTCATTCAGGCCAAGCCCTTCCCCTTTCATGTCCTCTGAGTATCCAAAGGCCATGGATGAAACAGACAGTTTCTTCATGCTGGAGCCAACAGAGCACACCAATGGCTCCTTTCTGGCTGTTCTTACCAGAGTGGTAAGCATCACTTTAGCAGATGAGCAAAGGAATTCTCTAATAAGCCACAATATACGCACCCTTGTTAGTAACTACTTTATTTATCCTGAGAATATACTGATGTACAACAGGACCTCCGTTTTAATAATGTGTTAAGGAGAGTTGTGACCACACAAAATTAACCATTTAAAGCCGGTTGGAGTAGACACGCTCCATTTTGTGTAACTATTTTAAAATCCCGATAGCACTGCCACCACGTAAGCTAGCGCAATAATTATTTTTGCATATGAAACCGGAGGAGTTTTACTTACATCTTATGCCATCAGCTTGTCCTAGGTCACAGTTTCCTTCCACATATAGCTTTGCAAAAACTGCATAAAAAGCATTTGCAGCAACAAAAACATAATATTCCAGAAACACGCTTCGCCGATCCGATCAGCTGTTTGTAACACTTCCTACGTCCATCAGCATGTCCGCCATGACCTGCCCGAAACTGGAAGTGACGTCATTTTGCGGAAATGTAGTTTTTTTACCATCAGGGCCTTATGAGCTTATACTGGTGTTTTTAAAAGTTATGTTTGACTTTATGACTTTCTGTGCCGTTTCTGGGATGCTTAGGACTCACATTGCACTGCTGGAAATAGTTTATTTTGATGCATATGCTGCTTTTTTGCAAATTTGCATTATAATATTTATTTTCGTTTTTCCTGCAGTATATAAAAATTGGTGTATTTCAAAAATAAAACTATGAAGACACTTAAAATAAATTTCCTGTGGTGGGAAACTATTTTGTGCAACTTTCTTGTCTTTACAATTTTCAGGGATAAGCCTCTTAAATTTCTCTAACTAGAAATATATGTTAAAAAAACAAAAATGATTTTCAATTTTTTTGTAGTTTATTGCACTGTTTTGCAATTTATGTAATTACTTTATGTAATTACTATGCACTTAATGCAGACATATTATTAACATTTGGGCTATAATGGTTGTATTGATGTATATCAACTTGAAATGCTCTCAAAAATGGCACTACAAGATGTAAAAATATAATATAAGCTCTGGCGGACTTGGTTCTATGGTAGGTCTTAAAGGGTTAATGTACATGTACACAGAAAACACTTCTCATAACAGAGCAGCGCAGCTCCTATTGCTCCTTCATGAAGTCAGTTTGAAATCTTACAAAGCTGCTGTTTCCTTGTTGATGTCTGAGTGCTGCAACCACACTGTAAAAAGCCGAATCTGTCCTCGCATGCAGAGTCAACACTTTGTAATGTTAGCTACATTTTGCTTCTTACATGGGATCAGTGATAACTAAGCTCTGTGAAAATGAAATTCCTCCAGGCCACTGCTGCTGCTACTTTTAGGCAGTGCAGCCAAAGAGATAAGTACAGGCAAATGTAGCTCATTTACAGTACTGTGTAAATTCTCGAGTGACCCGTCGTGTCTTTATATTTTGTTTCCAAGGAGTCAAACTTTTTTGAGGAGTAAATCTGGCAGCTTAATGGTTTTTGGTTCAAATCAATGACCGTAGAAGGTCAGGAGGCTCTGTCACGATTTGGGGCTTCATTTCACCCGGTGGTGTTGGGGATCTTGTCAAAATTGATGTAAGTATTAAGACAGTAAAGTAAAGTCAGATTTTGATCCACTATGCAATACCATATTGAAAGAATCTGATTGGCAACAGCTTCATTTCTCAGCAAACACACACATTTTAACAGGGAAGGGAAGAAAAGGCACCAACATCCAAAGAAACGCTTTGGATGTCTTTCAAGAAGCCTGAGAACTATACCTTAAGACTACTTAAAGAAATTAAAGAAAGCTGCCTAAAAGAGCTCAGACTGAAAGAATGAAGGTGGTAAATTGACTGGTTCTTATGTAGTGCTTTTCTGCTCTAACTGAGCACTCAAAGCACATTATTCCAACATTCCACAATCACCCATTCACGCAAGCACTTTTTTTTTCTATGCTTAAGCAACTTGGTGTTAGTGTAGTGTCTTGCCCGAGGATATTTGGCACGTTGACTGGAGCAGGCAGGGATTGAACCGCCAACCATTCGATTAGTAGTACTGCTCTGCCTCCTGTACTACAGCTACCCCAATTATTGGCTCTGAAGCGCATTAAAAAAATGTCTATTTTTGCCTTATATATTCTATTTTCTTTGTACATGTTTCAATTACTTACTGCAGCCTTTTCTAATTTTACTAGCAAACCATAAAGAAACAAGGAATGGCTCAAGACTTTTGCACAGCACCGTTAAAATGATAAACTGTTTAAAAATAAAAGATAAACAGATGAATCAATAATGATTAAAGGAGATGCTGTGGTGTGGTGAATGTCACTCTGCCATTTATGACTGTCTCAGTATCGTGTAATGGACTTTAAATGTCTAAGTATTAACACATACTTGGCTGTATTCCCAATACGCCACTAAAACACACAGATGAATGTTTTCTCATTTAGGGTTAATATAAGAAACAGTAGAGAAATGGGAACAGTAAAAAGAGGAAATGATAGTTTCCTACAATCTCTACATATATTTCTCATTTTCCTAGCAAACTATAGAGACGTAAAGGGTGTCTGAATACTTTTGCACAATACTGTAGCATCCGTCACTGGCAAGCTGTCTGGTTTCAAGTGACAGATAAGTTCCATCATTAGTCCTGGACCTGACTGTGTGCCTCGCCGGTATGATACCAGGGTGTCATGCTGCTGACTTTTGTAAGACCGGCTGACAGTTTATTCAGCCTTCAAAATGAAAATGCTGTGTACCGACAGAGGTTGTGTGTGTGTATGGTTTTCACAAGCACAGACAGAATAGATTGGGTGATCCTTTATTTATGTCTGCAGAGAAAATATCTTGTTCTTCCCCTGAGTCAGTCAGCTCTCTCATAGATAAACACAGACAACGGTGAAATAAGTTTAATTGGCGAAGCTTATTAGTGTGGGGAATTGTGATGAAGTAGATACACTGAGCTGGCTGCAGTCTGTCAAAAACAAGCAACTACCGGGAAACTGAAGCATGAACCATTTGAGTTGTTATGATATTTGGAGAGAAGGCAGGCAGTGCATAGGGACAAAGCAGCAGAAGCTGAGATTGGGTGAACATGAGGATCACAGTGTGTGACGGGCACTTGGTGAGACCCTTGAGGAAAGGGAAAAAGAACGGGTGGAAGGAGGTCACGGTGCTAGAGGAAATGAGAATGTCGAGTCAGAGATGCAGGCGTCTTTTCCTGGTTTACTTGGCATCTAGACCGAAGGTGTGACACGTAGGTGAAGAAAGAGAACATTGCCTGAACACAAACGCATAAGTCTGAACATGAGAGGCCAAAGTCAGTTTGAGAGCAAGTTGTTAAGAGTCAAATCTTGGGTTTTGCAGCCCAGAGGAGAAGAAAAAAAAGGGCAGAGAGAGGGATTTAGTTTTGTTGCTATAATGTGTTTGAGAGCAAGCTTTGATAATTTTGGGACTTTTCTGTGAACACTGGTAATTGGGATGCACTCTGTCTCTCTCAAATTCTTTTGTGGTTTCTAGTCACGGGCTTTGATTGCTTAATAAAGACTCTCCCTCAAACGCATCTGCTCTCCAATCCACTTTCATTTTCTTCTCTTTGCCTGTTCTCCCTGTCTTCCTCGCCCTCGTTTATTTGTGTAGGTGTCTCTTTAGAGAGACTCTGTCCCAACTGGCTGCGGGTGCGCTGTGTTGCACTGGATCTTCAGGGTTGTTTTGGTAAAGGTGCATCAGCAATTCTCATCAAGTGTTTGTGACCGTTCTTCCCCACATCCTCATAATTCACAATATAGACCACCCCTCCCCATTACCGCCACAATATTATGAAATCTGCTTTCATGCTTTTGATGCCAGCGCGAGGTTATTAAGCCATCTTACCCCCACCGGGTGTGACGGAGCTCTCCCGCACCGTTTCCCTCTGACCATCCATCATGTTTTATACCTCCACAGATAGGAATGAAAAGATAATCAAAGTGCTGTAATGGTGCCTCAAACATGATTTTTTTCTTCTCGCCATACCTGCAATAAACTCAGCTAATCAAAAGTTATTGTGGCACACTGAAAAGCGTCATAAAAATAGCAATTATATAAGTGTTTGAATGCTGTCTGGCATATATTGCCTGTTGTAGTGGTGCCCACTGAAGTTCTTTATGAGCGGGAACAGCTGGGGACAATAAAGATATTCAAGTGATGCGTTTCTGGCCTAATTTCCCGAGAAAGCGACCCACGTCACAGGTGGACCTTTATCTAAAAAAAACAAACTGCTGCTGCTGACGGATTAATTTGGACAGTATTAATGGGAGAGCCAATGCCCTTCAACATTGTCTTTATTTTCTTTTTTGTTCATAAATTTGGAAGCTGTTGACGAGATTCATTTCGGACGTAAATGTTAACAAAAGAGTGAGTTCAAATCCAGGAACTGCTGTGGCAGCTGAGTTTGGCAGAGAGTAGACGGAAGCGAGAGATTTACAGAGTATGGCATAGTTGGTTAGTGGAGATGGAGTAAGTGAGATTTACAGAGGTGAAGGGGAAGAAAAGGAGGCGAGGGAGAGAATCTGTTGAATAATTCAGCGCCCCCTCCGTCTGTATGAGTTAACGTCAGTGAAGTTCAGGGCGTCCACCAAAGACCGCATTACTGAGGTGCTTCTAGAACCATGTTTACCTGCCTAGAGTGCATCGAAGCACGCGGTGTCACACAGGTGCAAGATTCCCACCTTGACACAGTGTGCATGCACACATACAGAGAAATGATGTAGACTTATGGACAGCTTGTACAAACGCCTAAATGCATTTGCATTAAAGCACAGGCAAACACTCAAAAACTAAATACACACAAAGACTCACGCAGGCTGCATGTCCCTGTAGTGTGCACTGTGCTTGTGAATAATTCAGGCATTGAGGAGAGCAGTGGGCTGCTGCTGAGACAGCAGGTGACCCTGCAGCCAGCAGCAAGGACATGGTGGCTTCCTTTCCTGTCCTCTCTCCTTTTTCTCTCCTCTCGTTTCCAAAAATTTGTTTTTTGAATAAACATTAAATACAGTTAAAATGTACCATTCAGTGCACTTCCCCTTCCATGCTAATCACTTAAAAGAACAATGTCCATTAACAAATTTTCATGAAACGCTGCATTTTTCATGTCCCTATTCTTTTTTTCAATTCTCAAAAGCCTGAGCCAGCAGTCAAAGAGGCACCAAACGAGGTGATCGCCAGGGCAAATGCAAAAGGCATACTGGACAAACTGGGCTCCAACCACCTTACTAGAAAAGAACAACACGAAAACAGCAGCAGGATGAAAAAAGCAGCCAGTGTTCGCACTACCCAGTCCCAGCTCTCTGTCAGCATTCAGCCCAAGCATCATCAGACCAAGAGGAGTGACAGCGCTGTGCTCTGTGGACATCAGGATTTTACTAACATGAAGCAGTCTTCACAAGGTGGGTGTGCACCCAACAGTCAAATAACTCAAGTCAACTGAATGTGCAGTGGAGAGAAAAGACAGATACCACTCTCATGTGCCCATTAAAACTAAGCTAATGACATCTAAGTTAGAATAAAATGTGGAAATGAGGGCAGAGCTTGCCTACATCTCTAAAAAAGAAAAGAAATAGGCTGTGGATAATTAAGTGTCACTGATTGGTTGCATCATCTCTATTTAGTAAATTTTTTTTTCAAGCTGGGATTTATAGATGTTGTGTACCAGTAGTAATGTTTAGTTTGGTTGGAATGAGTTCAGCCTTTTCTCCCTAGCCTCCTACACTTTATTTCAAAATGATAAATTCCTTTTTTGTCCCATCTTATTGTTTTTATCCTTTAGAAAAACCCAAATCACTGCGCTTGCAAGCCACAAAGGGCACCACATCAAGCTCGTTCTCTTACTCCAGACCAGAATGCAACAGCGCTTCCTGTTCCTCCTCCAAACTAGAAAAAAGCTTACACACTGCTCCTGTCACCACCACTCTGCGTTATTCTTCTTCTTCTGCCGCTCCTGCGGTCCCAGCGGCCCGCTCACGTGGACCTCAAAAGGAGGTGCTGAAACCTGTGCTCTTCGTCCTGCCTCCCGTTCACTTCCCCAACTTTTTTCCACCCCAGCACAGCCGATCCAGATTCAGCCCCAGCCTCAGCTGCAAGTGGAAGAGACAGACTCCGATCGTTTCCTCCTGCTCCGGCGGCAGTCTCTCCAAAGATGCTCAGGAAATTCCCGTCCTCACATGTTTTGACCTCACAAACACAAAGAAGAGCATAAAGAAGAGCTAGCCTTTGTATCAAACGTCTAATGAAATAAAGCTAGCAGTGCCTAAAACCTGCACGAGAAGTTCTGCGTTGTTAATGAACTGCTTCATGACACACAGCATGTGAATGTTGTCTAACTCTAAACATTATTACTTATTGTAATTTAAGTGTCATTGTGTGCCATAAAGAACAACCTAGTCAAGTCCAGTCAGACTGTATATATTTATATTTCTGTGCCGTGTCATTTCAATGTCAGTACATGATGAAGGCCTATATTTCTGCACTTCTACTGACCTGAAAAATTAAAAAGGACATTTTTTTTTTCTTTTGGTAATGCATTTATTGTCACAACAGCTTACATTTACATGGTGTGGAGATGGGTGAAGAGCAGAAATGAAATGATTTATAGCATCTCTCTAGTTTGTTTAGTGTGGTTTTCATTTAGATCAGACTGCATTCACAGAGTTCACACTGAGTGCAGGTGGTGGCCCCGGGCCAAAGGAGCGCCGTTAAAAACTTTTGACAGCAGTGACAGCTGACACTCTCTCTCTCTCTCTCTCTCTTTTTTTTTTTTAACTGCTATGAGTGCATATCTGTGTGTGAATACTTGTTTGTGAGTGGGAGGACACTGGCTGGATTTACTGAATTTCTCCTCAGCTTATGGCACAAATCTGATCTTTTTTGGTGTCCAGCAACATGAACACGCTTCACATCTGCCAAGTCGAGCGGAGTTTCTTGCTTCTTCGTACATTTTAGGTATATGTGGTAAAGTTTCCTGAGGAATTTAAGTTGAAAAGAAGCAATGTTACATTCCTTTTCATAATGTATGCAGGAAAAAAAATACAATCTTAACTGATTTATAGCACATTAAAAACTTTCTTTTGCTGATGGACCCATTTGTTAAAACTCATTAAAATACAATCCTTATTTGTGTGTTGTAAATTAGGCAGAAAGCAAGCTTTTAATTATGTTTGGTAAAAGGCCGGATTATTTTTATTATTTTCTTTTTGTGCCAGTGTGTAAATCCAGTTATGGTCAAGTGGAAATGAATTGTGCCGATAGCATCTATTTTTCTTTTTTTTGTCTTCCCAAATCATCAAGATAAAACAAACCCCATCAAGAAAACATGCAAAATCAAACTCTGCTTCTGTCTCATTATTTTAGTCACCAAAATCTTATGTCACTCTAATATCCACAAGCTTTATACCCTAAATTGTCTCTTCCCCCATACAATCATTTACATATGCTCGATTATTACAATCACTTCATTCGTCGTTAAAGGAGATGGTAAGTTTTTGCCTTTTCTTTTTTTTTTTGAAGTTTCTCATTCATCGAAACGATTGAAACATTTTTATGCCATTTGGTGGGCAGCTGCCAGCTGCATGATCTTGGTGCTTTTCTCATTCATCTGTCAGATATCCGTGACCACAGTCCTGGGAGGCTACAGCAGCTCATCCAGTTGAGTTCAGAAGGAGACAGAAGTGGAAAGAAAAACTGGCGAGGGCTTCCGTTACTAGTTTGTAAATAGAAATGTGATTTTTGTTTTCATCTTCTTGGTAATCCCGTATCCTGTCTGTATGATGCGCGATCGAGTAATCCATCTGTCTCAGAAATCCACATACAGGAGGAATTATGTTCCACGTGGACAAAGTAGTGTCAAAGTTCAACAGTTGACGCCAGCTTTTCCCTTCTTTCACACAAAACAGGTGAATTTTCTTTTTTTCTTTTTTTTAATCGTCAGGCAAGAATGGTTTTTCTTTCCTTTAATCTGTGTTGATGTTTGTTATACTGTATGTACATCGTTGGTTACCATGGCTGGTACTGATTAAGTGCTATTGTGGCGAAAGTGTGAGTGGCTTCCAGGCTGGGGAGGGGTGCAGTGGTCAGAGGTGACGGTCATTGCTGGGGGAGTTCTGATGGCTGTTTCTTGGGTTTCAGAGTGTCTATGAGAGACTGGACGCCGCGTTTCACGCTAGTGGTCACCCGCCGGGTCACTGAGTCTGCAGACGGCGAGGAGGAAGAGCCAGCACGCTGGGAGGGCGGCCGTGCTACCAGGCACTTCTGGTACCGAAGCTGAGAAGGAGAAGGGAAAGGTTTTTGTGAGGAAGTGTTGGAAATATTCCAACCAATGTCAAAAGTGCTAAACAAAGAAGAAAAAAATGTGAAACTAGCTGCAACAAAATCCAACACATACACTTTTACACTTCATTTTTAGTGCTTACCACACAAGCTGCCTGGACAGCCTCAGATACACTGCCTGCATTGGGTTCACACCAGAACACGTGACACTGGAAATGCTGGCTTCCAGTGTCCATAATGAAGGCAAATGAATGAACATCCCGTCCCACGCCCATGAAGGACAGAAAACGGACACGACACTCCACCAGTACCTCCTCTTCCTCCTCCTGCGCAGCCATGAAAGAGGACAGTTAGACTTTGCTCTCTGCCTGACAAGTACATTCACAACAAATATTCCCTTGCCTTTTCTTTGATGACTGCCAACGTGGTATCAGCGATGCTCAGTATAACAGGAGTCCAGTCCTCTTTGCCTGTAGAGGACACGAGGCTGTCTATGGCGCCATTTATGATGTCCATACCTGGTGACATAACGCAGGAGAGTCTCAGCAGTTTAGGATCTAAGAATCTACTACACGAGGTCTTCCAGTGGGTGTTTGAGTTTACCTATAGGTCGAGACACAGACGTCATCCCCAGATAGTGCACATGAAACTTTTGCACCAACTCGGTCTTTGGCATGGGAAACTCTGCAGGGAGAAACACAAAAACACAAATTTTAACATTCTCACACACACACACACACACACACACACACACACACACACACACACACACACACACACACAGCCCCCAAGAGATTTAATCACGTGACAACATCTAAAGCAAATTTTCAAAAGAGTAGTCCACACATGATAATTGGCTTAAAGTGCAGAAATAAACAAACACTGCTGAATATTTTAATATACTGGGGCACTGTTCACATGATTAGAGCACAAAAAACACAGAAGCATGTAAGCTTAAGCGAGCTGGAGTGGTTTCCCTATGAAAACACAGCTTTGCCTGCTTATATGATCGCCTTTAGGCAGAAAATAGTGTCGTACGCAATGTTGTTGTATCACCTGCATCTCAGTTGGCACAAATGTTTGCATCATCTATCTAATAATGTGTGTAATTAGCTTTAAAAGTTATGGAAAACTCTTTGACTGTCAGTACGGGGTTTAAATTTGTACACACAGAGGCTTTAATGTGCAGTACTGTACAAAAGCCTTGAGACATCCCTCATTCCTTTATATTTTGCCAGGAAAAAGGAAAATATTTAAAAACATACATGAAAATACAGTTTAACAGGCAAAAACAGACTCTGTACAATACTAACTGGCTTAACAGTCAATATTTGGTAAGAGCACCTTTATATTTCTACACAGTCTGAATTCTCTTAGGGAAGATTCCTTCTAATTTCTGTAAGTAGTCTTCAGAAATAGTTATCCAGGCTTTTTAAAGGACATTCAAAGCTCTTCTTAGGATTTTGGCTGCCTTTTGTTCTGTTCTCTATCAAGGTGCTCCCACACTGATGATCTGGGGAAGCAACTCCATGACTGATAATGCTGCATTGTGTGTTTTCCAGTTATGCCTTTACTGCAATGATAGTGTGCTTTTATCATTATCGTGCTAAAAAATTATGCCATTGTTAAAGACTTTCCACATAGTATTGCCTGATCAATAATCTGACGATACTACTCGTACGTTCAGAATTGCATCAGATCTCCAAGAGGAGCTCCAACAATAATGGATAAAATAGCCTGCATTGTGTTTTACACAGTCCTGTGTCATGTCTTTGCTAGATATTTCGCTTAATGAGATGATTTTCACGTACACGTCACTTCTTTTTTTGTTCTCCACTTGTCCAGTTTCTTAATTATTAATGATTAAGGAGATTCTGCACATCATGCAAAGATATGCAAAGTTTTCAGCTAATAGCTCTTTGGGAATCATGTTGGTGCAAACGTACTATTTTATGCCTGTCAAACCATATTATTTTTGGCATTTTTCACAGATTCAACTCAAGAAATGGGAAGAAATGATGTGTGAATTTAATTTGCTTCTCACATAAAAATTCTTGCATAATCAGGCCCCATCTTCTCTTAAAGACCTCATCAGTATATCACCCCAATAGAGCACTTCACTCTCAGCCTGCAGGCTTACTCGTGGTTCCTAGAGTATTTAAATGTAGAATGGGAGGCAGACCCTTCAGCTTTCATGCCCCTCTTCTGTAGAACCAACTCCCAGTTTGGATTCAGGAGACAGACACACTGAATCCTCCCTTAGTTATGCCGCAATAGGTCTAGGCTGTTGGGTCTTCCACTGAGTGTTTTTCTTCTTCATTCCCCTTTTTTCACTTATTGCATGTTTATTCACCACTCTGAATTTATTCATCAATTATTATTAATCTCTAGCTCTCTTCCACAGTATGTATTTGGTCCTGTCTTCCTCCCCTCACCCTCAATAGCTTGCAACAGAAGGCTGCTCTTCCATGAGCCTAGTTCTGCTGGAAGTTTCTTCCTGTTAAAAGCGAGTTCATCTTTCCAACTGTCACCACGTGCTAGCTAGTTCGTAAGTGGTTGTCTGATTACTTGGGTTTTCGCTCTATTATTTTAGGGTATTTAAAATACAATATAAAGTGGTCTCCTTGAGGCGTTGTTGCGCTATATACATAACACTGAATTAATAATAATAATAATGGATTGCATTTATATAGCGCTTTTTCGGGACCCCTCAAAGCGCTTTACAATACCACTATTCATTCACTCTCACATTCACACACTGGTGGAGGCAGCTACAGTTGTAGCCACAGCTGCCCTGGGACAGACTGACAGAGGCGAGGCTGCCATATCGCGCCATCGGCCCCTCTGGCCATCACCAGTAGGCGGTAGGTGAAGTGTCTCGCCCAAGGACACAACGACCGAGACTGTCTGAGCCGGGGCTTGAACCGGCAACCTTCCGATTACAAGACAAACACCCAACTCTTGAGCCACGATCGCCCTGAAATAGGAACTAGGGCTGCTCAATTAATCGAATTTTAATCACGATTACGATCTGGGCTTTCAACGATCATTAAAAATGACTGAGCCGATTATTGGCCCCTCCCTCATTTATCCGCGACACCTTAAAGGCCGGTGTTGTGCCAAAAAGTGATTGTCTGCCAAAAACTGATTTCCAGTGTTTCTGTGTATTTTTTATGTGTAATATCTTTACGTATGTTCGTAAATAGACTTCGGTGAACAGGGGATACAAAGGGGTTACATAAAGAATTAAAAAATTATCTGTTTTTTAAGTATCTTTACAACTTGTACTTACATCATAACCAATCCGGTCCTTTATCCCCACTTAAAATATTTTTACAGAACTATTGTAATATTTGCTGCCATTTCTGCTGTCCTGTTGGGCAACTTACTCTTACAAAATACATTTTTAATGTTAATGAGATTTTTTTTTACTGCATAAATAAAGGTTATATAAAAGTCGCTGCCAAAAACTGATTGCGGCTTGTATCTTGCTACACGAATGTTGTTTGTGGCTCAAGATGACTTTATGTCATCCATAAGGGATGCATTTGACATATGTTTAACATATTATAGCCCAACAAGTTACTTATACCACTTTAAATATGAGCAATCGCTTTTTGGCAAATACCGGAAATCAGTTTTTGGCAGACAATCACTTTTTGCCACAACACCGGTCCGTGAAAATATTGTCGGGCATAAACCGTCCATGGCGCAAAAAAGGTTGGAGACCGCTGATTAAGAGGACCCGAGGGAAGCTCGGAAAGCTAAGCAGAAGTTATTTGGAGAGGAGAGTGACTGCCGTTGGTTGAAAAGAGAGGTAAAAAAAACTTCAGTGGTGTTGCACACTATTTTATATTATTTTTTAAAGTCATTGTTAACCCTTTAGATCCGGTCACAGCAGCACGCTCTGTTTTGCATAACTATTTTTAAATCCCCGTAGAACCTGGACCTGTAAGCTAGTGCAATAATTTGTTTTGCATATGAAACCGGAGGAGTTGTACTTACATCTGATGCCATCAGCTTGTCCTCGGTCACGGTTTCCTTCCACATATAGCTTTGCAAAAATTGCATAAAAAGCGCTTGCAGGAACAAAAACATAATATTCCAGAAACACGCTTTGCCGATCCGATCAGCTGTTCGTAACACTTCCCACAGTTAAACAGACGTCAGCGCGAACTGTCACATGTCCGCCATTTCCTGCCCGAAACCGGAAGTGATGTCATTTTCGCGGAAATTGTAGTTTTTTTACTTGTAGGCCTTAAAAGCCTATACTGGTCATGTTTGACTTTTCTGAATAGTTTCTGGGATGCTTAGAACTCGAATTGCACTGCTGGAAATAGTTTATTTTGATGCTGTTTTCTTTGCAAATTTGCATCATAGGATTGTTTTTTCGTTTTTCCTGCAGTATATAAAAATTGATGTATCTCCAAAATA
Source organism: Aulonocara stuartgranti (assembly GCF_965226115.1). NCBI lineage: Eukaryota > Metazoa > Chordata > Actinopteri > Cichliformes > Cichlidae > Aulonocara > Aulonocara stuartgranti. The sequence goes on from NC_138940.1 coordinate 30,838,181, forward strand.
AAACTATGAAGACACTCAAAATAAATTTCCTGTTGTAAACTATTTTTTGCAACTTTTTTGTATTTAAAGTTTTGAAGGATAAGCCTCTTAAATTTCTCCAAGTAGAAATATATGTAAAAAAACCAAAAATGATTTTCAATTTTTTTTTGTAGTTTATTGCACTTTTTTGCAATTAATGTAGTTACTATGGACTTAATGCATACATATTATTAAAATATGGGCTATAATAGTTGTATAGCAACTTGAAATGCTCCCACAAATGGCACTACAACATGTAAAAATATAATATAAGCTCTGGCGGACTTGGTTCTATGGTAGGTCTTAAAGGGTTAAATAAATATCGTCAAATAATCGAGATCTCAATTTCAGTGAAAATAATCGTGATTATCATTTTTGCCATAATCGAGCAGCCCTAATATTAGGAACTTTTGTGACAGGCTGCTAGAAACAAAGTGCCTAAAGATATCATTTAAAATTGGTTCTTTATATGTAGAAGCAACACTGGTTCACCCATGGAGTTTGTTGTATTTTATGTTTATAGTTTATACTTGAATGATTCAATAAACAAAAACATTCCTCTGAAAATGAGGGAAAAAGCAGTCAATGTTCAAAGAAAACCTTCACAAAAACCTGGAGATCTACTGCTGCTTTAAAAAAACTACAAAAAAGCCACTACTGGCTACTTCGAAGCAACATAAAGAAATGAGTGCTGACTCTGACGTTTTGCACAGTATAGTAACAATAAAAAAAATAGTGTTTTAATGGCCTTTGGTTACATGTGACCACACTAAGCCAAATCGATGTGTTCAGAGTTGAGCGCTCTTGCACCTGAAGCCAAAGCCAACAGTGACATCATGGACACAAGCAACTTAATTGCAATAGGAATCAGATAACATGGGAAGGTAGTAATTCAGAAATCTGAGCATATAGATTTACATGCGCTTACGTTGTCTCACCTTTTCAGGGCGCTAAAGCTTTCCGAACTGTACTTACACGAACAATGAATTGTGAAAGAGTTTTCTTACATTAATTCTGTTTTAAAGCAGAGCTCAGACAGGCCTGATCCGATGACAACACCGATGCGATTATCCTAGTGCTGGTGCTCATCCCAAATCATTTGGTGCTAATCTCCTCAATTGTGTCCCAACACAGGATTATGCGCTAACAGCTACCCAAAAAAGAGATCTAATCCAGGCGAAAACTGTTCCACACACAGAAGGAAAAATAAAAACCCAGCCAAGTTTTCAAGCTAACAGGCCGTTCTATCCATTTCAAGGGCAACACCTTACACTGTACCAACATTTTTAATGAAAAGTGTATGAGTTCAATCTATGAGTTCACGCAAGTTACAGCTACAAAAGATGTGAGGGATCCTCCACCATGAAGTTCTTTGATCCTGGGTTTGGGATGGGAGCTGTGGAGTACCAGGCCTCGCCTCAAAGAAACACTAATTGGGTTTTAATGAGGTCGACTGCCTCTGCGAGTGAAGAGCCGATATAGTTCTTTTATATTCTGATGTCAGAGCATCCCCCCCAACCATCATGCTCAGCAGATACGCATGGCAGCTGAAGTTATAGCAAAGGATGAATTGTGTCGTGGCTTTTTCTGCTGTCTTCCTATAATTATTTGGGACTAAAAGGAACAAGCAGTGGGAATTAGTGAAATGGAAAACAGTGAATAGAATTATTGTGAGGATAAAGCTCTGTTGAGTGAGGAGTTTATGGCGAGGAGTTATTCTGGTGTCAGCGTTATGTGAATGTAAGTGAACCTAACACTGCTGTCTTTTCTTTTAACAAATGTTCACAGCTGATTCTCAGGCAGTGAGGCCATTTTTTAAGAAGCATATACGTGGTTTCAGATTTGGATAAATGCTATAAGAGAAATGATAAGCTTACAATTCCAAATGCACATAAATCTCCTTAGAGAGTTACATGAAGTTACTTTTTTTTCTCTCTTCTAAGGATAAAAAAATCCTTATCATGTAATGCTTATGTTGAAGTTCTTGGCATTATGGTTATAGTTACCCTAATTCTTTTTTCTAATGTCCTCTGAAGTGATAAACACATGACTGTGCATGCATGTACCTTGCATGGGTACGTCGGAGCCGTTCTGGGAGGAGCTGCCAGCTGCAGCCTTGGCACTTTTCCTCTCAGCCATGATCTAACGAGGAGAGAAAAATTGAAGAGTGTTTGGGTGAAAACAGGGTGAGAGGAACAGAGTGCAAAGGAAAAAAGAGGAATTTGAAAAAAGGGAACACAAGAGGACTGCAAAAAAAAAAAAATGGAGGAAAGTGATGAAAAAGGTTTGGTTTTAAAACAGGGACAGGAGTGATAAATATTAATAAGACTAGATCATCTGACAAATCTATTTTTATCAAAGATTTACAGCTAAAACACACCAGTAACAGACTGGGTATTAGTTAGTACTAGCAGTAAATAAGTGTTTCTACTAAAGACTGTATAATAAAGATAGTTGTAACCATCATGTTTTTGCCGATCAGTTTGTGAAGACTTGTTAACATCAAAAGCAAAGGGATGATCTCAATGGAAAAAGATAAGAAGCATTTCTTACTCATATTGTAGCTAACAGTCAATCAGAAGGTAACCACTCCCTAAATCATATTTATTTTTTATTCTAAATGTGATCATAAACCATAAAATGAACATCATGCTGTGACAAATAAATTTGAAACCACCAGCTGAGACCACAAATTAAATGAGAATAGTTTCACTAAGCTCATAAAGCAAGTAAAACTTTGACTATTTGAAAGATTTTAAAAATGCATTAGCTTCACCTTTGCAACGTCCTTCTTTTATATACAGTCTGTGCTGACAATGCACTCCTTAAAAACAGGCTACAAATAAGCAGTTTCATGTCCTTCAAAAGGTAAAAAAAATCTCATAAAACAATGAAGCAGCCAAATTTTTTAGCAAAAGGAGTAAGAATGCTATTTGCAAAGGACTATTTTCAGCCTTATAGTTGGTGCACTATTCTGAATATTTAGGTAAGCCAGGGTGTGTGGGACTGAATCCAAGTAGACTGCAGTGCTCATTTGATTGCAATGAAAGATGTCACTTCAAATAACAGTGCAGCATATTGATTTTGGAAAAAAAAAAAGTTAAAACATAATGGAGAAATCAGTATTTTACATCAGTTATATGTAGCAGCTGTTTTGGTCTTCTCAGTGACATCACCTGTTACTTCTTTCCCAATTATACTTCAGTTCTGCACTTAAAGAATGGTCTTTTCTCTCTATTTTCTTGCTTTCTCTTGTGCTGCAGTGGACACACTCTTTAAAGAGTGTTGAATATTTTGCATGGTCCCTGCACTCGAGCTGCTGCACTCTTTTCCTGCTACAGATACTTGATTAATTGGAGGTGTCATTAATCAAAGTCTGTGGTGAGTCTGCAACTCTGCTCACAGGGGAACATGCAAGAAGGCACACTCACTCCCACCCTCACACACACACACCCACACACAAAGGAGGGCCATTCAGCATGCTGCGCAGCTGCAAGGCTCAGGTCACCAAGTTTTTCCCCTGCAGTAAAGAGAAAACTACCACTGTGTTTAAAATAGGTGGCGTAAAGGTGTGAAGAGTCATGGTCACATCCAGATGCACTGATGCACACTCTTCCTTCGGTTTGGGGTTCGAGATAAGAAGAAATTAAATCTTCTCTCTAAATGGGTCGATGTGCCTCAAAGGGAGTAGATCTGTTGTTCCGGGTACAGTCATTCTTCACAAGGTCAGCGCTGGCCTGAGGACACACTGATTTCTCTTTGTACATAAAGCATTATGAGTCAGTGTGTGTGTCAGTGTGAAATCTAAAGTCTCTAAACAAGTGAACTATGTCACTGACTAGGAAAAGTGCTGTGTTAGTGTTGAAAATAGTATTTGCTCTTTATGCATTACACTGCAGTACACATTGCAAGATAACACACAACTCTCCAACCATACACTCCCTTGTGGATGAGCACACGGACACCTTTGGACATCACAGATGCGCAGTTGTTCTTATTATACTTCTTTCTAGTTGGCTTGGGACACACTTGCACGTGGTGCCCTGTTAGTGAAACAGCTATGCTGGCAGCTGAAAGGTATGCGGACGTCCATGAGGAGTCACTTATTTACCCTCCGAGCTAAAAGTATGATATAAAAAGAGAATTTAGAGCTCTATAAAGTTTCAGAACTGTATTCTGTGATGATGGATGTTTATGTAGTTATGACTGTGACAGTTATCAGCAGGTTGTTCTTTTTTAATATTTATTTTTTGGCCTTTTTACTTTGTTTTACTGACATAGTGACAAGCAGCAAGCAAGCAGGTCAAACCTTGGCCACTGTGGTTGCATGCAGCGCACGTTCTAGAGGATGAGTTAAGTTTCTGCGTTTGTACATGTAAACATTAGCATCCATGGAGTAGGCTAAGAGCAGAACTTATGTTGGGTTTTGATTAGGAATAGCTGAGGTATTTATCACTCTTTTATGGACCAAAATGTCCATAAAAAAATGTCCATTCCCATCCCACACTTTAGGGACATATATTGAAAACTAGCACTGCACATACTCTGCAACTGCAATCTTATCATCTCGCTGTAAAGGCTTTCTGCTATCTCTCCTCACAGCCCTACTTCTCGGGAAGAGAAATCAGAAATCTTATCAGGGCACTGGAACACGCATGTGCGAATATCATCTAAGATACAGGGTTGTTATAATGACCCCCCCCCCCCTTTATAACATCTGAGCTGATTAAAACTTCCTAGCTTGTTTCAGAGCAGGAGATAAGGAGGCAGGAGAGGTTATGATACAAACCTTGGAACAGATTTCGTGGAGACTTGTGGCGATGGCTGCGGCAGGGGTATCACATCGGAACACGTGGCACTTCAGCACCCGTGTGTTTTTGTCTCTGGCCACATAGGCGAAATCCCTGAAGCACAGACAGAAGACACATGCAGATGTGACACTCAAAGTTTATCTCAAGGCACCCTAAAAGCAGTTGAACCAAACTCTTGTTAAAGGGACAGTATTTAAAAATCTTTTAAGCTTTTTTACAGATGCTCTCTAACATTTATGATTAGAAGACAAAGGACAACTTAAAAAAAAGTGGGACAAGATAATGAAATGAAAAAGGAAGGAGCATCCAGAAAATTGAGGCACATATCTTGAGGTGAGCAACAAAGCCATTAGGGAAAAGAAATAAGCCGTGGGATGCTGAATCACTGAATTAATTTCAATATGATTCCATCTTTTCGTTTATTTACATTTTTGCTGCAGTGATATTTCAGTCTAACGTGTCTTAATTCCAGATATTTGTATGCAGGAGAGTAAGGTTTTATCCACTTAGGTTTAATGCACTTAATAGCTCCTGCAAGATGGATTTTTATCAAATAGATGATATTTTTCTGCTCAAAGGCGCCTGGTATTATTCCTTGGAGATCCATGTTTGAAAATTGTTGAATATTGTGATCAAACACTCTTTAAGGGCTTCATACATCCCCCTGCAGCCACTTAGCTCAGGGACAATATGGATTCATGATCGCTAATTTGTATATTACTGTTCCTTTAGCCGTTTTTGTTTTGTTGTTTCTTGGGTTCAATTTTATCCTCATCTACAGTGTGAATATATTTGGATTACTTGCGACATCTAACACAGTGTTTCAACCAATTGTTTTCTCTCCTTTGTAACAACAGCTTTTTACTGAACTGGGTTTTACATCTTTTCCCTCTTCTGTGTTGTTAGGAGGTGATGCTTGTCCTTGGACCTGTCCAGCCCTCTCCCTGCACCTGTTTGCTTTATCTTCTGTTCAGCGATGTAAAAAGGGGCTAGAAAAGAGAACACGCACAAGAACTAAAATCCACAAATGACAGCAACATTATTATGCCCATTTTGCATCATGATGTATTTACCTCTTCTCTAAGAACTTCTTTTGGGGCTGTGTCTAATTAGCTGAGTCACAAACTGCAGCTTCATTATTTGCGTCATTTACATGTTGCCTCGAGCTGTGCAGGCATTCACGTTAGGACCAGTCTCTTCATAGCAAAAACTGTATATAAAAGATGGGCATGTATTATGGGGTCTGAAAAGTGAAGCTATTACAGGAAGTGTTTTAAATCTGCATTCTTTTGCAGATTACGACTCATTTTTCTTAATGTATTACCTCAGTAAACATGCTTTTGATGAATTTATGATGTCATTCAAGTCTAATTTAGTATAGTATAATATGATTTCTGTAAATTATTACTCAACTAAGTGTTAAATTGATGCTAAACCATTGCGGTGTGGCTACCTTGCGATTGACTAGTTGCTACCAAATGCACATGCAGTGTCCACAGCTTTGCTGGTCATATCCACACCCTGCTTATAATGTCTAACAACCAAGATGGTGACAAGCAAATAGCTTGCTGTGAATATGTCCATCTTTTATATACAGTCTATGGTTCATATTGAACTGAACTGGAGGTGGCAGTTGCCAATATTGGATAAAATGACAAACACTTGGGCTTATGCAAATATTTAGGCAGACGTGTGTGTGTGTGTGTGTGTGTGTGTGTGTGTGTGTGTGTGTGTGTGTGTGTGTGTGTGTGTGCGTGCGTGCGTGCGTGCGTGTCCTTGAAGAAACTTCATGGCAAGAGCTTCTCAGTGGTGTCACACTGCAGCGTAAAATGAGGAGTATGAGGGTGATATTGAGGGAGGAAACTCGGCTAAGAAAGAAACTTTATTCAGTGTGGGTGGCAGATGAAAACCAGCCACATGTGGGAAATGCTACATACACACATACGCGCACAGACAAGATGAAAGACACATCTCTTCCCCATTAACAGGTGAGACAAGCGGAGGAACAAAAGGTAGGAGGATGTGTTTCCAGCTAGAACAGAAACAAATGAGTAATCGGTGAATACAGAGTGAAGCCAAAACAGATGGCAGTGTCACCAGATGCACACACATACATTGAACACTTCAGAATAACCACAGGCACAAACAGAAATACGCCAAACACTGCCATTTATCACAGCAGGCTCTTTGTGTTTATGAGTCCATTATCTGGCCCGTCTCTTCTGCTTAATTGTGTGCTCACACACTGTAAGTCGATAATGCTCTCTGATTGTGGCCACAAAGGAAAGTGCAATATGATGTGTGACTGAGTGTGTGTGTGTGTTTGGTGTCCAGTACACTTCATTCTGGGACATCTGAGCAGTGCGTCACCAAAGCAGCATGAGTGGCCTTGCTTCGCATACTACAAATGGTTCTTTTATGACTTCTGTATCCTCTCTCAGGGATCACAATGCTATAAAACAGCATGCAACTCTTAATAGGAAACAGCCCGTGGCCAGTCTGGCTCGCTGACGATTTGACACCAGTGATTTAGACTTTCAGTAGTCGGTCCTGCACTCTTGTAAAGAGCAACAGTGACTCTAGGCGAAGCAAAGCCACTGATTTGAAGCCTGAAGTGACAAATGTGATCGCACACAAGGGCGGGAGCCCTGACACAACGATTACAGAAAACAGCTGAAGAGCAAGATCGCACGTGAGCACGGCACAAAGAGCAGTTACCTTTCTCTGTGTCCCCGGAAGCAGAAGGAGGCAGAAGGAGGGCAAGAGGGGTTGTTGAAGAGATGGTGGTTGAAAATAGAAAGAAAGAAAATAAAGGTGATGGTTGTAAAGGAAACATAACATAAGGAATAAGAATAAATGTGTTAAAGGAAGAGTGTGGGACATAAAAAGACACATAAGAGTGGTGGGATGGGAAAGTTATATTATGGGAGAAGATGAAAACCAACAAAAAAGCAAAGTGAAAATGATGGTGAGGATAGGGAAGGCAAAGACACAACAGCAGCGTTAATACACAAAACATACAGAGTCAAAAACAGAGACAATGTTCTTTCGCTTCAGTCACCGCCTTCCCGTTAGGTGATGTATGTGTGTACTTTTCATTTCAGCGGATTAGCATTCTGCAACATTATATCGCAGGAAACCTTTCTTGTGGCTGCATACTTGCGTACCACACACACACACACACACACACACACACACACACAGGCGCGTGAACCCACCCTACCCCATTTCCCTCTACCTTTTCCTTCTCCCAGTGTCTTTCATTCGGCTCTTTGCTTCTGCTCTTTAATCTTGCTTTCACTTCCCTGAGCCGTCTCCATCTCTCACTCTTTCACTCACTTTTTCTTCCACACCAGGAGACATCCACCTCACAAAAAACCCCCAAAACAAAACATGCAACATAGAATGATTCACATCGAGAGCGTAACTCATCACAGCTGCACGCAATATAGGCTGTGATGCTCTACTATCAGAAACACTACAAAGAGGCACAGGCTGAATGAAGAACAGAGGGCTAATTCAAACATTGACTGCCTTTGATTCTTTGATGATCCACTTTGTAAGAAGCTGTGCGTGTGTGTGTGTGTGGTGTGTGTGTGTGTGTGTGTGTGTGTGTGTGTGTGTGTGTGTGTGTGTGTGTGTGTGTGTGTGTGTGTGGAGGGTAGAACAGCTGGTAGATTATTTCAAACAGGAATCCTATCTTCATTGTCAGAGCATCAGAACTGCTGCTGATCTCCAAACAGCCTTTATTCATGCAGACCTACTAACACACACACACACACACACACACACACACACACACACACACACACACACACACACACAAGTAGAGACACATGGAGACTAAATCAACACTTGTAGAAACTACCTAAAAGCTCTAACTCACCACATGTAAATGCATCTGCACACGTTTTAAAATGCATTGCTTTCTCATTGTGTTTGAATTTCATTCATGATTTTTTTCCTCACCCTGTTCCCATTATCTCGGATTCTACGGCCTTCTGTTCCATTTCAAATTCAGGCTCCCTGCTTTATTCGCTGTCTGTCACTTTGGAATTGCATTTCAGAGTCAGAAATTCTGAATGGCCCAAAAGTGACTGCTCTCCATTTACTTCAAAAATGAAAGCCTGTTGTTCTCGCGCCAGAACTAATTCATGTGTCAGTCTCAACTAGTTACAAGTGTTTTATTACTGATGAAAAAACTACATGAAAAGCCAAATAGAGTCTCACATTAACAAAACCTACAGTACTGTCACGATCACACCACATATATTTAGACTTTTACAGCCAGTCTGAGGATAACTTGGCTACATTTTTCTTCCTGCGGTGTCATTTCATTAACACTCAGCTGCATTTTTAACAGTTGCATGTGTTGTTTTTTAAAGAGGAAAAGATGACATTTTCTGATGTAACTTAAGTGTTTCGGGTGTCTCAGTTCTACAGTCACTCATTGAAAATGTCAGTAAAGCCACTGACCCACAGTGGGTGTTTTTGAGTTTGGCAGGTGACTTTTGGTAACCTTTGTAAGCTGTAATCACAGCACTAGTTTTAAATTACACATCTGTTAAACTGTATGACAAACAGAGACAACTAACATGTGAACTTGGCTTTCCTCCAACACTGTGCGAGTTTCTAAAGCTAGTTTAAGTGAGCCAGAAGCAGATGCAACTGACTTTAACTGGAACCCAGTCCCCGGAATTACCACCTCCAAGTCTAAGGACATGGTTCTCAGCTGTTAAATCATGAGTTCTGCCTTAAATTTTAATCACAAGTTAGGAATATGCAGTTCACTATTTAATGAGGATGTTTAACTTGTCAGTAGTGGTGAAGACAGAGTTGGGCGAGGCCAAAATATCTGGGTAGTGACCAAAAAAATAATAAGATTGTGGATTCAAGCAGCAAAAATGAGTTTCCTCCAAAGGGCTTCTTGGTTCGAAGCTCAGTCATTTGGTAGGAACTTAACAACTACTCCACATCGAAAGCTCAGGTGTTTCAAACATGTCGAACTTAGAGGAGACCCCAGGATAGAACTAGGACATACAGGGGGTTTGGGCATGATTAGACTTTTGGCCCTGCAACCCAGATGCAGGTAAGTGGTAAAAGATGACTCAATCTATCCATTTATCTTGTAAAAAGGAAAAGGATGAGGATTGTTGCTTTTAACTGAATGACACACAGATTTCATGGACGTCGGAGGGCATTTTAGAGGGAAAAGTTAAGGAAGAGGATAGAGAGGTAAGATCTCAAGAGAGGAGAGTTATTGGCCAGAAAGTCAAAATGAAAGTGGGAGTGGAGAAGAGAGGAATGGAAATAGGGCTGGGTGGTGAAGGAGGAGGTGGAAAGGGGAAAAAAATAGGTAAAAAAGAGGTACGAGATGAAAGGTGTGAAAGCACCAAAGCAGAAAGATGAGTTAAAGCAAGCCTCCCACCACTCGTGCGTTCTTTTTTTCTCTCTCTCTGTGCCGCACACACCTCCAGAGCTCAGTAAAGGATGACTGACTCACTACTACCAATCGCTCTTTGATCCTGATGGCTGCGAGGCAGCCTCGGCTGAAGACGATGTGTAAGACTCCGAGAATAAATGAGGTCACGGCTGCAGATGTGCGCTGAACTGGGTTTGAGAACGTCACAAAGAACTGTCAGTGTCTGCAGAGATGACAACTGTCACCTCCATCATGGTTCTAAGAGCACGATGTGTAGTACTAGTCTACAGCCGAAGGAGAATCCCATCCTGGCATGCCTAAACATGGCTTAGGTTTGTCATATTAATACTGGGATCATATCTCCATTTTATAAGATTCTGATTAAAAATGTAAGGGGAAAAAAGTTGGATCAAAAATGTATAATCCACAACAGTCTAGATCTAGTTCCAGAGGGTGGATGTACAACTCGTGTCTTAGGATACATTTATAATGGGTATAGAATTTGCAGTCAATATGGTTATTAATTGGAAGTGTAAAAGCCATACATGTCATTAACCATATTTATTTATTTATGCTAATGAGTACATTTAATGTGACTTTGCAAAGTTTGTGGTTTTGTACACATACACACACACAAGTGAGGAGTAAGGATGGCGCAACAGGACACAGGAAGCAAGAGAAAGATTTCAAATAGAAATGTGCACATCCACAGTCTTTGTTATCTACACACACACACACATACAGTAAATCAAGTATTGAAGGTAAATTAGCAATAACTTCTTTCAAAAGTGGGGCTGGGAGAATAATTTCTTTAGATTTTTCGTCAAACAGCAATCAAAATGCTCGATAATTTTGCTGACAGCAGGATATTATTTAAATTTAAGTAGTTTTGAAAACTTTACAGTAAGCAGCTTCACAATGCATCTTCTGTTGCAGGAATGGTGTAATAAAGCTAAACTGTCCCAATACTGGTGCAGTAAAAGAGGCTGTTTAAGAGGCAGTCAAAACAGCACACATGTAACTAGTCCCCGACCAGCTCTGCAGCTCTTTCTTCTGCTCTGTAGCTTCCAGTATCGCTCAGTAGAGACTCATGTCTCCTCCAAACCATCTGTCACACACACACACACACACACACACACGCACACACACACACACACGCACACACACACACTAACCCTAACGCACAGAGCACCGTGGCATCACACAGACTTCAATTATCAAACGGCTTTGCAGAGTGTCTGCATACTGCTGGCCGCTATGCTAATGCACTTACATATGCTAATTGCAAAGCCAAATGCTGATTTGAAACGTCTGGGCGCTCCTGTCAGCAAAAAAGTCCACCGAGAGCCAAGGTCCACACCGAGGACCAGGTGTGTGCGTCGTATGCATGTGTTGTGTTACTCTTCCTATTGACTGCAACAGAAAAACTTCCTTTTATTATTGATACTGTTGTGACGTTGGCTGGAGTCCAAAGCAGACGTGGATCTGATCCATTTTCAGCCCCGAACTGTGACAGATGTGCGACACTGAAACAACAGCTAGAAAGCGATTTAGAGGATTGCCCTTTCATCATGCTGCAAAGAGAATAACAAAAGAGCTGTCAGGTATATTGATATTTGGAAACAGTTTCCTTCCAATTATTCTACTTTTTTTGAACTGTTGAGTGAGTCTCTTTGTTTGCTAGCTTACTTGAAAATCTGATGCAAGATAAAATCATCCACAGTAAGGAAATGCACAATTAAACCTGACTAATTTTATCAGTGCAAATTCTCGACTTCCATAAAAAAATTGATGTTAATACTGGAAGACAAATTTAGAGATAACAGTTCTGTTTACTGGTCTACAAATGCTTTCATAGCCATTCTAAGCTGCTTACAGACAATTATAATCTGCACATGTTAGTCAAAACTCAGTTAACTTTCCAGCACAAAAGCTGTTTTGTTTTTTTTGTTTTTTTAAATTGGACCCCTGAGTGTCGATAATTGTGTTTGCAAAAAACAGCAAATGTGGCTCATCACGGCAGTAAATTGTAGTTTATTGTAATGGAATGCAGAATATGGTGATAAAAAAGGGCATAAAAATCAAAGATAAAAACCAGATACATGAGGCACAAAGTGCACACTTTACAAAGCCTTTACAAATAGGACTGTACTGAGCTGCTGACAGTAATTAGCTTAGTTTTATTGCAGTATTGATGCTGTGTTGTGGTGCGCAGTCAGGTATTTACTGCACCGACTTATCAACAGAACATCAGCATTGGCTGATATTCGCCTTGTTGACTGCCATTTACTGATGGCAGAGGCTGCTGTTTATTTGTTGTGTGTCATCAGTTTTGTAGTCCTCGTGTCCGTCCGGTGTTTTAAATAGTCACAGTCACGTAAAAAGGGAAGTACATCCTCTTTTGATTCTAAGATTTTATGCGTCTGGATGAACAATGATAAATGACATATTATAGTATACCGTTACTGTGCGCATAGAAACTAACAGGGTGAATCAAATACCTCTGATTAACTGATCGTAAGGAGGTCTGAGCACCTTTATAAAAGCAGATGTTTTGGAAGTTTGTTGTGTTGGTTAATAAAATGCCAAGAAACAGAGAAATCAGCAGCGATCTTAGAGAAACTGTTGCCGCCCATCAGTCTGGGCAGGGTTATAAGGACTTTTCTGAACAATTTAACTGTAGATTTTCCATAATTCTACAGTAAAAAAGAATTTTCACAAGTGGAAAACATTCAAGACAGCTGCCAAACTTCCCAGGAGTGGGCATCCCCGGAAACACACCCCGAGGTCATGCTCAGACTGTACAGGCCTCAGGTAGCATGTTAAATGTTAAAATTCATGATGGTACAACTGAACAGGTATCGGTTGTGTGGAATTGTAAACAAATATCAACACAGTGTTTTAAGTTATGTGTTCGTCTGAGGTGGAACCATATTTTAAACCTAGTATAAAATCCAGATAAATCTAGATAAATTATTATTATGTCTTGATACATAAAATCTTAGAATTTCTTTTTCACATGACACAATTTATGAGTCGATAAATGAGTTGTGATCAGGATTTGTTTGTTTCACCGCACAAAATGAGAAAAATGGGAAAATCCAGTTGTAGAAAACATGCATCTCCAGTATTTTTAGTTGTGTATAGATTAGTAAAAAAAAAATCAATCATTGCCCATTTACACCTTTGATAATTAGTTGATATAATTTTGCATAATGACTTGGATGAAGTGGCCCATTAGATATTTTATTTAGAAATATGTGGTTAATAGCAGCAGTTTTTAACAGAAAACTTTGTGCTGAAATATAGAGGAAAATAACATTTATAACGCTCGATCTTATAAGTGTTAAAGCTCCCAGTACATTTTTTGTTACTACTTGTGTACTTTTCCTTTGTCATTCTTTTTCTTTATGTTGGATTTCGCTGCACTTTCTGCCTTCTCTTACCTACAGAATCATATCTTTCAGTTCTTTGGAGAAGACATAACTGTGATTTAGGACAATGTAACTAAAGTTGACTTGCTGACATGTAGCTACCTCATATATGTTGTTGGCATATGCTTTTGCATATAAACTGAAATATCTGAGGTGATGAGCAAACACTGATATACATGTAGCATCGGTCTCCTTATTCCAGAAAACGTGGAACTGCTCCTTCTAATAGCAGGCATCAAAGTGATAAAAAATACAAAAGAGAGTCCATGTTTTGAGCTAATTTGGAACTAAGTGAAAGCAGCATCACTTAAACCTCTTCCACAGTTGCACTCCGACACTTAAACCTGTGTGCGACAGCTGAACAGGGTAAACCCCTCTGCGACCTGGTGAATTAGTCATGACCCACAGCCATTAGAGCCTAATGTAAAATGTCTGCACGTAATTATCATCCTACACCGTAAACTTGTTTACAGCACCAAGATGAGAAGCAAAACGAGCACCCGGGGCTTGAGTCCCCCCCCCTCCAACCTCCTCTGCATCAGAGGTACCACATGACACATACTCCTTGTTTCTCTAGGCACACATATACACACTCACAGGCAGAGAGACAAGAACACACTATCACCAATATTGCCAGAGGCGGCAAAGAACTGGGACAAAATCAAGTCGAAATAAAAATAAAACTCTTGTCTACGGTGTATTAAGCAGCGAACGCGGCGCACGACGCTGCCTGTGCGAATTGAGCAGCCAGTTGATGTTGTTTACAGCAGCAGCTACGCCTGCATTTGATTCATCCTCAAGCAATCTGAACACATGTAAAACATTTTACAAATGCACAAATGACAATCTGAATGGTTATTAATATTTTACGCGCAGAACGCCAACTTCACAGATCTTCAGACGGCTTTCTGCGCATACAAACGCCTCAAAATATTTGAGCATCTTCTGCCTTGGCGGATAAATATGTGCACGCTCACACATATCCAAAAAAGCTGCGTTTAAATTGGGTCATATAGAGTGGATTACAGAGGGGTGTAATTTCTAGGAAGACTTTTTTTTTCATCTAAATAATAAACATTTTCTCCCCCCTTGATTACAGCTCAGACATTTCCCCCCTGTATACACTCTATACGGCACTATATACAGCATGGTTTTAAATGACTGAGCACAAGGATAACTCAAAACACATTTGAGGCCAATTTCTCTTCACAAAAAAAAAAAAAAAAATGTTATACTGAGAGGAAGGAAAACACGCAACCCCAGTTTATTTTGATGCAGCTTTGTGACCCAAATCCGAGCATTCGTTGAGGCAGAGAGGCAAACGAGGGAGGGAAGGAGGGGCAACATGCAGAGGGAGCACACACAGTACCCATGTGTCAACACTCGTCATTTTTCATTACATATTTAAGAGTAGAGTTAGGTGGGTGGGTGAGACAGACAGACAGACAGAGAGAGAGAGGGGAACAAGAGATGAGTGGGGGGAGGAAAAAAGAGGGATGCTGGGTGGACGAGAGAGCAGGGGAAAGATGATGTCCTGCTGTTCTCTCTGCTCTTGATCATTTATACATCACAATTCACTGGTGTGTGCAACTATGTGAGCGCGTGCGTGTGTTTTCGTACATGAGCGCAATATTCTCGACAAAGCTTCAGTGAGATGTCACATCAGTGAGACGCCCCTCTTCATGTACCCTACCAACATGTGTCACAAAGTGTGGGAGAGAGCGCAGGGATTCGGTGACTAGTGGAGTGGAGTTACTGTGCCGTTTGGATCATTTGCATGTAACCTAATTAGCTGCATGTGCCATAAATCACTACATTTCCTGCACATGCGATATAGTAAACTGGAGTACACTGGATTTGCTGAATTCCTCAATGGAGCAAACACAATGCAGATAGTTGTTTTAAAGATACAGGATGCTGTGTTCAGCTTTAAAGAAATGTTGCTGCTGTTGAATTTTTCAAGTGGATTTTTTTTTTTTTTTAAAGAACGGATCATCACTATTTCATTCCCATCTTTTTTAGCTGCAGGCAGAAATATCTGAGACCTAGCTCTTTAAATCATTGGTTCTCAAACTGTGGCATGGGCCCCACTGGTGGGGCATAGAGCCACTGCAGGTGGGGCAGGCAAAACCAGCGAAAAAATACAGAGTGGTAGTTCTTCTTGTTCTTCTTCTTCTGTTGGCTGTTCCCTTTAGGGGTCGCCACAGTGGATCATCTGCCTCCATCTCACCCTACCCCTCGCATCCTCCTCTGTTACATCAGCCCTCTGTGCGTTCTTTTTCACTACATCCATCAATCTTCTCTGTGGTCTTCCTCGTTTCCTCCTGCCTGCCAGCTCCATATTTAGGTTTGGCCAACCTAAGCTGTCCATCTGATAAATTGAATTACTAATCCATGTCCATTCTGGTCACTCCCAATAAACACTTTAACACCTCCAGCTCCACCTCCTGCCTTTTTTTGTGCCATCGTCTCCAAACCATACATTATAGCAGGTCTCGCTTTCTCTTTCCCTTTTACTGCTATCCTTCTGTCACAAGTCACCCGTTACACTCATCTCCGCCCACTCCACTCTGTCTACACTTTTCTCTACCTCTCTTGTGTACTGTCCATTGCGTTGGGTAGCTGTCAGCCTGTCCATCACCACTGCAAACAACAAGAAGCTCAGTAGGGAGAATGATCGATATTCTCTCCCTAGGAAAAACAAAAAATCACCTGGATGCTTTTATCAATAGCAGTTGTGATGTTAGACACTACTAATGCTATATTTGTTGTAATTTAACTAAAAGGCCTAATAGAAGATATAATTGAAATGATTAGAAAGTCCATCTGAAATAGTTTCATATAATATTAAAGTTTGTTTGATTTTTTGGGTATGCATTATTGGTAGACATCTGAAGATGTCACTGTGAGCATAAAGAACACTTTCCAGCGTTTTACTGGCACTTTGTAGATAAAAAAGATGCATTTTAGAAAATAATAATCATTTTTCATTCATAATGAAAAGAATCGTTAATTACATACCCACTGAATTATTTGAGCTGTACAATTAAATGCTGTTAGATTTTCAGAGCAATTAAAACTATACTTGATTAGGGTTCCTTTATAGTTGGCTTGTAAAAGTCCACACAAGCAACAAGGGAAACAGACTCTGAGCTTTCAGAGCCGACCAATTATCCATTTAATGTTCAGCTTAGTGCTGTTATCAAATCAAGTGGACCACGAACATGTTTACCAATTAGAGGTTTTAAATCATTTCTTTGAGTTTTTGTGAGTAGAGGGAGCTGAGGTAATATTTCTAAGAAACGTTAAATGTGTAAACTTTGAAAATAAATGACAGGAGGTTAATTTACCACCTGATATAGTCATCATAGTAGACATGTCTGCTGCAGGCCGGCTGAAAACGTAATCAAAAGCTCAAACAAAACAGTGTTAAAGTATTCAAATATATTCAGCTTAAACAGTCTCTGTAGTCTGAATAAATGGAAGAGCTACAGGCAGACACTGACTGCACAAGGGTCCCGCTGCGTTCAGCCTTGTATGATCAGCTAACATCAGCTCACATCTGTGCCCACCATGGCTAGGACCAGGGAGAGTTTTATCTGTGAGGAGATTTATTGGCTGGCGGGGCCAGGGAGGGAATCTATAGGGGGAACGGGAGGAGTAATCTGTCAGGAAGACAAGGATTACAGCAGGTGTGCCTAACAATGCTAATGTAAGACAGAGAGTGAAAAAGCAAACTGAGAGAGAAAGAAGGAAGCTTTTTTTTGCAAAGCTTATTGTTTGTAATTCTCTGTCTGTGTGAATGCATGTGTGTGTCTGTGTGTGTGTGTGAGACATTGGACTGTGGGTTGGAGAGAGATGAGGGGACACAACATCATAATGACCCTTTGGAGAATGAGGGTTTCTGGGTTGCTGGGTGGACACATCCTGACAAGGGCTGCGTGTATGTGTGCGGAGAAGTGGGAGTGATGGATTGTGGGTAAATGGAAGGAGCTGACGCAGAGGAGCGATGACTTGCCGGGAAAGAAAGACGTAGGCATAGGGCTCAAATCGGTGCAGGACTGGGGAGGAAAGGTCATCAATCACTCTGGCGTCTATCGAGTGGGTCTAGGTGTTCGGGCTCTGTCCCTGTGGGCCATCAGTGGGGTCTTGCATGTTAATTAAAGCCACAAAGGCCTTGACATCAGCAAACAGGCTGTGGTTACACTGGGGCATCATGACTGAAACAGCTCGAAGAGCGGATATGAAAAGTCAAACACGCACATGCAAACTCATTTCACTGACATAAATGGAGGAGAACGCAAGAGTGTGTTCAGCATTAAAACATTTATGATACACGGGCTCTCTTCTCTTCTCTATGCCATGCCTGTCCATAGAAGGTCAAGCAGTGGGGGGAAATAAGCGAGCGCTGGAGGGAATAGGCGAGCAGGGTCTCACTGCTCCCCACTAATGAATATGAATGAAATGTGGAATCAGTGTGCATTTGTTGGAGTGTGTTGGTATGATATGTTTCTGCTTGTGTGTGTGGGTGTGAACTCGAGCATCTGCCGTTGAGCCATTAGTGAAAACAGGTAACATTAGTTCATTTAAATAGTAGAAAAAGGGACATAGACAGCAGGCTGGCGCAAAGATACTATTAAAAACGTACATTATTGGGTTTTCAACGGCGTTGTCTCAATCCTAACAAGTGTCACATGCCAAAGACACGAAAACAAGAAGACAGGGCCTCTCTGATGCCATAAATCATTTCTCTGTGGCTTTTTGTTCTGCGCTTAGTGCTTCCCTGCTCATCCCTCTTCCCGCTTTCTCCTCCTCATCCTCTGCTAGGAGAGAGAAAGGGAAATTCCCTGTATGCATATAGTAGCTTCTGCTATGCACACACACACACACACACACACACACACACACACACACACACCTAGGTATTTAAACTAATTAAGGTTTAAGCTCATGATGTATATGTCTGCAGAATACACACACACAAGCCTACACACCCATACACACACATATCAAACAGCTCCAAACAGCCATGACAGACACTTTAAAAAATCCCTGCAGCATATCCAAACCCGTTAATCCTGTCTTTCTCATCCCTCCTTTGCCTACTTCATCTTTTTCTTTTCTCTTTTGCTCTTATGCCTTTTCTTTCTCATCTGACTCCCTGAATGAATGTCTTGCTCTTGTCTCAGTGACTCTGGCTGCAAACCTGCTGCCAACAGCCTGCATCCCTACACCTGCTGGCAAGCCAGAGAGAGAGAGAGAGTCAGAGGGACAAGGTACACAGCTTGAAGTCAAACACACAGCAGGAAGCTGAGACGTAAATGAGTGAAAAAATCAAGGGAAAGCTAATTAGAAAAAGTAGGGCCAAGGGACGTGTGCTGTGTCCTTTAAACAAACGGAGCAGTTAGAAATCATCAGAAAGGCTAGAGAGGGTGATAGTAAGGTGGAAAGAGAGGTGGTAATGGGTCACTGTAAGTGTATAGATGGCTTTGTGGATGGATGGATGGATGGATGGATGGATGGATGGATAGATAGATGGGGAATAGAGGACTGAATGAACTACAGATCAGAGTACTCACACAAGCAGGCATCCTCGACCCGTTACCGACAACTACTTCTCTGCCTCGTTAGCTCCTTCGCCGCGGTGACATTGCTACAGCCCCTTCGCAGCAGTACCCCAGGGTAAATCTCTTCCTGTCTGCTTCCTCTCTTTTTCTTCTTATCCTTTTTTTTAATCCTCTGGGGCTTCTTCCCCCTTCTCCTCTCCCTCTTTTCTTCCCCTCCCCCTTCCTTCTCCCACTCCTCCTCCACTTTTTTCCGCTACACCTTTTCTCTCTCTATCTTCCCCTACAGCCGGCTTCCCTCGCTTTGCTTGCCTGGTCCGGAGAGTGTCCTGCGAGGTCCTGCTGTGTAAAGTGCAAGCAGGGAAGCATGCCTCTCTCCCTTTCTTATTGGCTTTCCATCACGCTGATCATTCCCGACACACTCTCTCAAAAGCAGTGCCGCGCTTTATTCCCCGTTCTCTCACTGTTTGTCTTGAGTATCTTCTCGCCTTCGTCCTATCTTTGTCTCTCCTTCTCTTGTCTGAGTGAAACTGGGAAAAAAGAGGGGGCTTCAACCCCACTAAAGTGCAGTGGCAGGACAAAGAAAGAGAGTCAGAAAGAAGAAGAAGAAGAAGAAGAAGAAGAGGCAAAGCTGTGCAGCCAATGGCACAGGAGGGAGGCAGAAAGAGCGCTGGAGACAAAGAGTGGAAATAGCACAGACAGAAAGATGGGATGGGAAAAGTGGGGGAAAACACATGCACACCCACTCATTCACCATCACACACAAACAGAGCGCTCCGGATTTAGACCTATGACTTCATCAGTTCAAGTCCGCATGCATACACATAAATGTGAACGGCGTGCACGCGGTCAGACTTGCTGAGTGCTCCAGATATAGCCTCATGACTTCATCGAAGCGCTAACCCCTCCTCTACCATCGTCCCGCCCTGCTTACGAGACGGGGGGACTCATTCATATTGAATCAAGCTGAAGGAGAGCGAGAGAGCGAACATTCGGGACAAGACTGGGAATATTCCACAGATAGATGGTTAAAGAAAGAGACAGCTGATGGAGAGAGAGCAAAGTGCGAGCTATCTTCTATGCTTGCTTTCAGAAACAGCCTTTATCTTTCACCTCTGCCTCCTCCTCTTTCCCTGTCAATTTATGGCCTTTTAAACATAATTAAGAAAGACATTTCTCTTCTGCATGTCTTTCACCGCCTACCAGCTTCAGTCAGTTAACAATATTACCAGTCTGACTTTATACACACACAGTGTGCAGGCAAGTAAGTCAACCACTTAGGCAGCACACTGAGCTGCCAATCATACAAAACATATAGTGGACTACCAAAACCTGGCTATTCCTAAAGTTTTTGCTATTACAATCTCAGCTCTATGGAGACTTTTCAAACCTCCCTGCAGGAGTTGCTTCTATACAGACCTGGCTCCAGTTTAACCACAAAGGGATTAGATGTGGTTAATGTTAGGGTTTTGTGTGGGTCAGTCATTTTTTTTTTTTAGATAGAGCACATAACATTAAAAATAAGAAGAATAACCAAGCAACGCAGGACACGAAGAAGCTGACGTCAGCAACATCTCGCCAACGCTTCACAGGATCACAGTATCACTCCAAGACTGTCACAAAATAACTGAGCAAATTAACAAATGCAAAAATATTAATCACTCAGTAGTGACAGAAAAAGCACACTCCTACAAGAATAAATAAAAATCACAGCTGTAAAACAAACAACCAAGTTTTTCATTTTTCTACTAATGCTGTTTAACAGGCACTGTTTAAAATAATCAACCCGGGAGAAAATGATCATCTCAGTCCACAGGAGCAGGGGTGCTCACATATACTTTTGAGGATTCAGCTGCAAGCTTCTCTCCATGAGCAGGCTTTGATTACAGTGCACTCTAGTGGCAGGACTAACAGAGCAAAAATTCCAACCTGTGGCAAAATAATCTCAGATACAATTGCACACGCACAAACTGCAATGCAGGTTGCTGTAAAACAATTTGCTGCATACATGGAAAAGCTTTAACACCCTGTGCTGGTTTGAAGGCCAAGCTATCCAGTTTTTCACATCAGTCCCAAACAACTTATCACCATGAAAGCGGCTTCACAAAAAATCCCAGTGGATTCATCCTGTCCCCTGGACCACATGCTAAGCACTTTACTTCTTAAATGGATATCGAAAGCATTGAAGAAAATATTGTTTTAGTTACTTATGTATGAACATGTATCTAATAGAGTGAATGTAAATGTTTTCCTTTTTGTGACGTATGAGAGCAAGAGTGTTTCTGACTTTTTCATTCTGATTGTGGTACATCCAAAAGTCATGAGCGTAAAACCAAGCAGAGGAATGCAAGACTGCACCCTGCAGATTTTAAAGAGCTGCTGGGTGAGGTGGGGGTGGGGGTGGGGTGGTGGTGGTGGGGGAAGCTGTAATGTTATAAGTGAGAGAAAGAGATGCAGTGAGGGAACAAAGGATAAGAGGGAGAGCTATCCTGAGATGACCCTCCCCTCCTCTTTCCACTACACGCTTTATCCATTACCGCTGAGAGAGACAGCCACTGAAAGTTCCTCAATCCTCAGAGATGGAAGAGGGTGGAGGGACTTTCTTTCTTTATTTCACTCTCTTTATCTCACTCGCACACATACAGCTAATGTTGCTGTAGTGTTGTTGTTGGGGGAAGTCACAAAGGAGGAAGACAGGAGGGATGGAGAAGAGTGGGAGGATGAGAGGGATGCTCTGAGAGAGAAAGAGAGAGAGCGAGAAAGAGACTATAGCAGTACTTAAAAGAGAAAGACGGAAATAAGATAGACAGAGAGACACTGAGGCAGGAAGAAGGAGAGGGGGTAACAAGCATGGCTGAGTGCGAGTGAGCCTTTTACACAGACTCTATTTTAAACTCCATTTTCACCCGATTCTTTAACAGCTGATTACACATGTCAGGACCCGACCGTTTCTTGGACTGAAACCTCCAGCCCATCTTCTCGTTTGATTTCATTTGACACATCTTTAAAGTAAATCCTCAAAAAAAAAACCCCCAAAACGTTTTAAAGTGCTTAGATTTTTAGCATTTTGTGTTCACAAGACTTTTGCTCTGTCTGTGCTAAGCTTCCAAATGCACATAGGTGTCTCATACATATGAAATCCATGCATGCCATGCATCAGCGCTAACGTTTCCACACGAGTGTATAGGTTAATATGCAGGTTAATGGAAACCCAGAGCGGCTCATATCAATGAGGGCTTGGCCAGCTCCCCTCATTAGCAGCTACGCTGCCCTCAGCACACTGTCAGCTCAATGGTGAGAAGTGAAAACCAAGACTATGGGATATTGCCAAATGACTAAAGGCCCCATAGGTCCTCAGTGTGGAAGTGAAGCATTAGGAATAATTGTGGAGTTTTAGCACAGTCTGTGAAAATACAGACTGAATAATAACAAGGCTGATGCTGTTCTCTGATGATTAGTTAAAACTCCTGAGTGTTTTACACACATGCAGTTTAAAAGGTTCCCGTATAAAACTGTGTTTGCACATATACAGAAGGATTATCTGCTCAACATGTTTGTGTGGGTTCTTGTCTGTTTCACTAAGAATGGCAGTCATTAACTCTTTACTCATGTCTATTAGGAGTAACCCTTGAAACTCTTTTTTAACTGAACAGTTTCTGTCATATTTCAGGGCTGCTTATACAACAAGATTACTAGGTTTGTGTCAGAAGTGAATGAGGGTGGCCCTTCCAGTTACCCTTTGGAAAACCTTAAAACTATTTTAATGGTTGTTAAACCACATGTTTATTGAAATTCATCAGGGAAGGTCATCAAAATATCGCCTCCACAACGGAAGAGTTATAAAAACAGAACAGCATGGTTTTAGTAAAGATTTCTGTAATGTCCTCCCTACCTGTCATGGTCTCTGCCAACACCCCAGACACGGATGCTGCTGATTGGCTGAGAGTGGAGCAAGCTGCGATCATCAGGGTCAACAAGAGTTAACATGCGATCCTGAAGCACTAAAAGCATCCCTTTGCCCTGCAAGATAGCAACCAAGGATACATCAGTGCTGTCATCCACAAGCCAGCCAGAGGTTTTTGTGAGGTAAGTTATATAATTTGTTGCAACATGATTTAAAAAAACAACTTGACAGTACTTTGAAAACTATAGAGCCGGCTCCTTCGGCTCCGAACCGGCTCTTCAGGTTGTTATGTTGCTTTAATTAATTTATTAATAACAATAATATAAAATTATGCACAAAAGGAATTACTAATGTAAAAAAAAGTGGTTTTATTTATATATGTTTATATATAAATATATGCGGTGGCCCCTAGAGACAAAACACATACAAACTCCAAAACACATTTCTAGCTTTAACTGAACTTCCAAATCAGAGCTACCTAGATCACTTAAATTACACAATTGAAAGCATATGTGTATTGTTTGTGTATTTATACACAAGCACTCATATCTATTAAAATAATTAACTACTACCACACACCACGTGCTTCAGAGTTCGTAACTGTTTTGAATACAAAAACCAACTGTTCACATTTCAACTTTTAACTATTTAAATTTTCAGCTTTTTCCTTTTAAACAAATTTAAAGTGAAACAACACAAAACACTGCAAACCACAACACAATTAAATATAAATTTAAATATGAAAACAAAAAGAAGATGCATATTCTCTGTCATATGGACCTGCATGAATAAACTTTCTGAATCCTTTATCGTCTGCAACTGAAAATAGTTGTGGATGATTACTATACCTTTCTAATGTGATGCTGTTGTCCCTGGCTCTCTTTCTCTCTTTCCCTCCTGCTCTGTTTCTGTGCTACTGCGAGTGAAACTACCGCCCCTCCCCCTCTTCCCAGCGCAAAGCACAAGGCTCGCATGCGGAGTGAAGCAGAAAAAAAGTGCGAGAGAGAGGGTGAGAGAAAGGAAAAAAAAAAAACGGCTCGCGATAAGAAGCCGGCTCGCGTCGTTCACGTCAAAGATCCGGCTCTAAGAGCTATTTCGTTCGCGACCGACACATCACTAATAGCCAGGAACAACAGTTCACTGACTTCACATATACATCAGAGGTTGTGCACTCATAAACCTTCTTCCTACAATGTGTGCCTGCGAGGCATTTTCAGTTGGACTCAAGGAACTATTATGATTTCACATCACACACACACATCACTATAATTTAATTTAATTTATGCACTATTTGTGACATCATTTCAAACAAATGTCTAATAGCACAAAATTATAAATTGATGGACATCAATGTACAAAGCAGCCGGCAGTAATGCTGGTTCTCCACTGACACGCAGCAATACTGACTCATAAACATGTAAACAGTGTAAATACTGTATGTTGAGCTGATCTCTTTTGGACTGACCTCTCCCCAGACACCGGCCGAGTCTCGTATGTCCCTCCTGCAGTAGGACAGCTGTCTGATACAGTGGTGGACAGCCACGCTGCTCCTCCCTTCACACAAATCCTGCTCGGCCATCTCCACCCAGCCCAGAGATCTCACTGGAAATGACTGGAAGAGACACAGACTCTGTGATATCGCTAATAATCAGCACAACAAATATGTGTACGTGTGTGCACAACTACAGCACACGAGTGAGGTCCAGGATGTCACTCCACAGACTGTCATGATCAAGTTTACTGGATATGTTTGGTGATCATTTTAAAATAGGTTTAAGCACTCTGGTTGTTTATTTAAAACCTGTGTAAGTGCTCGTGTTTCTTGTTGTTGAATGCTACCATGATTAAAGATCTCAGGATGTAACATGATGGTTATAATCTTATTATAAGTACAAACAAAGGTGCACAAAACACTTCAATGATTACTGTTATCATTTATTTAAATTTTAACCAAGGTACACAAATCCACACAGCGCATGAATATGAGACACACACACAGAAGTTTCAGCTGTAATTTAATAATGCTTACAGTGAGAGAGTGTAGTGTGCAGGAACAACTCAGCAGTAACTGAGAGCTGCCTGACGTGAAAGACAACACATAAACTATGAAAGACTGTGTGTGTGTGTCTGTGTGTGTGTGTATCCGGGGGGGGGGCAATTTTGATTGCCTCAGGTCAGCAGCTATCACCATCCTCTCTTCTCTTCCTCACTCACTAACATATCAAGGAGGTTTCTTTTCTGCTGAGGAGAGGAGGCATCTCTTAAGCTGTCACACACACCCACACGCACAATCTTTTTTCCACTGGCCATAAAATTCCCTTTGGGTTTCTTCCTCAATAAACTTTCACACTTTCTAAGTCCATATCTTAATCCCCACAATTCCCTCAGAGCTATATAAATGGGGTGGGGGATATATAAATATAAATAATTTTGCTGTAATATACTCAATTTTGTTCCATCTGAGCCAACAACTTCCACTCAAAAGACTGCTCTTTCTGTTGTTCTTTATCTCTATTGTTATATGTTAAGTAGCATCCCCTTCCATTAGACTGCTCTTATATTCAGGCATCACAGCATCTCTATGCTTAAGCATGTGTACGTGAGATTCGTCCACAGGGGGGCAGCTAAAAATACTTTTGCTGTGAATGCGTTCACCATGTGTCAGTTCATGAAGTGACCACTGCGTGGCACTGCAGCAATCAGAAAGAGAGAGCAAGGAGCAGGTGCATTACATCATTGCATGCACTGCCTGGTGACTTCCTCTCATTAGCAGTATTTTCTTTTTTTGAAAGGTTCAAGTTTTTAAAGTGTAAATAAAACCACACACATGCACACACACACACACACACACGCACACACACACACAAATGTAAGCTATTCATAAGCCTCCTCACAAATGACATTACTTGTTTTGGGGCCTTTAACTGTATTGTAAATGCCTGTAACTTCGCCCCTGCTGGCTATAGTAAACCACAAGAAAACAAATAATCAAACTATAAAGAACGCTCTCTATTCAGTGAGCATTTTTATTTAGAAAAAATCCCAGCATATTATAGTTATTTCAGATGCCATTATAAAGCCTGTGTTATTATATGTTGTTGTTTTGAACTTACCATTGCCTCCGGATCAGAGAATGTGCTGTTAAGGTCCACTGTCTCTAGCTGGGCAGGAGGGCTGCAGAGAAACATCAGGGATTAAAACAGCCACATTAAAATCACATTTTACACGTGAATACATGCAAAATATCATGACTGAGTCCTTGCCACACAAGAAGAAAGTCTGTAGCACTAAGTGTGAGTATGTCTGTGACTATTACTTGAGCTTGAGTGAAGCATAGCGAAGAGTAGCTCCTTCAAATGCCTTAAGACTGGGATCAGGATAGACTGGATAGTCCTTTAGATCCTGGAGCATGAAAAAAAAACAGATATTCAGAAAGGAAATAAATCTTTGTATTTTTAAACAACCGACTTCTTCTCAAATAAAAAAAGAGACAGTTTCAATAATTGTGACTTACGGTGGCTGTGCAGGTGGTGGTGGTGTTGAGACTTTGTACAGAAGAGGTGATGTCATTGAAAGGGGTGGAGGAGGAGGAGGAAGGGGAGGGGGAGGATCCAGAGGGCGAGGGTACCGGCTCCACGGAGCTGTCGGATATCAGGCTGCTGGGGCGCTGTGGGAGAGACAGATGGGTGATGACAGAGAGACCGTAAGGGATCCAGGGTGAGAGACACAGAGCTGCACAAACAGACTGATGATGGAAGGTACATCATTGATCAGCAGCAGCTTTCATATATGGAGGATTCTTTCTAAACACAACACAGAAGATGGTAAAGCCTGTCTTTTAATTTGTGTTGGGTTTTTTTTACAAGCCACTACATGGACTTGTTCGAAAAAGCAACATTTTTTTAAAATAAATTTGTAAATTGAAGCTTTTTCAGACCTTTCAACCACATTTTACTGTTCATCAGCATCTGCTTGTAGTTATGTAGTGTAAAAAGTGTAGGGTTGACATCTCCAAAGGACGAAAATCCCATATAGTGAACATCTAAACATAAATTTCTCTCAAAGAAAACGCAGGGAACTTTTTAAAAGTATCTGCATTAATACATTATATTTAAACATCTGCATCTACATCTGTTTGCTGCAGTTAAAATTCAGCAGAATTAAATCCTGACTGAGAGCGTTAAGATACATAATGCTGTTAAGATCTTATACATAAAAGATCTCATTATACTTTTAAACGTGCTTTTAATCTTGAAGTCTATTTAGTTCTCTGGGTCGTCTCACCTCATTGGGTGGCTTAAGGGAGTCCTGTGTGACCTGTTGTGGGTCATTCTCAGCATCATTGCTAGAAACGGTGTGTTTGCTTGAGGCAACAGGTCGGTCGTACTGCGTAGTGCCGGTGGGCACGTGCCAAAAATAGACCTCTGATGAGTCTGAGATCTCCCGCCAGCCTGGGGGCAGCTCCCCTTCAACCCATACATCTGCTGCAGGATGACAGTGACAAATAAACACATACTATCATTCAGATAGTATTACACACAGATGGGCTCTGCAAAAATAAAGCAAACAAAAAAACAACAAGATAAAAACACATATATAACACAAGATAGATGTGGTCAGCCTGTCCCTGAACTTGTGCTTTATACTCTACAATAATATTTTACTACAGCCAGCCCTCCTCTTCTCTTCTTCCTGAATTCTCTTCCATTTTCGCAAACTGCTATCTGCATTATCCTGTCATTATGCCCATCCTAATCATCTCTGCACCACATGGGGTTTACAGGGGGCTTAAAGGTTCCAGCAGCATTTCACTGGAGTAAGTGACTTGCTTGCTTAATGTGATGCCTTTGATAAATTTCCAGATCAGACAGTCTGTAGGAGGTAGAGAAATGGAGAGAGAGGAGGAATGAAAGGAAGGTGTAATTGAGGCATGATTAAAGGCTGACACAGCTATGGAAATTTTTCAAGGGAACAATCAGATGGCAAGACAAACACACACACACACACACACACACACACACACACACACACACACACACACACACACACACACAGATATATATACTGAACCTGTCTCTTTTGGAGTCTGTGGAGAGGGTGACTCCTGAGATAGGGTGGTCCAACTGGAGTCTTCATCTTCTGATGGAGTCTCAGGAGTGAGATCCATTCTTAAGCCCACTTTTGGAAGGCCGGTTTCTGGTTCAGGCTGAGGAGGGGGCGCACGATTCCTGGTAGGCGTGGTCTTCTCTGCAGCTCTGGCCTGTTTAGGTGAAGAGGGTGGGTACTGCTGAAGAAACTGGTTCTCGTTGTTGGGGTGTAGCTCCACCTTGATCACCCGGGGCTGGGTGCTTCGGGGAGGCTTTGCAGGGCTGCGTGGGCTAGCCTGAACCTGGGCGCAGAGCTCCTCTTTGACCTGGGCTGGAACTTGGTTCTGCAGGTGGTTGTGGTTGTCTGGAACCCACTCTGGGCTGTTACTAGAAGAAGACGGGGTGGAAGAAAGAGGGGCTTCGACTACCACAGGTAGCAGTGGCTGTCTTGCCGTTGGTGTGGGCTCATCATTTTCTTCATCCTCCTCCGCCACCGGCTCAACCTCCTCCTTCTCTTCCTGGCAGGTTTGCTTGCTGCTGGCCTTCTCCTCCTTCTGACTCTCCCTTTCTTTCGCAGGACTAGCCTGTTCCTTCTCTGGGGAGGGCTGCTGCTTCTTTTCCCCCTTGTCCTCTTTGTTTCCCTGGTTTAGGTCCAGATCCCAGCCCTTTCCATGGTACTCCAAGAAGCTCTTGGTCCTTCTTCGAAAGGGCGGAAGCTGCGAGTTATCTTTCTCAAATTCTAGCCAGTCTGAAGTGGGATTATTGATGAGATCGTTGACAATTTTGCCCTCTGTATTGGCCCTGCTGAGCTCCAGCTGCTGGCTCTCAGCTCGTCTCTGCATGTTGGCGCCATTCTTCACCAGTTTGGGGTTAGTTGTATTAAACAGCGAGGAAGAGGAAGAAGAGGAGTAAAGGGCGGAGCTGGAGGAGGACTTGGTGGGAAGGCCGCGTCCTCTGGTTACAGGTTGGTTTTTAGACAGCAAAGCCAAGTTGTCACTTATCCCCATGGCGCTGCGCACGCTGGTCATCGCGTACCTCTGGCGGCTCTTCGGCAAGGTGGCCGAACTTCCGGTTTCCATGGACTCTTTAATGACATCTCGTCCAAGCAGCTGATTGTATGATGAGCGAAGGCTGAGAGAGGTCGGAGGGGTGGCAGAGGCCCCGCTGCGATTCGCTAGACCAACGGTGGAGGGCGAGGAGCCAGAGCGGGAGAGGGGAGGAGTTTTTACTGACATCATGGCTGACTGGAAAATCACTGCAGAGATAGAGCTGATGATAGAGGAGATGGCCTGTTAGAGGTTAAGTAACACATTATAACCTGACCTACAGCTTTATATGTAATTATTATTATTTTTGCCAGTATTGATTAAGCATGAAGAGGAGCTATTTTTGGCTTCTGCCACGTTTGCCGCAGCAGATTTTTAACACCGGATGCTCTTCCCGACTCAACCCCAAAAGGGTTCACTGACTATACTACCTTAAAAAGTCTTGGTGATGTTTTGGTCTTTCCAAATGAGGCACTTTGAGCTATGTAGTCTAATTTAAAAAGGTTTATTGGGTCAAATAATATATGGATTGACAAAAACATAACATAAAACCACATTAATGATACACTTATTTTACATATGTTTTTAAAATAAAAGATTTATAAATATCAACCAGCCTTGAAGCCTTACTGCTCACTCACTTTATTTTAAGAGCTTTTTTTGTGGTTGCAAGATTCTTTTACGCCCACTTACTCTACAACTGCCTATTGTTTAGTCACTGGGTTATTATATTTTTAAAATCCTTGTTTCTCTGGACTCTCCTGCTTGCATGCTTCCCCAAATAATTACTTTTACATATAACATGATATAATTTAGTTTTTTTAACGTTACTTGCTTAGAATAACTGCTCACTGACATCATTCAATGTGCAGCATTATCACGCTGACACATTTCCCCAGCCTCACAACTGATCATCTCTCTTCCTGTGGCTTGACCAGTCTCAGAGGCTTTGATCAATGCACGATGGTGCAGATCTTCTTCCAGCCTCACACCCCTTTTACACACAAGGTGTCACTTCTGAAGTGTTAAAAAGAAACACTGCATCAAAGTCATGTAGCTGGAATGCATTTATATGATATCTGGAGTGAGTCAGACCCTCAATTTATTCAACTAGGACTGACATTCAAAGCCCGAGCTGAGCGGTAAGCTGGTCTGTGGGGAGGAGAAGTGCCAGCCAACTCCTGCTAACTAGCTAGCCGTGTCTCTTTTATCTCTGGGTGGATCAGCTTTGTGATGCGGAATGCAGACAGATGGATAGAAACAAAGACAGCGGCGGCAGAAAATCACCTTGCTCTTAAGATGTGACACGTAACACGGCTTTTTAGATAATTTAATTAGGCTCCCACCCTGCAGAAAGCTTGTAAACAACTAATAGATGCGGGGAAAAACATGCCCAGACACGCAATCTTAATGTATAAACATCTTTTCACAAATGCACACATCTCAAACAATGCTGGAGTCATCACTGGCACCTCTACTTAGAAACATGGAAAAGTCAGACACAGCAGATTTCAAAGCTTGACAAGATCCTGGGAAAAGATGGAGGCGGTAAGTTAAAGAGAGCAGATTCCCCGGACAGTGCACTTTTGTCCATGCGGGGACCCCTATCTGCTCTCCTCCCTCTGGGTGGTTGTTGTCGCCTCTGTAACCCAGTTTGTGCTGAACCTGCACTTCTCTCTTCACGCCTGTGACTCAGACATAAACACAATCAAGTCAGGTCAACAGGTGCAGACTGTGCCATGCCATGTCTCAAGCAATGCTCTTTTTCTACTGTCATTTACAGGTCCATAAAGCCACATTTTAATGCTATGTCCTAAATTCTCTTGCCTGTAGTTTCACATACAGACGCACTAATATATGACTAAAACACACAAAATGGGACATCTGAACAATACAAGCCTTAAATTAGATGGAAACAAAATATGCTGCAACCTACTGAATATAAAAATCCTAACAAATACACTGATTGAATCAACACAACTCCAAATCATCCCTTTCACCCATATTTGTGTCGGGTATGAGCCGCAGACAAACAGAGATTACGGCCTTTTCTTTTCCTTCTCCTCTTCCTCTACAACAGCACAGGCAGGTCTCTGCCGCTTAAATAAAAGTGGAGCAAGGAGAATATGTGAAGTGTGCGGAGGAGAAAGGATGGTTATAAGAGGGATAAAGCGGGGAGGATGACACAGCAGTTTGCTGGACAGTGAGGGCACAGTTAACACACGGAGGTAGTGAAACTGTTGTCCTCAATAAATCTGTTGTGCTGTGTAACAGCAGAGGTCATTCATGAGATGCACAAGATGTTAGCAGCTGGTCAGCAACGTGGATCCTTATTAAACAGTTGGGTCTCAGTCTAGTTGTTCATGCTGTTGATACTTGCCGGGCGCTGCATTGTCTGTTGTGATGATGCAAAATGTGAACGTGACACCAAAGTTAGTGAGGAAATGAGCAGATTTACATGGATGACAAAGGAGACTGCTAAAAAATTTTTTAAAAGGTACTGACAGGAAAAGCATACTAGTACTAGTTTTGGAGGTAAGTGTTAGATTATGACTCTTATTTGCTCATTTGTTGCATAAAAGTGTTTTCACCTAAAGGTCATCAAAAAAGGAAAAGATCGGTTTCCTGTGTGTTATAGCTTTAGACATTAACACATAATTTCTAAATCTATATATATGTATATACATGTATAGATATGTTGGGAAACCAACTTGTTATGGTGGGCCCTCCTTTCCTCAGCGCAGAAGCAAGTGCAACAGATGAAAGCTCAAGCAGGAGGGGAAATGAACTTGAAAAAGTCGATGATGTCATGGGTGGAGTATTCTAGCTCCCCGCTTCTTGCTGCCTCCTTAATAAACTCCCCTCACTGACAAATCGGAAGCAACCCATCTTTAAATCTAGAGAAATACGCGGATGGATCGCCGTAAATGCCATTATTGCGGAAGATAATCTGTTAATATGTGAACAGACGCAGTGAATCTTTAGCATCCAGCCTCCCCTCCTCTCTCTCTAGCCCCATCACCACCACCAGCACCACCGCCGCCGCCGCACTGGGAGGGGAGCGCATCCCATCGAGAGCATCTATTTACATCCACTCACCGCTTCGGTCAGCCTCCGGGGCTTCTGCGCTTGCCTTTCCTCCGACGACACGCAAACACAGTAGTGAGCAGGGCTGAAGTCAGCGGCCGCTTTTTAACTGCCGAGTCCGCCCGTAACAGCAGCCGGCCGCCCGTATTATCATATCACATCACATCATAAACCCTCCCAGCCCGGCTCCTTGCTCGCAGGCGGCCAAGCTGCGCTTTCTCTCTGCGCCAGAGGATCCCGGAGTGGCGTGGCGCTGTGGAGCTCTTCAGCCAGCCGACCAATCGGAGCCGAGAACGCAGGACGCTCGGGTGCACGGAAGGAGACGCAATCGCAATCAATATACCGGTGTTATTTTGCGACTCAGGTAATGGAATCACACATCATCCGACTCTTACGTCATACACAAGTCTGAGGAAAAATGCATGGCTTCTGGTGCTCGAGCACACCTGACTGTGATAAAAACAACAACAACAGAAAAGCCATTTCCAAATCTGACAACGTTGTTTTGCAACACCGAACACAGAAAAACTACAATTTGAAGCCAGTTTTATGATGAGTATTAAAATAACGATAAAAGAAGCCAGGCAGCCTTTAGGATCTTTTTTTTTTTAATGTGCGCATTTGACAACACAACATCCTCCTCACAGTGCATTAATTTTCCCTTTGGTTGGTTTATCACAAGCATGCAGTCTTTCTTTTACAACAGCAAGCCACACTGAACCGTTTAACCTAAAGACATAATTATATTATTTAAGGTTAAAATATAACATTCATGTGAAGCACTTCCTCAGTTTCAGAGGTTTAAAGTTGGCATTATTCTCTGCAGTAGACAGAAGATATCAGATACCTCATGATTAAATCCTTATTAGCAAGGAGGGAAATAAGTAACCACCTGATCCACCCAAAAGGCACATTTCTGGAGAACTTAGCAGAGAGAAGATTGTAAGAAACAAAACTGTAGTGTACAAAAACAAATGACAGATGGCTTCTTCTCTGATTCCAAGACCTTTTGCTCCACAGCTCTTTCTGACATAAAAAAATAACTCACATCTTTTAAAAACTAAATAAAACTTGTTTCTTTTTTGAGTATAAAAGCAATTCGCTCCGATTCAGACCTCACACACCGAACACACTTTGACCTTTCCCAGGTTTCTGAAAACTCATTCATACTTTGAAATACATTCCTCAATCTGTAATGCGGCTGGCTCTCGGTATTTATCCTATTCCTACAGTCCACTGGCAGCTTCTTCTCTCAGTGCTCGGAGAATGGAGATGGAGGGGTACGGAGGACAAAGATGGGAGCCCGCTGAGGCTCCCGGTGCTCCAGGAGTGAGGCAGGAGAGGGAGGGCGGTGGGTTGACTTGTGGAGGGAGTGACACAGCTTGACAGAGGAGAAAATGTCTTTGAGAAGCATGGAGCTGAATGGATGGACCGCAACACTGATTCTTTTGCTACAGATGGAGACAGAAAAATAAAAATAAAAGTATTATCACTGTTGTTTGGCTCACTGAAACTGTACTACAACAATGCAGTGACTAACATTAATGCACATTTTTTGCATCCTTACTATAGGTTTCATTAGGAGGCCTCAGTAATCTCTCAGCTTGCTTGTTCCCCGCTCGAGCGGCTTGTTTGTAAAATTTAATAGCTGTCCTCAAGTTCTGTTGCACAACAAAGCCGCTCTCATAGCAATTTCCCAAGAAGAGCTGAGCAGTGTCATCCTGAGAACAAAAGGAAACATGCAATTCAAGTAGGTAAACCTTCCAGGGCAAACTTTAAATGTACAGTCAGCAAAACCAGCCCTAAACGAATTGTAAAAACAGTAACTGATTATAATCTTTAACACAACTACACCAGAAAGTTGCAAAACATCTGTAACTGCAGATTTTTTTAATTATCAAAAACCAGGAGACTGTTGGAATAATCTTTTCCTATCGGATATCCCGACAACCTCCAGCATGATCGACTCTAAAAAGGGAGGCGATCTCTGAGATAAAGCATTGATTAAAGTCTAGAAACATCTAAAGGAAGCACTCACGCCACTCTCTGCTGCCATCTCCAGGTTCTGGATGGACTTACAACCATATTTCACTGTATCCTGGGCGTAGATGGAGGCCAGGCTGAGCTGAGCCTGAAGAGGAGAAATGGAAAGTTGATTTAATTCAATAAGGAAGCGCCAACATCAGCAAAAAACAAAAACAAAACCAAAAAAACCCTGATACATGCTGATAGCAGTAAATGTGCTTGAATAACAATTAAGAGATGCTTAAAGATAGAAGGAAAAAAAGACTCCAGGTGGAGTTTGAGCCAGTTGTTTGATGCTTTCAGCTTATTTAATTTTAAAAGGCAAAAATCTTGCAATGTAAGAAAAAAATGAATATTATCTCTCAGTGCTCAGATAATAGAGGTGGAGAGAGCCTGCAGAGGTATCAATATCAGCATGTTAACAAATGCTTTACTTTCTCAGAGAAGTTTTGTTCCAGGGAAAAAAATATGAATGAAAAATTGTATTTACATTATCAGCTATTTGATTTCTACATTTTTCAAATGTAAGTGGGTACTTTTCCAAATGCAACATGCTGAATTCTTCTGTATTGAAAATGTTTTAAAGTTTGTTTGTTTTTTCTTTCAAATTACACAATATAATATATAAATGTACTAGAGTTGCAATGGTTCTCTGGGAGAAACTGATCATGACTTCTACCTTGGTCAGCCCAGCTGCAGCAGCTTGTTCCAGAAGGTCGATGGCTGTGCTCAGCTCCTCTGGACTCTGGTGCCCTCTGCTGGTCAGGAGCAGCTTTGCACAGCGGTACTGAGCTTGTCTGTGGCCACTCGCGGCTGCCTGCCTATAATAGTGCAGAGCCTTAAAGAGAAATCACAGGAGATATTACAATAATGCAATTAGGAAATTAAATATCAGAAGTAAACAATTCATGCTTAATTTTATACATTTACATGGTCCACAAAAGCAAAACTGTTTGCTACAAGAGTGATGGCCGGGGTCTCACCTTCTCCTTGTTCTTGCTCACTCCTCTACCTTTCTCATAGCACACCGCCACATTAAACTGGGCTTTGCTGTAGCCCTGCTGAGCTGCAGCGAGAAAACAGGTGAAAGCTTCCTGGTGGTTTTCCCTCTTGGCATTTTCTAGACCTGTTGTACACAAGGAGATATAGAACAGGAAATAAGGGAACATACAGGAGGAAAAAAAATAACCGTGCAAAGGCCATTTCATTTGACTCCAACAGCAGTATGTGTTAAGTTTATCTGATATATATGTTTTTTTTTTAAGTGCGCTGATAAATAATGACCAATTATGTTGAGGACAACAGGAACGCAGACGTCTTCCACACTTCTGAGGTTCAGTGCTGCCGCTGCCAGCCTCTCTTCATCAGATAACATTTCCTGGAAACATTAAAGAGGATAAAAACACAATAATAAAGATAAGACAAAAGGTCAAGTCTGTTTTTTGAAAGTACAAAAAAACCCCTTTCTTTAAAGTTGACAAACCAAATGATGAAGACTCACCTCATCACTGGTGTCGGGTTTCTCTGCCTTGTCTTGGCTGGCATCATCCTGCAGCGGACAGGAAGCTGACAGGAATTCATCCTCTACAAGTCAAGGAGGAAATACTTGTTGATTTTTCTATTTCATAAAATATAAATTAATAAAATGTATTTTTTTAAGATACTTTTAAGCAATCTTTAAACTATGACAAGCACAGAACCAACCTGGTATAAGTGCATCCTGGATCAGGAGTTCCCTCTGGTGGTCAGAGATGGCAGTCAGCTGGTCCTGTGTGCTGCTGCTGTCACTGTCACTGCTCTGAGTTGGGGACTGATCTTGGTTCTGTCTCTCTAGCACCCCCTGCAGACACAACACATTCCTTCCTCTGGGCAGGACATCATGTCTTGATACTGCGTAAAAAGAGCGAAAGCAACAAAATAGCCAGGACACAAGTTAAAAGATAGAAGTGGTTTTTTTTTGTGGAAACGGTTACATGTCCACTGTATGAAACTATTTTGCCAAGGGATCTGCCTCGTGTAAATCTACTTAGGGCTGCTCGATTATGGCAAAAATGATAATCACGATTATTTTCACTGAAATTGAGATCTCGATTATTTGACAATATTTATTTAAACCTTTAAGACCTACTATAGAACCAAGTCCGCCAGAGCTTATATCATTTTTTTACATGTTGTAGTGCCATTTGTGGGAACATTTCAAGTTGCTATACAACTGTTATAGCCCATATTTTAATAATATGTATGCATTAAGTCCATAGTAACTACATTAATTGCAAAAACGTGCAATAAACTACAAAAAAATTGAAAATCGTTTTTGTTTTGTTTTTTACATATATTTCTACTTGGAGAAATTTAAAAGGTTTATCCCTCAAAACTTTAAATACAAAAAAGTTGCAAAAAATAGTTTACAACAGGAAATTTATTTTGAGTGTCTTCATAGTTTTATTTTGGAGATACACCAATTTTTATATACTGCAGGAAAAACGAAAAAACAATCCTATGATGCAAATTTGCAAAGAAAACAGCATCAAAATAAACTATTTCCAGCTGTGCAATTCGAGTTCTAAGCATCCCAGAAACTATTCAGAAAAGTCAAACATGACCAGTATAGGCTTTTAAGGCCTACAAGTAAAAAACTACATTTTCCGCGAAAATGACGTCACTTCCGGTTTCGGGCAGGAAATGGCGGACATGTGACAGTTCGCGCTGACGTCTGTTTCACTGTGGGAAGTGTTACGAACAGCTGATCGGATCGGCAAAGCGTGTTTCTGGAATATTATGTTTTTGTTCCTGCAAGCGCTTTTTATGCAATTTTTGCAAAGCTATATGTGGAAGGAAACCGTGACCGAGGACAAACTGATGGCATCAGATGTAAGTACAACTCCTCCGGTTTCATATGCAAAACAAATTATTGCGCTAGCTTACACGGTCCAGGTTCTACAGGGATTTAAAAATAGTTACACAAAACGGAGCGTGCTGCTCTGACCAGCTTTAAAGGGTTAACAATAACAATGTATTGAACAATGACTTTAAAAAATAATGTAAAATAGTGTGCAACACCACTGAAGTTTTTTTTACCTCTCTTTTCAACCAACAGCAGTCACTCTCCTCTCCAAATAACTTCTGCTTAGCTTTCCGAGCTTCCCTCGGGTCCTCTTAATCAGCGGTCTCCAACCTTTTTTGCGCCACGGACCGGTTTATGCCCGACAATATTTTCACGGACCGGCCTTTAAGGTGTCGCAGATAAATGAGGGAGGGGCTAATAATCGGCTCAGTCATTTTTAATGATCGTTGAAAGCCCAGATCGTAATCGTGATTAAAATTCGATTAATTGAGCAGCCCTAAATCTACTCCACAGCTACAACAATGCAGAAGAACTCACAGATCTCTAGTAGGATGTGATAGCCACACTTGTGTAGAGTGGAGGGGGCTGACAGGGCTCCGGGGCTTGGACTGGGCTCTGTGCTTGAGGAGAACTGGGAGTGGATCCTCCTGCAGAGCTGCATGAACAGAACTGCTGCTGCACCCTGCAGACAAACAAATGAGAACATCTGATGTAGTGCACCCTCGCCTGGAACGGCCAACCAAGTGTGACAGAGGTTTCTATTTCAGCTAAAACTCATGAGTAATCGGTCCATGTGTATAAAACATGAACATTTCAGAGACAGTGGACATACGTATTATGATAAAAGCATAGTGCAGCTATTGTTCTGCTGCAGCAACATGAGAGCAAAATGTCCTCTGGGGTAAACAGCTGGGTCTGACCTGCTGGCCCACTGATGTCTGCCATTGCTGTAGCTTAAAAAGCAGTTACAAAGTGAAACCACTGAGCTGCGCTAAAGGAGTCAGAACACACTGAGTGCAGATACTGTGGATTTCAGCAGTGTGTGCAGCAAACTGTGCAGCTCCGGTGTTGATGATGTTGATGTTTAGCAGTCGTTTTAGTGGCTTTTGTCTTCAGGAATGTTACCATCTGAATATATTAAATCAACAGCAGCCCTCACATGTGTCCTGACAACTTTCTTATTAGAACATGAAGGCAATTCCTGATAAAGTTAATGACACAGAAAAAGTGATGCAGGACATGCTAAGAAATATGTTTGGTTACATGTTTGTATTTTAAATGCAAAAACACATGACTTACCCATCCCACAGCATCCAGAGCCGTGTAACGCGGAAACTCAGCATACTTGGACTGAAAGGTCCTCTGCTTCCTCCTCCTCTCTCCATCCTCCTCTTCCTGAGATCTGCAATAAACAAAGCAGAGAGTAATGAGAAAAAGAAGATTTGCACAAGATTCTGTGCAGCAGTCTGGTCAAAATATAAGTACACCCTTTCAACAGCTAGTACAACCACCTTTAGCAGCCGTGACTTGAATTGTTTTCTGTAGGACTTTATCAGTCTCTCACATCTTTGTGGAGGAATTATGGCCCACTCTTCTTCCTCCTTCTACTTCTACCGCTCACTGCATGTATTTATGCACAACTCTCTCACCACATCCCGCCACAGAAGCAGTTAAGGGTTTTTTTGTACAAAATCCTGTGAAAACTTTCTTTTCCAAATGTCTGTATTTCCAGTCTACTGTATTAAGGCACTGCATGAATTGGCTTTGTTTCTGTTCCCTTGACTTGCATTGTTCATACACCCACACCCACACACACACAAAGCAATTGCTTCTGGATGATGCAACCAGCTGAAAGGGCAGCAGCAAGGGCAAAATAGGTTCAAAGTGGGGCTAAAGAAACAGGAAAGGACAGCAATGAGGGCAGAGTCTGAGGTTTTACCCTATTTCAAAGGTTCTTTTTCGTCACCTGATGATACGGCCTGCATTTTGAGGGCAATAAAATTTGGACATCAAAGGGAGATGCTCAAAGCTCGCCTTGTAAAGTAAACAGGTAAAAGAAGAAAGGAGGCGTGGAGAGGAGGAGTACCTGTTGTCAGGGGAGTGTCGAGACGTGGAGAGGACAGCTGAGCTGTTGATGACCTCGTCCTCCACATGGTGGTTTTGGGACAGTCGCAGGGTGCTGTTGCCATGATATCGATGCAGAACTGAGCAGAAAGTTAGACAATGTAATTAGGAGACAGTCTCCTCAGAACTACAAAGCATTCTCTGTACCTTACTTATCACAGCCTAATTACTTCAGTTGTTTATAAGCATTGAGAGACAGAGATTTTGCACCGCAGCTGGACCGCTATGCACTGAAACCACAATAACAACAACGCATTTCTAAAGAACTGACATTGCCTTTAATAAATTTTCTGAAACCTTTTTCTGAAGATCTAGATCCGATAATGAGCTAATTTTGGAAAATTAAAGCAAACTAAGACGTGGGCAGTGCAATCCAGACGGGAATCCAGATGTCTTGGCGTGTGGCACACACGACAGGTAGTGTTGGTGTATGGGAACTCTCCATAGCATTGACAATAAATGGATTAGCACGTTTTGCAACAGGAGCTAACCCTAGCTTCAGCTCCGTACAACAGATTAGTAACTTAAATAACCTCAGTTTTCTGTTAATAAACGCTTGGTAAACTCTGAAATGTTGATAATAATTGACGTCAGTGTAGAAAGAGAGAAGAAGAAAAAGGGGCGTTCTCGACTTTTCTCTCACCTCTTCCAACAAAACCGTGGAGCCTCCACATGGTTTGTCTCTAACGGCTCCTTTAAATGAAAGGTTATGTCCGCACTGGCCTGTTTAAGTTATCTGGGGTCCGTATGGCTCCATACCGCTAACGGATTTCTTCCAGCACTGGTGGTAAATAAAAACCTGTCACGAGTTACGCCGTAAAAATACCGACCCGGAAGTGGAGGGTGGCGGGGTTTACGCAATCGATGCATTTGCAGTTGCATCTTCACAGCACCCACTTGCGGTGTATGAGGGTATCACACTTTCAGACGCTTAGGTTTCTGGAAATTTGAGAAGTTAATTGTCATGTGATATTTTATTTCATTTTATAAAGAGAAAAACAATATATCTATTTTTTGTGTTCATGAACTGAGTCACCCACAGTTTTTTGTATTGCAGGAACTGTGCACTGATATTATTATCATTTTTATTCGTACTGGACATCTCCTAGGTACTACATGAAGACTGCAGATTTGTATGAGGCCATATTATTGTTCTTCTCTTACACCATGTGAATGTACTGGATATTTTATTCATTGCTGTTCTATGTGTCTTAGTATGGACCATCTCTTTATTTCTCTTGTCGTTTCACAAACAACCTGCACTTTTTTATCTGGGGATACATGAAGATAAAATTGAATTACATTAACTGATTTTAATGCCGAGGCAAAATTATTACTTAAAGAAATGCAAATCTGTGATCACTGAAAATGATCTTCTTTTGCTCTTAACAGATGTTTTTAAAGGTTTATCATTTATCGATACTAGTTACTGTTGTTTCTATTGTTATAATCATTTTTGTTTTGTCTTTTTTTCTTTTTGTTACATTTTCTTTCATATTTTTTATTGATATGTCATGACTTTAAAGCCTAACTATAGTCAAGATCTGCAAGTGAGCTGTGGCTAGAAGTCCTGTGTACAGTGCAGTGCTTGATGGTATATTATAGCAATCTTAATATATCCTCACTGAATACAATGAAAAACATGTTTTGACATTGTGGGTAAGCAAAGAAGGCTTAGACTACAAGCAGTAACCTGAACAGAACTAGAACTAGAACTAGATCTGTTCTGCTTTATTTAGCTTTAGATTTGAGATGATTTTCTGCACAAAGACAATGTAGATTGAGACAAGCTGCAATGTTTAATCCTGGTGCTTGCATCAATAAGCCATGCACACATTCACAACAGATAACATTAATGCTTTCCTTGTAGTAGATCATAACACCATCCAAGAGACAGAAGAAGAAATGCTACTGCAGAATCCAGCCATCAGTGAGTAAATGAGTTAATCATTTACCACAACTTTAATTAAAACGCCTCCAATGAGTTGTGAAGTTAACTGACAGACCAGAGAGGACAAGGGGGGAGCACATGTACACTAGGAGATCAAAACACAACCAACAACAAAAACTCAATTGAAAGACACCCTCAATCATGTCACGGTTCTTGGTAAAGTTTTCTTTAATCTTAAGGTTCAGTGGCAACAAGACTTTGTAGAAAGACTATTATCTTTGCAGTACACTGGCAAAAGTGTGAGCTATATTTCATATTGCATCCACAGCAACACACTGCTTGACTTTTAAATAAGAGGGCACACGTTGCGATATTGACTGAATAAATAAGCCAATGGATGTGATACAGTCCATACTTCACAATTTATTAGTTTAATATTGCAGCAGGGCTTAAACATTTTTTAAATAATTCTAAAAATTACAAGTTTTTTAAAGAGTCTGCTCATTAGGAAAGCAAAAACTGACTTTTCAATGAAGTCCCTGCCTAACTGATAGTATCTGATTAAGGATTAACTGCACTATGGGCCTTTTTTATATTATTATTATTTTTGCATCTGTAGCACTTCTCTCACACACATCAGCACTTGTAAGACCTGGTTAAGATTTCCAAGGATGCTTAAAAATGTAATATAAGAAACACTGGACATAAGTTATTATTCAGAAAGTTTCATGAATGTGAACAACACACATGAATTTCAATACTTGTCTGCTATGCTGAGGCTTGACCCAGGGCCACAATAGTCTATAGTAACAAAAATCTGTCCGGTACATTTTTATTATTATTTTCAGGTCAAAGTGACTTGCAGGTCACATTCACGTCACGATGCTGTTTGAAATGTTTATTTACATCAAACTCACACAATTTTCATATTGATGTCATTTTATGACAGCAGTGTCATTGTAATGTAAATATCCTGTCAGTTCATATATTTTCTCATATTAGTTTTATTCTGGGGTCTTCTACAAACACCTACTATACAAGCCAAAGATCCTTGCATCTAAAAATCTGTTAAGACACAAGTAAGTTGTTTCATCACCTTCAGACTAATAGCAACTAATCTAATAACAATCAGTGCTGTGCAGAGATAAAAACTGTATATAGTTTTCACAGTTATATTTCAGTATTTTATTTCATTACTGCTATACCCTTGAAATCAAAATAGACAAAAGAAAAGAAAAAAAAAAAAAAAGATTTCCAAGGATCAGAGTGCCCTCTTGGTAAGGTGGTCTCATGAATAAGGAGAATAAGATGCTCCTGATCTGAATCATTGATGAATTGAGGGGCTGATCTAAGCAACCATCCAGAGCTCATCCTCATCAGTCACTCTGCAGGAGCGTTTGGCCTTCTCTGCCCTCCATGTTGATCAAACGGTGACGCACACCCCTGTGCTTTACTGGAAACCCACATCCTTCCCGTCAGATGGGTCTAAACAAGGGGCGGGAGGTAAGAGGTCTGCAATTGTAAAGACAGATTAAACTTTGAATAACTCACTCCCTGACCAGTTGCCATGGTGACAAAGTCTTCATGTCTTTCATTTACGATCCCCCTCAGGCAAATAAGTCTAGCCTGAAGTAGTTTGTAATGTTAGCAAGATCGCTGCACAGCCAGATAGTGTTTGCTGCTTCGCCTGGGGCCAGATTTGTCTTGGCAATATGGAAAAACATCAGGGTGAGCTGGAAGCACAGTCCCACAAGTGCTGACTAATTGAGCAGTTTGTTTTTGCTCATAATACAATCTGCACTTCAGCTCTCAAATGTGAGACATTTAAAGCAGTGAGGGGACTTAATAATAAGTGCTAAACAAATTCAGAAATCTCATTTGCTCTTTTATTTTGTCCATTTTAAACAGTTTATGACAGCAGAAACGTGCTTCACCGCTGTTATCTGATAGCTACATTTATTTTTAGAGATTCATGCCTCGTGTTACAGCAGTCCTAAGTATTTTTAGTGGTTCAAAGACTAATCAGAATCCGACTCGTATGAGTAGCTATTAAACGAAATACAGCACTGTGTAAAGGTTTTGAGCCACTCCCTCATTTCTTCATATTTTGCTTCCAGTGAGCCAGATTTCATTATTTTCCAGGTGTTAGAAGGTCTTTCAAAGTTATTCTTTGAACATTGGCTGCTTTTCCTTCATTTTTCACCTGATCCCATTTGTTAAGCCACTTAACACAGACTTTTGACTCGTCCAAGCATGAAAAAGGTACCTAACCAAAAAAATGAACAAAGATAATACAATTTGACAAGCTTAAATCAGTAATTTTACACCAGCAAGGTGATTCCCAGAGAGCTGTTAATTAAAATTTTGCCATATTTCAGCATGCCGTGCAATATGTCTTCAAAAGAAATTAGGGAAACAGTATCTGAAGGAAAATAGGACAAAATCCAACAAAAACCTGATACAGGATCTGAGAGATGCATATGAAGTAGTTACAAATGTGTTACCTGGAACAGTAAATGACACTACTGACA
This sequence comes from Aulonocara stuartgranti, assembly GCF_965226115.1. Taxonomy (NCBI): domain Eukaryota; kingdom Metazoa; phylum Chordata; class Actinopteri; order Cichliformes; family Cichlidae; genus Aulonocara; species Aulonocara stuartgranti. The sequence goes on from NC_138940.1 coordinate 30,881,970, forward strand.
CTAACGATGTGATCATACAGTATATATATGTTTTCTTATTTTACAGTATTCTGTTGGTAGAGTTGCAGATAGTAGGACTTTTTCTAGTACAGACAGGAATTGAAAGCTTCTTTTGAAAAACTGCTGCATTACACCCGTTTGATCGCTTTCACCCCGACCTCTGGAATCTGAAGCCCCCTGTGTCTCATTTAGAGGACGGGGAGGGAGTGCAGACATGATCTGAGGTGGCTGGATGACCTGTTTATTTTGTTAGCTGTGTGCGTTGATGTGAAGCTGGATGTCAGGATGTGTGCGTGTGTGTCTGTGTGAGAGAGTTTTGTGTCCTGACTTATCATTGGACCTTGACTATCAATCCAGATAATCTGTGGACACTGAAGTGAGGATTACTGAGGATTTGTTCTGAGAAAAGTGAGCCTTACTTGAAGTTGTATTGTCTTAGCCTTTCTGCAGTCACTACGATAGAGCAGACACTGTGTGCCGGTGCAAAGAAGCTACTTTTATCCATCTGTGCAATGAAAGCCAAAGAGACAAGTCCTTCAAGGCTCCTAAAGCTTGAACGGGCAGAGAAAGAGTTTTGTGTACCAAACTAAGTGAAGGGGGCGGGGGATGTTTAAAAAAAAAAGACACAGGGGGTGTTTCTTGCCCCTCTCTCCCTTTTTTCTGTCCCTGTTGGTCTCCTTGGTCACACACATGCACACATACTCCTCGGAAACACACACACACACATACACACACACACAAAACCACTGACAAGGGCTCAGTCCTGCTATGGCCACCACTACCACAGAGGAAAGCTCTCCAGTCCCGACCACTGTAGCACCCCAGCAGCCTGACTTGGATGACAGCCTAAAACCAAACTCAGAGGCAGAAGCTGAGCTGGGCGAGACCCAGTGTGACAGAGAGGAAAAAGAGGATGAGGAACATGAAGAAGTGGGAAGAAGCTGTGATTCGGAGCAGGAGAATACAAAAGGGAAGAGTTTGGACTCAGAGTGGGTGGAGGAGAGGTTCAGGATCGATAGGAAGAAGCTGGAGACCATGTTGTATGGTGAGTTAAATGGGATTATCAATTTTTATGGATGGAACTGTCAGTGCTATGTGCCTGAACTTCTGGGCTTTCTTATCGACTTCATTCTCACAGTCTGCCTTGAACTCTACAACATCTGAATTTTGTGTTATTTTGAAACCTATCCTATCCTGTGCTCCTCATTGACCTTGTTATCTACCTGATCCCACGCGCCTCTGGGGGCCTCCAGCCGCCTGTGCCCTTGTTGTCGTCATCAGTAAACGCCATCCACTAAACCCCTGTTGCTGCATCATTGTGATTTATGACCTGCAATTGCTTATGCATTCGCAGGTCCTTTTGGCTATTATCATTCCCGTCTGTGAAGCAAAGGTAACTGCCTCTGTTAGTTATGGCTGCTTGGCGGGTTTATGACAAATGTCTCCCCTGTGTCGCCGGGGAAACTCTTTCTGACAGCGTGCCACCGCTGTAGACACAAGCTGATGTTTGCGCTTGATGGGAAAGTGCTTCAGCTCTGATAACCGCGGCTTGGTTTTTAATGCGCGCGCAGCTGGGACTTCTGCTTTTACTGCTGTTTGAGCAGCCTCAATCAGGCAGTAAACATCCCATCTCAACCCTTTAGGTAATAATCTGTCACACCGCATTCAGGCCTTCACACTGATTTTCGTACACCCCCCTCCCTCCCCTTGGTTTTGTACTTTAATTTTTTCTTCTTTTTGTTTGGGTAAAGTGGGAGGTATTTGCGTCAGCAAATGCCATTGATGTGATTAGTTGTCTCCAGGCTAATTTGTGGCTGCCTTTCCTAACCACCACCTTTTGCTCCACCCCATAGTGTTTTCTTCTCATTCCTCAGCTCTGGCCAGCGTAACCCGTAGTGATAAAAGGAGGGGGTTGAAGGCGTTCCTGGGGCTCCCCCTGAACCCTGTAAATGTCACCATGGAGCAATGGCCTTTTAAACTTGTTTATGTTCCCAGCAACCTCTTGTTCCACTGGCTTGACAAATTTCAGCCAAGTCAACATTGAAATGCAGACTTTGTGTTCACATGCGTCATATTGAACATTGCGTGGCGACCAATACAACCTGACAAATCTCTCTGCTGGGTTTTATTAGGGGTTTATTTTATCTTTATCTGCCTTGTTTTTACATTTGCCTACTTCTTCTTTCAGCTCCAAAGCATGAGGGTGTCGAGACGGGAGAGGAGTTTTTTGAGAGAGTAAGTGGCTCTACACACATTCAAACACTTTATTCATAAACCAAACAACTAATAATATTTGGCCATTTTCCTTTGTAAAAACCACTGACAGTGTAATCACTAGTGTTTTAAAGCCTCATGGTGAAATTTATCTTAGACCAGTGAAAACATCCCTGCTGCAGTTTTATTACTTGTTGGATGCTCTTCATTCAGTGATTACAGATTTTATGGTGGTGATAATTGGAGGTGGAGGCAGCTTTGTATCCTAAGATCTGCTGTGTTCTCTGAATGTGTGTGTTCTCATTGTATCTGTTACGATCTTTCCTGCATAGAGTGATAGCAGCTTCTTTGTTTCTCACTCTCTTCTATTGTCCGTGCTTTCACAGGTAATGAGAGAAACTAACACTCAGGTGAAATGGCCATCCAAACTGAAGATAGGAGCCAAATCAAAGAAAGGTGGCAAATTCTTCATGTTCCGTTCACACCAAAATCAGTGCTCTTTGTTTTGTGTTTTTCCCACAGCTTTGTGTGTGTGTGTGTGTGTGTGTGTGAACAGAGATTTATCATTTTCCATCTATTGTTTCTAGATCCACACGTGAAGGTGGAAGGGAAGAGAGCTAATGTCCTGGAAGCCAAAAGGAAGATACTAGAAGTGTTGGAAACCAGGGTGAGGTTGCTGGTGCCTTAAATTTACAATGTCAAGAATCCATAGAGGAATGTAAGCTTTTAATAAAAGTAGTTTTATGTTTTTTTTTTTTATGTTAAGGCCAGTATTGAACTGAAATCTGCTCAAATAACCAGTGTTTATATAAAACCAGGTAAACAAGGTGACTCTAAAAATGGACGTGGCCTATACGGAGCATTCTCATGTGATTGGAAAAGGCGGAGGAAATATCAAAAAAGTGATGGAGGTCACATCCTGTCATATTCATTTCCCTGACTCCAACCGTCACAATGCTACTGGAGAGAAAAGCAACCAGGTAGGTGGCATTTTAATTCCACTAACTGCTGCCACTATGACAGGAAACTGAAAACCAATTTGTTTACATGTTATTTATTTATTAATTACCAGGTCTCCATCGCTGGGCCCGTAGAAGGCGTAGAGGAAGCCAGGAGGAGGATAAGAGTGAGTTGTCAATGTGTAATTTGAGCAAACTGCACAGAATAGATTTTTATTTGTCTCAACACTCAATATTTTCACTCCTGTCAGACGGAAAGATCAATAGAGTGATTAAGAGGATGGCTGACACAAAAAGGACAGGTATATCTGTCAATGCACTGCCTGTCTTGTCTCTGTCTTTGTTTCTCTCCCACCTCTTCATTATCCCTCCCTTCTGTGTCTCCTTCTCATCGAACCCTTGCCCTTCTTATCCCAGGACCTCCAGCCGCTATCCTTGACCTTTGACCTGCCAGTGAGTCTTGTGCCCCAGGCTCTGCCAGATCCGGGTTCACCACTTATCCAGCAGGTAGTACAGACTCTGGGGGTCAGTGTGAGCTTCAGGGCCATGCCACCCCAGCCTCAAGCCCAGCCGCCCTTTTATGGAAGCTGCTGCACCGTCTGGGGTCTGCAGGGCAATGCAGATGTTGTAAAGGTTAGCATTAAAGATTAAGGAGACTACTGGGTAATGAGGTTTAAGTATCATGTCGTGACTATATATACCATCACCTCACAGAAGGCGACCTGCATCTTGATGGACCTCCTGCTGGGAGCAGAGGTTGCAGGCGGTATTGTCAACAGCCAGCTGGACGTCACCTCCCAGCAGCACCTATTCCTGCTGGGACAGAATGGCGCTCACTTCCTGAGCGTTATGCACCAGACCCAGACCCAGATCATCCTACCGGACCTCAGCGCCCCTCAGAGTCCTCCCTCGCTGCTCATTCAGGGCAGCCCTGATGGGGTTTGTCTGGCTAGGCAGCATCTCATGGTACAGCGGGGCTGTTTATTTTGTGTGCACATAACTGCTAAAAAACAATGCTGAGAAAACTTTGCTGCTTTTAATGTTTGACACTTTTACAATCTGTGTGATGTTTGCATATTTGTGTACACAATAGGACTGTCTGCCTGTGTGTTTGATGTTTGACATGCGTGAAGATGGGGAGGCCGATCCCTGTAAGCTAGCTCAGATGATGCGAAACCTTGGAGTCTTCATTAGCGTCAAGCCCAAAGTAAAACAGACCAGCAAGGTACATTTTACCTCGTGGCTCTGATGCTTATTGTTTGAGACACAACTGAAAAAAGAATGCTAATTTGATTGGGCTTTGTATTGATAAAAACTTGCCCTGAAATATTTCTTTGATTTTGAATGCAAAATATTCTCCCCTGTAGTTTTCTGCTGAGTTGAGTACTGATCTAAAAATCTGTGTTGGTTTATAATTGTCAGTCAGTTGTGGTGAAAGGTCTGGAAAGGAATATTTCCTGCCTCTATGAGGCCCGCCGTCTACTCCTGGGGCTGGATTCCTCTGAGACTGTTAAGATAGCTGAAATGACCCCTGGCTCTCTGCTACCTGGCAGTGGGCTGACCAATTACTGGCTCAATATGTTGCTGCAGCAGCTTCGCCTGTCTGAACAGGGTGAGAGCATTAACACATGTGATTTGTTTTTGCAATCAGAATAATTCTTTTTAAAATTTTTCTGCTTCATACTGATTCATTCATATCACCCTTCTTCTTGATGATCAGGCCCCGTGCCTGTTCCTGCTACAGAGATGCCGAACGGTACAAAGCCACGTCCCTCACCTCCACCAGGCCTCACCTCTCCCACTGAGGAGGGTAGGGTAGGGCCGAAGGGAACAGATGGTCGACCTCTGGAGAAGGTGTTTCACTGTTAATGTTCAAAATGACAAAACACAATGGGAAATTCTTCTGAAACTTTCCAATTCTCTTTTTCAGATTCTGGAAAATGAGGACCAGTTTGGTCAGCATGAGAGCTCTGAGTGTGTGGCGATGTCATCGTCTGAGACGTGTGACGCTTTGAAGAGCAGCATCAGCAGGATCGGACTGAATGGTCGGAGGGGGAGCCTTCAGGGTCCTGAAATTGCCAAGGTTTTCAGCCAGGGCAGGCGCCATTCAACAGGGCAGGTGTTAACATACAGGTGAGCGTTTTGCAGGTACACACACCTACTCTCTGATGACTCTTCATAATCTTTAAAGTCTTAACTTCTGGAAAATTCTTTTGTTGTTGTTTATACTTGCTCTACTTTGGTTTCTGTTTGATTTGATATAAATCAGCTCTACAGAGCGTGCAGTTTTAATGATGCAGCTCACATTTAACACACTCTATATTTAAACTGCACGATGACACTTTGAAAGAACTGCTGCAGCCAGGTGAAAGAAAGAGTTAGTAAGAACTCAAAGATTGCACAGAGCCATCACAGTTTCACCTAACCTTGCGTGCGTGTGTGTGTGTGTGTGCGCGCGCGCGTGTGTTCCTCCTGACTGTGCCAGACTGCTGAACGCAGACACTGAGGGGGGGAGGAGTGAGCGGAGGAACAGCCTGAGGAGAGATGTGACTCTGGCTCAAAATGTTCGCGCTGACTCATTCAAGGCTGAGGTGAGAAAAACAGGAGCTGCAGGTTTCTTCCTTGCTTGTTTCTTCACGAAGTTATGTACAGATCTGTGGCAGACATTTTGGTCACGGATGATGCTCAGTGGACAGATAATCACATCTCTGTAGGACAGTGGATGAGCGAACGCTGAAAATGTCACGTTAAACTGAAAATGGGAAGATCATTTTCTTTGTCACGGTCTATAATCTATTGATTTGCAGTTTGATTTTGAAAATTGGGTTCTCTCTTTGTTGGTCTCCCCTCTTATTTTTCTCCCATCTCACATACGCAAAGGTTATGCAAAGAAGGATTAACAAGTTTACTGCCACGGCAGCAGGACGTGTTTTCTTATGCAAGTGTTTGTTCCTGCTGTAAATTAGGTTCCCGCTATCCTCCCATCTCTCAGTAACCAAAGAAAAAAATTCAATTTCATGCATTATTTACCTACTCCATTTCCTGTTTGTACTTTGTAGGATTATGACTATGAAAAGAAGAAACTGCTGGCAACCAGAGGTTAGTCCTCCTAAATGTTTAATATTTCTTCCTGTCTTGCTGCGGTTTCAGAAACGTTCTGCAACAATGATTAGCACTGCTAAGCAAGCGTTCCTTCTTTTTTATTGATTCACAGTTGCTGTTCTGCAGATAGTTGCATGAAAATAGATTTTGGTGAAGTATATTGTTGTTTTGCTCATCAGCACACTTTTTTGTTTTGTTTTCGGAGCTGAACAGGAGCAGGAATAATTTAGTTTTGCTGGTAACAATCACATGTTTTGCTCACATCATTGCTGGGAAAATACTTAATGTCAGTGGATTAAGCCAGATGAAGTAGGCTTTTAAGTTTATTCAAGCATGCTATAGGGGAGACACATTAATATCCCAAGCAGAAGTAGGGATTTGATAAAGGGGTCCCATTTCCGCAGTGTTCACTGCCAAGACAACTGATGAAGGGGGCCTGTTTATGGGCTGCAGTGTGCCAAAGTTATAATAGAGTAGCACTGGCACTCCCACTTAATTCACCAGGGGTAGATACACAATGCAGACAACCCACGCACACATGCATCCAGGAATGGTGCGTGTGCTCTCATACACAAGCGTGCGTGGACACACACGTAGCATCCCTCACGCAGAATGAGAGATACTGAAGAGATCTGCAGCCAAATGGTACCAAATTCCCTCAGTGTTCCTTTATGGGATTATGAATTAGCAGTTTGAATGGGCCATCTGCCTCACAGCCATTAAGACACCCGTATGCCAGGATATGAATGGGACATTTACGCCACAAATACACACAAAGACACCCGAATGAAAACCTACCAGTAATAATCCTGTTGATATTGCACTCTTTATGGAGTACTGTTGCAGTTTTTATCACACATTCACACATGGAAGAGGCCCAGGGTCACTTGTTTGTCGATTGAATGCGTATGCCAGTCTAAGTCTTAGCGCTCAGAGTTTTATTAAGTATGCCACATGCTGGCAAGAGAAGTAACACTGTTCGTGATTCATTATTTAACACATGAACCCAGCCTGCTCACATCAGAGTACCAAAGAAGACGTGGAAAACCTGCAAAGCATTTTTATGATAGACAGACTGCGGATATGAGTATTGATGCTTGCTGCAAAATCCATTTATGTGAATTTAAAGCTGTAAAGCTTTCTGAAAGTGTTTCCTTATTCACTTCTTTTGCCACAGCACTACTACAGTCAGACTTTCCGCATTGAACATGCAACGTGCTGCATTTATGTGAAAGCTGGCAATCAGATTTCAGACAACATCACAGACGGTAATGCTTTTGATACCAGTTGGTCCCAAAGTCACATTTTCTAACTCTGTGTTTATGTGTATTTATGTTAGCCATGCAGAGGAAGCCTATAGTCACAGAGGTCCGCACGCCCACAGACACGTGGAGTGGCCTTGGCTTCTCCAAGTCTATGCCAGCCGAGGCTGTAAAAGAGCTTCGCAACATCAGCAGACGCAACTACAAACCCTACCTGAGCACCGGTAATAACCAGCAACAGGTACAGATGAGCCTACTGCTTACTTAAAAGCTGAAAAAATGGTCTCACAGATTAACATTTTGAGTTTTCGTTCAAAGTTATAGGTAGAGTTCATGATTTATAGGTACAGCTACTTTTGTTGGACTGAATTCAGTTGAAGCTTTTACTGCAGTGCAGTGAAACAAGCGCTGCCACAGTGGCCCTCTAACACAGTCTCATTTATTGGTTTTGCCCCCTAACAGTCTCGGGCATTTATCTCACTGTGTGGTAAGCACTGCCAATTTGTACGCTCAATTACCTGGAGTCTGATACCATCAGTGTGGTCAACACAGGCACTCTTTGGCAACCTGTTTACCTGAGCTGGTTCAGCTCATCTCTCCTGCTCTTTTAAAGCCTTTTGAATAGCTGCTCTCTGACTGCCCACTGGCCATTGATGTAGAAGCAGACTCACTTAGGATAATGAAAGCAAGAGGCATTTCTCCAATGAGTTCAATTTTCCTCTGAGACCCAGGCAACTGGGAGGAAGCATTTGCTATGCCCGCTGCATTGATAGATTCGAGTGAAGGACTTTTACTGTCACAGATCAGCCCACAGTGGCAAATAAGCTGGTTTAGAGACACGCTAAATGGATTTGGCTAAATCCTTGGATCTACAGGCATTAGAAAGTTTATGGCCACTTGCAGCTATTTGTCTCTGGGACAGAGACAGGGGAGAGATGACAGTAGGGCATGGTGGCAAAATGACACGATGATGCTATTGTGCAAAACGCTGTCAGAAGAAAGCAACATTAGCCTGTATAAGGGAACTTATTATAGATTCCCATATTTTCAGTTTGGATACAAGAACAGCAGTAACATCCACCTGGTTTTCAAACCTGTCAGACAAAGTGTCAGAGCAATACAAGAAAAAAAAACAGACCCAGTAAAAGATAAATAAGGAATATCTTTAACCTTGCATCATGCAAAGTTAATAGAGTCCAAGAGCAAAAATAGGTCCACTTTAATGCTGTTACTATCTCCTTCTAGTCTTGGGCTGCTCAGACAGGAAAGGTGGCTAATGGAAGCGACTCTGAGAACTGGAGGGACAGACGTGGATCCACATCTTCATCCCAGCCCATCTCTTCCTCTTCGTCCTCATCCTCATCTTCCCCATCCTCACCTCTGACTACTTTCTCCTCATCATCCTCTTTTCCTGCATTTGCCTCCTCAATGAACCGCAGTAGAAGCGACAAGCCCTGTAAGTCTGACCTCTGTGCACTCAGCTAAACAGAGATCACCTGCTCCCTGCTGCGTTTAACCTTTTCCTCTAAACTTTGGCCTCCGGTGTTCAGCGGAGAGCTTTGCGAGCAATGGCAGCAGCTACTTCGAAAGTGTGTGCTCACAGAGGAGGGGGTCGACCTGCAGTCAGCGGAGCCCCAGCCCCCACTTGACAGATGACCTGCCCGAGCTGCTCGGCCAGCTGGGCCTGCTCAAATACATCGATGTGTTTGAACAGCAAGAGGTAAACTCACACACAGAGTCGCACTTGATCATTTTTTGAAATCACTTTTTTTTTCATTCAGCTTGCAAACACAAGCCGAAAGAGTTAATGCATTATAAATGAGCATCATGATGCAACTTCGGTCTACACTCCTCTAGATCGACTATCAGACATTCCTCACTCTGTCTGATGAAGATCTGAAGGAAGTGGGTGTATCTACCTTTGGAGCAAGGCGCAAGATGTTATTAGCAATCTCAGGTGAATCTCTGAAGCCTCAGCCGGGATTTATGCCGTATCCGCTTCTCTCTCTGTTTTGGCAGTATGCTGTGCTCCTCTCCTCTTGTAAAATTGATTATTTTTCCTCTGATACAGAACTGAACAAAATCAAGAGGAGGCTCTCGGATACACCTGCTGTGAAGTCTGGCTACCTGGAAGGTGGTGCTAGTGGTAGACTTCCACGAATCATGGATGTGGAAGCTGCAGCTCAGAGTAACCGCTGGTGAGGGAAGACGCCAAATATGTGGAGATATTCTAATGGGAAAATATACAACAATGATGATGCCAGTGCAAAAGTCTTACTAGCTCATTTACTACAAAGGGAGAGGTGCGAGATTATCCTGAGAAACTACAAAAATTATGTAAAACATTTAAACAGGGTGCCTTTCTTCTACAGCGTAACCCAAAGCTTTTTTTATATAATAATTCAAAACAAGGAGGCTTTCCATCCAAAACTCAGTTATGACAAGAAACGAACTACACAAAGCACACAGGAACAGGAGAAAATGTTGATTTTTTTTTTTGTCATAAAGTGCCTTTCTTATGCAAACTCTATATTTTGACCATATTAACCACAATCTTTATGCAACTGTAACATTTACCCAAGAAAAAAAACATGTCATAGTGATGATAATTAAAAGGTTGCTGTAAAAGACTGTTTTCTTTTATGAGAGTGAAAAAATAGTGAATGACATATTTAAAAAAAAAAACACAACACGTCTATGGCCGGACTCAGTTATGTGTTCAACGCCTTAAATTGATAACCTCCTATGTCATCAGTGGAAATGTGTGAGGCAAGTAAAAACTGGGAGCAGACCACAAGAGGGCACTAGTGTCACACACAGTCTTCTTTTTACAAATTACACATTTGTGCTGCATGGAAAATAATGTCATTTGTTTCAAAGTGACAGCAGCATCACAGCTCCTGCTGGACAAGGTGGGGTTTGGTTTTGAATTATACAGGGCCTAGTATCAGATAAGACAAATGATTTAGAAACCATAAATACATTTATTTGTTTGAGGGTAATATGAAACTCCTATTATAGTGGTTTGCATCTTCTGACTTCTCGACAAAGAGTTTCAATTCGTTTTATCGCTACTCCCTGGAATGAAGCCAGTGCAGCCACTTTTTGCTACCTGTTAATATTATCTGCAGAAGGCTGCATGCAGCAAAATACGTGCCATCAGGGAGAGGGCGCTGACAGAAATGTGCAAATTTGGAATAGCAGTGCTGCTTATCACATGGAATTGAATGGGCCAAGATAGCTCCACTGGAGGGCATGAAGGGGTCTGATCTGTCTCGAGGCTCGACAAGCTGGTTGGTACAGTGGCAGCCAAGCATGAAAGAGAGCGTGAGTGCGATTGGTGGGCTGTGACAGATTAGGGGGAGATGATCCCTACTTATTACAATGTGTCTGCCAATTACATAGGCAGGCTTTAGACTGGTGATCCTCAAATCTGGTCCTTGGGCTCTGGAGGGATGCTGAATTTCTGTCCTGTCAGGTAGTTATTTGCAGTCCCCTGGGGTTGTGAGCGTGAATTGGTCCTTGATCACACAGCTAGAATGAAAACAACCTGGAAAAAAAATGAGCAGTGCTCTCATTCCTTGGAGATCCACTTTGACTTTTAACATGTAAAGTGGCAATCTTGACTTATGGCCCAGTTAAATATGTAAAATGAAGGTATGAGTGACTCCAATAGCAGCTTGCCCACTTTAGAGAAGTCTGGTTTAGTACTGGACTTAGCTTGTCGATATTAATAACTTGTAGTATACCCTGCAGCTTTTAAATGGAAGCCCATGGATTTAACTGACGTGTATGTAGGGAACCTGATACCAACAAACAATCTAATTATTTCAGTATGAATGCATTCAAACATCACCACATCTTCATAAGCATCTCATCAATGAAACTACATGCATGGTGCTACATACAATCAGCTTCCTGTCATATTTTCCCCAGTGGGAAACTCCAAAACTGTGCAAATGACCTTTAAAACTACCAGTCTTTATTGTTACCAACACATACATGGCAAAAGATGGTGACTTATTAACCTGTGCTTGAGCCATGATGGCAGCTTTATCTGTTTTCTTCACAGCCATTAGATAAAGACAGAATGTAGGAATGCATCTGTGCCGCACTAGTGAGTTTCATAAAGTGGAGCAAATCCACATGTAGGACATTGTCTCCAAATGTGGGATGAGGGAAGAAAAATGCTGTGTAGTCCTACATAAATGATGACCCCTTGTCACTGTGGATCAGTCACATGGCCATTTACTGAATACATCTTGTGTGAATGTATGTATACGGGAAGCAGTTTTGGAAAATATGCTTTGTTACATTTTTGCCAAGTGTTAAATAACAATCTTTCAACTTCAATGTGAATCTCCATGCAAGCATCTTAATAAAAATTCACTAACAGAAAAACTACATGAAGAAACAAAGTATAGGTATAACATAAGGTTTTATGTGTTGGACAAGATCCTGACTAAAAGAAATTCCTTTTTTTGCTTTAACTCTTTAACTCCACCCAGGAGCTTGATTTCCATACGATAACTGCAGCCAACTGCATAAAGCCCCACTTGTGGCCATCACCGGTCTCTATGGAGACGCTGGGTGGATACGAGGATCCACCCAACAGGAAAAGTCATTTGGGGATAATAAAGAAGCAGCCAATAGAGAAACGAAACAGAGCAGTGAAGTGCCCTGAGGATAGAATGCAACCAAGCTTTCCCTTTTCTGAGATGAAGACAGAGCTCACTACAAGAGGAGTGAGTTTCAGTGGGAAAGCAGAAGAAAACAGAAACAATAATGAGACAGCATGTGAGTGGCTGAATGTGAGCCGTGGTGTGCAGTACACCACGTTAGCTGAAGTTCCTAAACAACCTTCCGTGTGTTCAAAATATCCATCATACTCCTGAACCCAGTGATACTTTGTCTGATTACTCCTTTTAGTAAAATGGCATCTGCACGAGTTGGAGTTCTGTTGCAGGTGGCTGGACGAACCCATGCTGTGACAAAAATTTCATAACAAAGATACCGAGATGTCTTCAAGCAAAAGCACAGAGTGAGAGGAAAGATGAAGAAAACAAGCCGATTTCACCTTAATTCTGAATAAACAAACCATTTCCTCCTTAAACATCACTCTGAATAACAGAAATTAAACACTTTATGTAACGGCTCTAAAGAGGAAGAGATGTTTTTCTGAAACTGCAAGGTCTTTCTCCTGAAGACAGACAAGCATGGCCTTGGTGCCACAGATGCTTAAGTAGATGCATTCCTACTTATGACTATATTTAAAGGTTTTCTTGGAGACCTTACCAAGGAGAGGAATCCCTGCATACAGGCAAGCTGTTTTGCATTTTATGTGAAAAAAATTAGCTATTATAATGCTATTTATTTGTAATAGGAATTTGAGCAAAATGTATTTTCGTTTTCTTTATGATTTGATAGACTGTGTTATCACTAGGGCGATCGTGGCTCAAGAGTTGGGCGTTCGCCTTGTAATCAGAAGGTTGCCGGTTCGAGCCCCGGCTTGGACAGCCCAGTTGTTATGTCCTTGGGCAAGACACTTCACCTACCGCCTACTAGCCGATGGCGCGATATGGCAGACTCGCTTCTGTCAGTCTGCCCTGCCCTGTTGTAGCAGGTGGTTCGTCCAGCCACCTGCTACAACTGTAGCTTGCCTCCACCAGTGTGTGAATGGGTGGATGACTGGGTGTGTAAAGTGCTTTGGGGTCCCTAGGGGGATCTAGTAAAAAGCGCTATACAAATACAGACCATTTACCACTAATTATTATTAAGGCTCCAGTGAAAGGAATAGCTGAGAGCCATATAGCACTGCAACTGGGAATATAGGCGGATACAGTAAAGACACAAGAAGCAGACATTTTCTTTCCAACTTTTCTCATGTAGCCTGATGACAGCAGAAGACGCACGAGCCAGGGTCCCAGAATCGGGTGATTATACACCCTCCACAGCTTCCAGCATAATTTGATGCACATAGTTAAGCCCATTGTCTATTCTGTGTGACAGAGAGTCCTGTGAACTGCTGAATAGGCTTTTTCAAGCCAGAAGATTCAGTTGTCCTTTTAGCTTCTGATTGTTGCTACAATGTGTTTTCAAAGTGCTGCGCAGGCTGTTTCAAGCCAGTGGGGTCAGCTGTCCCATTAGCCACTGATATTACAAAAACACTCATTAAGCTTTTATGTTCTTATGGGCACCGCTAGCTTTGTGATTCTCCTCTCTCAAAGGCAAGTGATAAGAGTATTTTCTGCAGCTACCATTTATGTCTGCTTCTAACAGGGACGACGCTTTCTCAAGGTTGGAAAAGGTCAGTATTGATGGAGGGCTTTGATTGTAATACTGCAGCGAAATCCGGGCTTTGGAAAAAAAATAAAAAATCTTATGCAAATGTGTTTGTGGTTTCAAAGAGAGGCAAGAGATGTGTTTTTATTCATCATTTTTTTTTTATCACGATTTTGTGAAATGAGATGAAACACATGACGTCCTGCCTAAAAGGTTTCATCACGGGGGAGCAAGAGACACATGGACGCAGACCTGTAAGGTTCAAAAGACACCCAAAGTGCCACTTTACTTAAATTCTCAAAGTTACAAATAAAAGTTCACGTAGTTGACATGGTGAAGATTTCAATTTCAAATCACTGAACATATCCAACGCTTTGACGCACAACTGAGCCTCTTCTTCTGCATGACTTCGTGTGTCCTCCCAGCTCAGGAGCAGCTTAGTGTCCATGCGCAGTCAAAAATCCTCAGCAGCCCTATTGACCAATTAGTAGAAGAATAGCTGGCTGAGAACCAACCGATTTGGACTGTAGGTTTTGCAGTTTGCTTTTCTTAACTGCTATCACACTTTGCAATGCAACTTCCTACCTCCTGAGATTGGGAGAAGAACCAAAAAGACACTAGACAGCATCAACATAGCAACAAAGTATTGTAGCAGCCAAATAGGCATCACTTTCTGTTTGAGATGCATAGAGCTAGACCTGGCCAGGTAAATCTCTCTTTTATAGAAACACGATGAGAAACATGCAACAACAACGACAATACATCATTAATCTCATTGTTTCCTGGGCTTCCTGGAACATTCAAGATCAACAAATATTTTACAATCCTCCTTAAAACAACAGAGAGAGAGTGAGAGAGAGAGGGAGAAGGAGCATCTCAGAGCCTTAAACTGTGGCAGCAATTTGCAGAAACATCATTGAACACCAGAAGGAGCCCGACGGTGGAACACACAATATGAAAATGAGCCGCTGATGGAGCAACAGGGAAGGTAGTCCATAGCCTGGCCTCCCTTAAGGAAACATATTTACATCCAATACATCAGCTAACATATCTGGGCTCATAGACTGACCAGAGATTCTGACATGGACATACAATGATAGGAGAAAGGGAGAACGACTGAAAGAAGATGGAACGAGTGACAGAGATAATAGAGTCCCTGTTAGAAGGTGTTTACGATCACAGGTTTGGGGGAACGTGGAGGCAGAAAGTGGACAGCTCGAGCAGAATTCTAAAAGGGGCTTGACAGTTGTTGAAATCTAATAGTCTCTCTATTTTCTGTCTGAGGACAGAGTGAAACGCTTGAAAATGAAGAGGTCAGATGAGGTTCACTGAAGAGAGAGATTTGGATGAGAGACAGAGATTGCAGTAGCAGGTTGAGGGGCCAGGAGATGGACTGCTGCCAAGGTAACTGGAGGAAGAGACATTGGAATGGCTTTAGATCTGTGCTGAGTTAACGGAGTTTCCTGGTCAGCTGATGGCAAAGGAAAATGGAGCGGAGCTACCAAACGTAGCCGATTTCGTCATCCTTGTCCTCTTCCTCGTCCTCGTCGTCCTCGATGGTCCCTCGGGGATGGATGCGGCCCCGTCTCTTCTTCTGCCGGCTCCGACCGGTCTGTGATGGCTCCTCTTCTTGATCGTCGAGGAGTATGACCGCACCGCCGCTGCCAAAATCCCCCGATGTCTCCTGATCCTCATCTGTAGAGAGAGAAAAACATAATAAAGAGATTACACAGATATCCCCAGATTAACATTAATTATGATATATTAATGATTTCCCAGATTATAAATTCTTTGCCAGTGGGCTCCCTGAAACTTGAAAGCCTACTGGAAGTAACCCTTCCAGCACTTTTCTGAACTGACAGGTTTCTGTCATATTTAAGGCCTGCTTACATAACAAAATTAGTGGGTTTGCTTCGGCAGTTAGCAAGGGTGGTCTACGCTTCTGCAGCTACCTTTGGAAAAACCCGGAAACTATGCTAATAGTCATCAAACCACATCTTTATTGATATATACAGAGGTGTCAAGACTTTCATTAGAGGGCACAGGAGGTCATGATGCAAAACAAAACATTCAGTGTAACACTTCACCCCCAAAGACCTTCAGAACTAATTCCACTCTCATTAGCTCCAGCCTTATTTTGTTTTGCACTAATTGCTAATGTTAGCAATTAGCCTGGGTGTAAACTCTTGAAATAGGGCACAGAATCAGAGTAGGCCATCATGAGCTAACTCTTTCCCTAACCAATACATTCTTTTCAGGGGAGCAAATAATCTACTAGAAAAAATAAATGAAAAAACAACAACTTTTGCATTCTGTTGATTTACCCAACAAACAACATGCGGCTACAGGGAGTTGATTATACTGGATGGTTTTAGTGGTGTTTGGTTAATGGGAGGCTAATGCTGAATCCAGTGGAGCTACAGTGTGAACAGGAGTCATTATCAGCTTCTGCCTCGAGCATTTTTTGAAGCTCGAACTTCAAATTAGTCTGTGTTCAAAACAGCCTATTTACACCTGGGTACAACTGCGCTGTGGTTGAGTGGCACTTACGCTGTTAAAATCAGTTTGGTGTCCTTGTGTTCAGGCTATTGAGTGGAGAGCTGCTGCATTGCTACCTGTTTGTTCTACGCAGGCCAGAATGGGAGAACTCCAGGCAACCCCTGCCTCAGGCCACTCAGCCAGAGTTAGATGAGCTTGTTAGGACTGGTGTTGTCTACGCGTGTGCATGTGTGCATGTGTGCATGGAGGCTGGATGGACATCAATACTGGAACCTGCATTTACTGGTTTTCGACTAGACTGGCATCCGTGCGAGGTGCAATCTGCCAGTGAGTTGGCTGTTTGATTGGTAATTAGTATGTCTGCCTGGATTCTTTCCTCCTAATTATTGTTCTTTTTTCCACAGTGCAATTGATTTGTAGCAAAGTGCTTTTATTGGCTTTTTGACCATTTCATTTGAATTTCCATGGCTGACTTGTTAGGTATCACTATAACATGTCAAAAAACTTAATCTTGTATATTCTTTGTCAAAATATAATGCAATAGGCAGTAGTTTATTTGTTTATTCTCCCCTGTGAGGTACGCCTCAGCACTGCTTCAAATTCATATTCATAACAGATCTTTTGACATTGCTCCCTGCTGACAAGTGTGACAAATTTTCTGTCTTGACTTGCAAGATGCTGGTGTTTTATCAGAGGTACACGAGCAGGATATCAGAGGCAGATAGAATCAGGCATATTAGAAACAGCTGAATTGGCTCCAGAGGCATGCCTAATGTTATCTATTTCCTAAATGATAACTGATCCATAGATACCGGTACAGATAGAGACACACGGGGAGAATTACTGAGCAAAGAAAGAGAACAAAGTTGCAGCTGCAGTGCTCTCTGTGTTTCAGTGTTGTAAAGAAGAGATCGGCAGGCTTTCTAATTTGTAGAAGATTACAAATGAAACAAAAAAGACAGATGTTCAAGCAGACAACGTGGATCAAAGCACTAACACAGAAAGAAGGTCAGAGAAATGGAGGAATAACAGAGCAAACTGAAGAATATCTACATGTGTGGCTTGGTCTTACCACAGTTGGGATTGCCTTGTTTTCTAGAGCCAGCTATCTCGTTGCCATATTTGTCCACACACCAACACTGGCCAGTGCTGCCGTGACACTGAGTTGGTTTGAAGTAGCCCTCGTCAGTACAACGGGGAATATAAGTGCCTGGAGACGAGCAAAGAAAAGCAGGAGGAAATGAGAAGGAATGACGAAAAGTCACAGAAAGTTATAGAAAGCTGCTGGAACGGTTAAACAGACAAAAATTAAAAATAAAATCTGAGCATATAATGCAAACTCTGCTCAGCAGAGGTTACATGTACACATCCTCAACTTGCAGCAAAGGTTCTTGTGTATTCACACAGGGAGGGAGATCAACAATCAATTACTGCTGTGAAGGTTGCAGACAGGAACCATACATTCTGCTTAAGGAAAAGCAGTCGCTTGATAACACACATCCACAAACGCACACACCTATTTTCTCTTACCTTCATTTGACCCTGTCCCAGCTCGTTTTTCAAGCTGTTTTGTAGTGAGCTGAAACACTACACGATCTGCTCAATGGGTACAGATGACATGTGTACAAAGTGCCTGGATGTGCTTTATAGTGCTGGTGCAATATCTCCTTTTTTCCCCTACTCGAAAATATTTATTAAAAGAAATCCAACTGCCATTTCACTCTGTGGTCGTGAGTTTTCCTCCAAGGGCATTTAAAGGAGCGAGCAACTGACAGCTGCCACTTCAGACTGACCTATGAGGCTCTTTCTTCGACTTTGACTCTGGATCCTGCTCTTCTCAGTTTGACAAGGCAGTCCTACAACAACAGAAGAAAGTCAGTATCATTAAATTGAAAACTGAAACAGCTCTAGTTGTATCTTAGATTATAGTTAATAATCACTCAAACCTGTTTCCCTCCACTAACAGCTTAGTGACATATTATACTGGAGACATCCTCCTTTGCTATCAGGCTCAATACCCATTATCCTTACATTCACTATTGATTTACAGTCCTTGAATGACGTGACTATTTATCCTTCTTAATACATTATTAATTAAAAACATGTTTTTATTAGTACTCCATTACTAACATTTAGTTCATTACATTATATCAGAACTACTGTAACTGGTCTTAAATGAGGTAATGCAGGCAACTCGTATCTGTGTCACTTAAGCTTTCTTTCCTTCCTTACTTATTCATATGTTCCCTCCTTCTTTTATCCCTTTATCTTTCATCCCCCTTTCCTCACCATCGGGCTTCTGGAAACAGTAGCACCACTCGTTATTAGAAAGCTTGCCATCCTTGAACGAATCACAGGAGTTGAAGAGAGGCTTCATGCACAGTTCATACTTGTCAAGGTAGATGGCACTCAGCTCCGACTGGTCCAGGAGTAGGTCAAAGTTCATGTCTAGCTTGTTGAACATCCAGCCCAGTGAGTCCTTACAAATGGGCAGGATGCTTGTATCAAAGTCTAGAGAAGAAAAAATGGAGACGCAAAAAAGAAAAAAAGGAAAAAAAAATCACATCTGATACTGCAGAACATGTCCAAGTCACCGACATTTCCTTTTTTTAAAGTAACACACTGAGTTTCGAGTTCGAGTATGTGCGCAAGAGTGTTTTCAGCGGCAGAGAGCTGAGATGTGTTCAGACTAGAGATGGCACGATACCACTTTTTATGTCCGATACCGATATCTTAAATTTGGATATCGTCCGATACCGATATAGTGTGTTTTTTAATAAATAAAACTTTTTTTAAAATATCTTGCTGCATTTTGTATAAGTTCAAACTCAAAAAAAACCCCACTAAAGCTATTCTGTTATACCTGTATGCAAAAAATACACTGCACCCAAAATATTTCATAGTTCAGCAATACTGATCAATCTAATAAACTTAAACCTACTTCATCCTTCCTATTCTGGTATTTTAAAGAGTAAGCAACCTAACTAATAGGGTTGCAAACTCCCAGCAAAAAAATAAAAAATAGGGAACCACCCTCCACCTCATGATGCTTAATCGACGTAATCAACTTTAATTTGATGCAGTGTGAAAAAAAATGCACAGAAATCAATTATTTTTCAAGAATAATTAAAGAGATTCAACATCTTTCTTCAACAGAATTGCAGACTGCACAGATGGTATCTTCCCAAAGGAAAAAGTACTATAGCTTACTAGGGTATATTAGACTTAATAGTTACTATATACAGTAATGGACTTCTATACTTTTTACATCAGATTAAAACTTTGGGTGTAAGATTCAGATAATTAATTATTAAAAGCTAGACATTTTAAATGAGAATAAGAAAGAATAGTATGTCTTTGTGCCCCCTTTTCCCTGTTCATGCCCTATCGGCCCCCCTGGCTAAACTTTGCTAGATCCGCCCCTGCACAGTTACCAGCCGTCAGCTATGTAGAAAAAGATCCTGGTGTAGAAAGTAATATTAAATAAATTCTAACAACAGCTTATCAAGGTTAAACGTGCTGCTGTTGTTCAGCCGCTGGTTTCCTCTTTCTGGCGCGAAGTGGGCGATAAACAAACAAGAGAGACGGACTGACGACAGAAAAGCCGATCAGCTGATCATTGATCAGTTTCATGATTGAAGTAGCAGCAGGAGAGAGAGAGAGGCAGTCGCTCCATATATTGGTTGTTAAGCTTAACGCAGGAATGCTTTACAAACATTCAGAGATGAACTTACACACTTGCTTTACTTCTCTCTGGGATAACTTTCTCGGAGATGAAATGCTCAACCAGACCACCGACAGATCTGGCACGCCACAGCCGCTCTATCACGTGATGCATACTGCTCTGACGTGCTAAGGTTATGAGCCGAGTTATGCCATGTCGCAAGTTTTGTGAGGTGCTTTTTTGATATTTAATGGATCGGATTACATTTTTTATTTCTCTCCGATATCCGATACAGTAATTTAGGTCAGTATCGGACCGATACCGATACGTAATATCGGATCGGTCCATCTCTAGTTCAGACATGTTGACATTACAGAGAACAGAGCAGGGTCACTGTCAACATCAGTGCTAGCCCTCATGAGAACTGAAAAAAAGCATGACTTTTCAGCAGCTACTGGGTACACACACGCACACACACACAGGCACACGGCATGGGGATGTACTCACGTCCAGTGGTGGAGTCAAAGCTGTCAGAGGATTTGAGGTCTCTGTTGGCATCGAGGTGGAGAACTCCGAACCAGTCCTTCAGTCTGGCAGAGAGACTGTGAAGCTCTGTATCAGTGCAAGCTGCAGAAACACACACACACAGACACACAAAATAATGAGGAAAAGGGAAGCTGTCAATCTACTGCTGTCATCTGAGTAAAAAAAAACAGCTCTTTTTCTTGCTCCTCATCAAACTTTCATTCCATTTCTGCTGTGTACTTTTCCTTTGTATTCTTTCCTTTCTTTTGTCTCGTCCAACTTTTCTCCTTGAGCAAACACAGTGGGGTGATAACGCATACTCAAATACTGGTTACCATAGGAACACAATCTGACATGCACATATGCACATACACACATGTACAGTATACATATTGTTATTTCCATGGCTCTTAGCATTTCTGTCCAGTTTCATTTAGCATTCGTTCAGAGTTCAGATGAATGACTTTATCTTTGCAGGAAAAGACACAATCTCACACACATACACCATACCAGTGGAGGTCTGTCATGCCACTTTGCCTTCATAGTAAAACAAGAAAAAAGAAAAGAATAGTTGTGTCTGCATTAGATGCCACTTTATTGTTGCAATTTTAAGATAAATGCATGTGTTTCTATTAGGGCTGCCACAAACGATTATTTTGATAGTCGACTAGTCACCGATTATTTTTGCGATTAGTCGACTAATCAGAGTCGACAATGCATCCATTGGACGTAAAACGTACAGCTTATTGCACCAGCATGCATCTGCTCTTATATAACTATCATTAGCTTACAGCTTTAAGTGTTTAAGCTATGTGCTAACTCAAAATAAAGGCAAGATGATAGTTTATTAAATTTTAATGAAATTTACAGATTGTTTCGGTGAAGTTTAATAAACTCCTTGCTACTTAAAATATAACAGGACACCGGAGTATATTCTTGAGCATCTCACACTTCTGATAATCAGTTGTCTGCTTGACATTTATTCAGCTGTGTAAAAACTATAACTTTAATCTCAGCCAAACCAATTTACTCAGGAACAAATAAAATACTGAAAAAAGCCAAACAATAACATTTTTAAGTTATCTAAGTGACTTATATATGTTTAACCTGAGTAGCGAAAGACGGCGGTGGGTTTGAAAACGATTTGCCCGGAGTCCGGGATTCTCACCGGCTCTAGTGAGCTTTGCCCCTGGCTAGCTATCGAGCTAGTGGGTAACGCTTTTCAAAATATGTGGTGTCTTGATAAACTGAGCAGATATTTGAGGTTTACACAGTTACATTCTCGTCTGAAAATATGTTAAACGTTTATTTTGTGACCCAGAAAGAATAATAAGAGTAATATTAAAACTAACTAGCTGCTGCCATTGTTGGAAACTGAGCTAGGCTGCGCTATGAATTCTGGGACAAAGCTACTTCTTCTTCTTCGGGGTTTAACGGCAGCTGGCATCCTTGTACATGCAGTGCTGCCATCTTCTGTTTCAGTCCGTTATTACACTCTTAAATCCTACTACTCATTCCTGCGTCTTTTGTGATCTTACAAAGCTTCAAACGACGCATCGACTATTAAATCAGTCATCGACGATTTTGATAGTCGACGTAATCGTGACTAGTCGACTAATCGTGGCAGCCCTAGTTTCTATCTTTGTGCATGATCGCTCGCATCTGTGCAAATGCAAAGAAAGTTCACCCAGCACTGTCACCCATTTTGATGCTTTAATGACAGAGAGCATCAACTGAATTTCCCTAATTTGAGTCATAAACAACAAGAAAGAAAGCTCTCGTTGCTTCAGCCCCGTGGGACAGACATGGTTGGACTGCAATTCAAGCAGACCTCTGCCTCTGCCTGTCTCATTCTGCATCTTTGTGTGTCAATCTTCTGCGCCTGATTGACACATTTGTTTCTCATTTTCTTTCGTCTGAGAGTTTGATAAATGTGCCTAGAGGACAACAGCCATTCGGCATCTCGAACCATCATTACCGATCAAAATCCTTCAGCTTTGTCGTGTAGCACAGACGATCCACAGAGGAAGGTTGTTGACAATCCTGTTGCACGTGGCTTTCCTTTGATACAATCGTTCTTTTTCTAGTGTTTACATCTGAAGATAGAAAACTGAGAAAATCTTCTGAATGTTTGAAATGTGAACGCCTAAATGGACCAAAATCACTCATCCACACACGCACACAAGGACTTGCACTTAAATAAAGAGAAGACCTGAATCACACTTTGCTGTCAGTGGATTAAGATGTCAGCAAACATGGGATCAAAAGGATATGAGCACATCACACACACAAGCAAAGTGTAAACACTCCTCAGCGTCAGTGGTAGTTTATAAGCACATATTTCTGGCATCTTGCTTTTAGCTGAGCCACACTCAACATCCTGTATTCATGCATTCTTGTCAGGTCATGCACACATGGAGATACACCTGTACATACTGCATTTTACAGTAATAGTTTGGAATTGTGCACATCTTCCTCCATAAAAGATGTTCTTAGTAAAAGAGGATGAAAAATACTTGTCTGACTGAATTCATGTGTACATGTGCGTAACTACGTATGTGTGAGTGTGTGCCTTCAGGACCAGACAGATAACATTTCACAGCACTCTTCATTTCCACAGTCTGGAAAGAGAGAACAAAATACCAACAGCTAAACATCATCTCTCCTCAGCGATTCTCAGTCGGTAGCACGTCGCCCGTTCGAAGCTCAAACCTCTGGAAGGTTTGTCCCTGCCTGATCCTTTATGTGACTGCACTGCATTCCTACATCGTCTCTGCACTTCATCGTCTTGCTCTCTGTTCCCTCTCATTGCTTTTTGTATCACTCTTTGCTTTTCTGATTCTTTTGTTGCCTTTGAGACTTGCTGATTTCTCTCGATTGCTCGTTCATTTCCAATTCTCTAACTCTGTCGATTTTCAAGATTCAATATAAGCCACTTATCACACCTGGCTGTGGCTAAGCCAGTTTCTTTTTATGATGAAGAAGAAGGCCACTTTGATATGTCCGACTCTCTTTATTTCTTTCTCTCACCTAAATTGCTTTGAGTGCTTCATTTCCCATTTCTCTCCTTGTACATCCCCCTACAGACTCTAAAGATTTAAGCGTTTCTTTAACAGTTTTTACCTTTGATATCCACTCCCTCTATCGCTTTCCATCTTATTGTACACTTTTTCTGACTTCACTACACTCATCTTTTCCTCTCAAAGTTTCTAGACTTGGCACTATGGCTCAGAATGAGTCTAGATGGACTCTTATCTTTTTATTTTGTCTGCATTGTTGAAATAGTTTCTGATAATCCCAGCACTGCTGAGTGCATAAGGAGCCTTTTCAGAGGGCGTTAAGTTAGAAAGCTGAAAATATTCACATATACATCCAATGCAGAGAGTTATAAAGGCCTGTTCTTACACTTTTCTATGTTAACAGAATACATTACTGTGCAAAAGTCTTGAGCCACTCTTTCAATCAATCCCACACTGGTTTAGTAACCAGTCCGGGGACTGGTGAGGCCAGTCCATGACACTTATAACTCCATTGTGTAGTTTTTCTATCCAGGTATGTTTTTACTGCACTGTTGGTGTGTTTGAGGTCATTATCACGATGAAAAAAGAAACTGTTGCCAGTCTCATATTTTCTAGATCAGCGGTCTCCAACCTTTTTTGCGCCACAGACCAGTTTAACTCCAACAATATTTTCATGGACATACTTTAAGGTAAATAAGGTAAATACAACAAAATAAAACCAGCACCAGTACAAAAAAGGGAACATTTATTCATAAAACACATGGGAAAAGACCCAGGGAAACCGAGTTAATGATAAAAATTATTTTAAAAAAATGACAAATACCGATAAAAACCTTGAAAACTATACATTTCACACCCAAGTCTCAACTCTCATGGCCCAGTACCAAATGACTCGGCCCGGGGGTTGGGGAACGCTGTTCTAGATGGTATTGCATGATGGATCAAAATCTGCCACCTCTTATTTTATCCACTTGTAGATTTTCCTTACATTTTTTAAGGGCATGTGACACACCATGCTGAGGTACATCAGCTTGTTACTGTAAAATACTATTTTATGTCTAACTATGTGATTGTGTACATTTTTCATAGATTTGACTACAAAAATTGGGACAAATTAAGGGTTTTGTGCCAAAAGATACAATTTAACATTTGTCTGTTATGTTTAGAGACAACACCCATTCATTCCTTGAGGTAGGTCTATTTTTAAGCTTCCATTCCTCTGTAAATGTCAGCTATAAGGACTGAAAATGAAACAGAAAGAAAGGCAAGAAAGTCTGGGTCTATGAAAGCAAAGTATAAAGAAATTATGTGTGGCTCAAATTTTTGCACAGCACTGCACATCATATTAACATTAACATTTGTATAAAAGCTAAATTTTAATGGGTTGTTCCTGTAGTCGTTGTATTTACTTCTTTTCACTTACAAAATCAAAAGCCATGTAGGCCAAATCTATCCCTGGATACTTTATAACTGTCTAAGGTTCTCAGTTTTCCCCCCTCTTTTCATTAAGTTGTCAGGATTTTTCCATTGTGCATTTTCATAAAGAACGTTTGCTGACAGCATCCATCAGTTCAGGTAGTTTCCAAAGAGTTTTGTATGTGATACTGCAGAACTATGACTAAGCAGCAATGCAGTCCTTGATTTCCTTGTGAAATCATAACTGATGCAACAGGTGTGAGAAAAACAAAGCTGAAAAGTTTTGCACCTTGTCAGCTTCAAGAAACTGGAAGATCTCTTTGGTGGCTTTTATATTTTAGCAGCAAATTTAACTCTTACTTATCACAGTGCAGAGTGACAAAAAAAGGCAGAAGTGGGCAGAATAAATAAAAACCTTTGGGTAAATAGCTACTTTGTCAAATCTCAACAACTAAGAGCAAAATGTGCACTCTACTTTAAATAATAAACCAGACAACTGCTTTCCATCTGTTCTTAGGTGGTGTGGAGACTGCAGTGTCAGATTTGTCAAAGCCCCACTCTAACCTATCAAAGAGAGTTTGACGAGGAACCTTTACAGCGGATGAAGCAGACAGAGGCAACAAGTCAGCCAGCCAGACACTCACACACACAGACACACGCACATATATAGAGGCAGCGTTCTCACATGAGACGCCATCGATCATAGCTGTGGGTCAAATATCAACCACTGAATCGTGGCTTAGAATCACCATCTATCCTTCTTCCTTCCTTCTGCTTTCCCTCTCACCCACCACATCCTCACATCTGCTGTCTTTCATGTCTGCGAACCTGGATGAAAATCTGGCACCTAACTAAAAAAAAATATCACAGTCTACGAGTCCTTCACAGACTGATTCAGAGGAAAACTACCTGCTGAATGTGGAAAAGCAAAGTTAAAACTGAAATCCATCACAGAAGATAGAGAAATGGACAAATGAAAAAGTGTGTTGAACAACATTATCTTAGATAGTGGCAGTGAAATAAAAAATGAAAATGAAATCAAACACTAGCTGGACATTTTAAAGAGGCTGAATTGCTTCATTATGTTTAAAGTTTGGTTTATGCGTTGTCTCACTGGGAATTACAGTTTTCTTTTCTTTCTTTTTACACCTTAAAAGCTCAAATTTCAGCTGTAATCTTTTAAATTGAAGTGTACTACACTGCTACTAAACACCATGACAACAACGATAGCACTGTTTGTGTCCTTTAATTATTATTTTCCCACCACACATACATATAAATATATATATATTTATGTGCACACTGGATGAACACGGGCAGCTCCAAAGAAGACTGGTTTGTGGGTATTCTCGGTGATGCCACTTTAAACATTTTCATTTGTGTTTACAGATGTGTTTTGTTGACTTGTCGTACTAATTATCCCTGAAAAACTTTATTATGTGCCTGACAAAAAAATGCAATGTCCTGGTAGCTCACATAGCTAAATGGTAGTAGCCAAGTTTCAAGGAACCATTACAACTAAAAAACAATGATCTCTCAGTATAAAAGAATAATATATAGTTTGTGTAATTAGTCGGTAAATGTCACAATGCCCATGATTGAATGTTAGCCACTTGAAGACAAATGTGCTAATTAATAGAGGTGGGAATCACCATACATCCCACGATACGATATTATCACAATACTTAATGCACGATACGATATTATTGCAATTTTTTAAAATATTTTGCGATATTCAGATTCTGTACATAAAGGTAAACTTTATCAATATTCATTTTATCTAATATCAAAGTCTCGCACTCAGTCTTTCTCTCATTTCAGTCAGTTTTAATGTTGACAAACTGAACGGTTTGTATTACAGTCTAGTCCAACTTAACTAAATGCAACCATCTGGTACAATTATAGCTATTCTGAACTATGCAATTTATGAAAACTATGCAGCCCCTTCAGCAACTGAAGAATTTGAAAGTAAATTAAAACAAAATATAATTTTACATTAAATAAAAAAGTTTTAAACTTAATTAAAATAAAAAATGTCTTAAGTTAAAATAAGTAAACTGTCATGTTTATTGCTGCAAAAAAAAAGTTAATCTTTTGCTCAGAAAAATATCACGATACTACACAGTATTGATTTTTTCTCACACCCCTACTAATTAACTAGATTTAAAAAAAAGGGGGGGAAAAGGGGGGAAAAAATCCCTGCATGAGTGCTTAAAATTTCAACATCTACTGCCTTCAGACTTTAATCTTACAAAACTGATGCATGAAAATGCAAAATACTGTGTGCGTTTTTCTGTGCTAAACAAGCCCTTAAATGTCTCTTATGCAATGACAACAGTGAAGACAAAGGCGAGGCAAAGCTATTGAATTTAATTCAATTCAGGTTTATTTATACAAACCACAACAATCACCTCAAGGTGCTTTATACTGTAAAGTTCTGAAAACAACCCGTAACGATCAAACAAACCCCTATGAGCGAGCACTTTGTGACAGTGGGAAGGAACAACTCCCTTTAACGGGAAGAAACATCCACAAAAGGAGAAGAGAAAAGACAAAGAGAGCATAGTTCTCCTAAATCTTCTAGAAATATTCTCCCATACTCATCTGTGCACTTTTGCACTATCACCAGATGTTAGAGTTGTTGCTTTCATTAGGAGGAGATTGAGCAGAACTTTCCCAAATTACATATGTCAAACCCTCCAGGGCAGTTTAGGTCATGAGATAAATGTGTGTGCCAGACGTTCTGAGATACAACTCCAAATATCAAGAGAAATTAGGCCTTGAGGTCCTCTGTGGGTCCCCTTTATCACCTGTAAATAATTAACTAAGCGTCTCACTGGCTCCAGACAAAGTAAAAGGTAGGTGGTGATCACCTTGAGACATCGAGAGTAGCGTCTGATTGAATCAAAATTAAAGATAGATGGAAAGCGAGAGAGGATTGGTGAGAGGCAGTGGAAGGAGATGGCATTTCTTAACAAGGTAACAGAAAGAGAAAGAAAGGAAGTGCGACAGTAAGGAAGGAGATACAAGGAAGATAGAAGGTCAGATTCATTAAAAAGATACAAAGGTATGTTTGATTTCCTTTGCCCCGAGCTATCAGCGTTCCAGAGTGATTTCACTGGCACTGAGCTAAGTTTCGCCCAGATAATGATCAGTAATACAGTGTCTACACAGGCAGAGAGACAGGTAGAGATAGAAATTGGCCAGATACACAAACAGCGGAAGGCAGACAACCAATTCAGGTTTAGCCTTAAGAGTAATTTTATTTTGGCAAAATCAGTATCTCTTCTACTTTTTTAAAGCTCATTTTTCAAAGTGGAACTTTTCTGTGTAATCCAACATCACTGGATATAAAACAGTCTAGAGAGGCTGGAGGAGAATGTGTAGGGATTAGGGAATTAATAAACTAGCAAACCAAAAGTAACCATTTCAGTCACCATTTTATTGGTTATTTAAATTTACGGCATGGCCTGGATATGATAAGGCATGTGAAACTACTTGTTTGATACTATAGCTATACAAAGACAGCAGAACGCAGAGGTTCCTATTATCCTGATGTTGGATTGTCCATGCATCACTCCAAACAGGTTATTTCCTCTGTTTGGAGTGATGCATGCACAGCCCTTTGCTGTGTTACATATTCAGAGCAGTGCCACAAAACAAATAAAAACAAAGAGTGGAGATTCTTATTAAACTTCTAGAAAATGCAACTATTTTCCCCAATTATAACTAATCATTCTTGTAATTATTATCTCCAAATGTGAGATATCGGAGCAGCCACAAGTTCTGGCATATCTTAGCTGTTTATGTCAATGCAATTCTATTTTTCTGCCTTAGATTAATTGTAATTTAGGCCTCAATTACACAATGCAAATGCGACATGCTTAAAGTTGTAACCACAAAGTTGTACACTAAGCCCTGCAGATGACTCTCAACATGACGCTAATGCAAAATCATTTAGGAATTATGTATCAACGTAAGAGCAAGGTGTATAGTCAGGAAAGACCAACAAAGACTGTTTGAAAGTGGTGAAGACAGTCTCAACAAGAAATTCGAAAACACTCTTCACGCTGGTCAAGACTCTGGAAAAAATCCCTGAGCAATTGGCACACGTCAGGAGAGCATAGGAAGTGTGGAGGCAGGAGAAAAGAGAGCACAATCTGTCCTCCTGTGTGCTCTCAGTAGAACTGTGAGACTGAAATGCCAGGGCAAATTTAATTTAGCGAGGGGATTTAGCCTGTTCAGCATCTTACAGTGCTCTTTGTTTTGTCAGTGTCTTTTTTCCCAGTGACAGCTGACATAAAAATGATCTATTATTACTTTAAAAATCTCATTGACCATAACCAGCGCTGACTTACGCCGTTATAGAAGATCATCTGCTGGATCGCTTCATGTCAGGTCGAGTCATTGTTTTACAGGGGAAAGTAATGATGTGCAATGTCACAGAGTGCTGCCTCAGGGGAGATGGCAGATCAAATGAAACCTCAGCACCCCCGTGTCGATGTGTTAACCTTCTCTGACAAACAGGCAAACAGCAGCAATGGATTTCTGAGCACATCAGGATTAAATGTTCATTAGGAAAACTCAGAGAAATTACTGGTTAACGCATGTAATTAACCTGCAATTATGGCCTAATTCTTAAGATTTTTCTAAATTCTCTGTTGTAGACAATTTATTTTCCCAGAGCTTTTGTAAGTTACAATTCTGCAGAGACTTTCTATCATCCGTTTATGCCAAGCAGACACTAATTTGTCCCCATATAAATGCAGTTCAGAGATGCATGTGTTTCACAGTCTTCTAAACAATCCAAAAAATCCCCAAAAAACAAGAAACAACAGCAACAACGAGAAAGACAAAAAAGCGGAGGTGGAACTTTAACCTAACACTCTGCAAAATGATGGAGTGGAGGCTTGAGACAGAAAATAAATGAGAAACTGATAGAGTTGGGAGAGGGAGGAGGAAACTGAGGAGTCAAAGGGAAAAGTGGGAGTGATGTGACTGACAAACACACATGTTCCCCATAGGCCCGCTACCACTCAGTGATAAATAAAGGTTATTAGTGTGGTTTAGGGAAAAGTATACTCGCAAACATGGAATCTGAAGACTACCACTCTGCCTTGTCAAAGAAAAACAACAATATTCACCCTGCTCTCCAAATAAATTGCATGCTGCAGCGTAGACTCTTCTACAGCTATCATTCAAAATCAAGGGAGTGTGCAGCAGACATAAGATACAAAGACTGAAATCTATGTACAGAAAGTGTTCGATGCCTTTGCATAGTCATATGACAGGCAACAAATTCATTTATTCCCAATCCTCAGACTATGTGGCCCCTTGCGTGCCCTATTCCATCTGTGTATATATTTTCTGTCTTGTAAAAGCCTTTTTATGGAAGTGCAGAGTTCAAGATGAACTAAAAAAATGTAGCTATAATAAATATATATTCAGTGTTCACTTTGCCATTCAAGCCGAGCGTCCAAGTGGAGAAGAAAACTGATTAAAGTGACTTTAAAGCTGGCTTGATTGTTTGTGCCGGATAGTATTTTAGAAACTGCTGAGCTGCTAGGATTTTCCCACTTAACCATCTCCAGGGTTTACACAAAATGGCCTGGAAAAGAGAAATATCCAGTGAGAGGCAGGTCTCTAGGTGAAAATTACTCGTTGAAGCTGGAAGTTAGAGGACAATGGCCAGAGTGCTTCAATCTGATAGGAAGGTAAACATTCATTAAAGCCATAGTATGCAGAAGAGTATCTTTGAAAGCACAACATGTCAAACCCTGAAGCAGGAGACCACACCTGTCAGTAAAGAACAGAAAACTGTAGGTTCAATTTGCATGGGCTCACTAAAATAGGGCAACAGAAGATTGGAAAAAATGTTGGCTAGTCTGATAAGTTTTGATTTCTGCTGCAACATTCAGATGGCACGGTCAAAACTTGGCACTAGCAAACATGAAAGCATGGATCCATCCAGCTTTGTATCAACGGCTGAGCTGCAGCTGGTAGTGTAATGGTGAGGCGGATATTTTCTCGGCACACTTGGTTCCCCTTACTACCACTTAAGCATTGTTTAACTCCCACAGGCTACTCAGTATTGTTGCTGACCACGTCCATCCCTTTATGACCACACCGTACCCATCTTCTGATGGCTGCTTCCAGCAGGATAAAGCATCATTTCACAAAGCTCAAATGATCTCAAATTGGTTTCTTGAACATGACAATGAGTTCACTGCACTCAAAAAGCCTGCACAGCCACCAGAACTCACTCTAATAGAGCACCTTTGGGATGTGGTGGAACAGGACATTCTCATCATGGATGTGCACCAACTGTGTGACGCTATCATGACAATATAGGCCAAAATCTCTGAGGAATGTTTCCATCACCTTGCTGAATCAGTGCCACAAAAAAGCAGCTTAGAAAGCAAAAGCGATCCAACCTGATACTAGCACAGTGCAAATAATGAAGTGACACCTAATTTAAGAGTTCAAATTCTTTGAAAAACTCCAACAATATAGCAAAATCTACTGCTTTGTATTCTGTTACTTTTAAGCTTGAATACTTTACTACACTACATCCTACATTAGCGTACAAAAAAAGCAAACAAACAATAAATAAACAAACAAAAATCCAATGACTAATAAGTTTACCTCTTCTGTTACATAAGGAATAGTGGGTGACTGTTTAACACAGGGTTAATCAGAAAATTTTTAATTAGATCTCAGGTTGCAGAAAAAGTGCTAAATGTTGCCCTGGCAGCAAATTCTAAGGCATCTATATTCAGTGTTTACTTAATGTAATGGAAAGGAATTTAAAGTGTCTTGTTTACTGGGTTTACTGACAGTTATATAAATGTTTTAATCATTAGACTCACCTTAACAGTCTATGTGCTCATTATAAATAAACGGTATAAAACGACTACAGGAGTAAATTTAAGTAAAATGGTAAATGGTCTGTATTTGTATAGCGCTTTTACTAGTCCCCCCTAGGGACCCCAAAGCACTTTACACACCCAGTCATCCACCCAGTCACACACTGGTGGAGGCAAGCTACAGTTGTAGCCACAGCTGCCCTGGGACAGACTGACAGAAGCGAGGCTGCCATATCGCGCCATCGGCCCTTCTGGCCAACACCAGTAGGCGGTAGGTGAAGTGTCTTGCCCAAGGACACAACGACCGAGACTGTCCGAGCTGGGGCTCGAACCGGCAACCTTCCGATTACAAGGCGAACTCCCAACTCTTGAGCCCCAAGTATTAGAGCATAATGTGTTTTCCAGCCTCAGTGTAGCCCCACAGTGTTTACAGGAAGATATGAAAACATGCACATTATATTTAAAAAGAGAATATTATGTTTGGCTCATTTAAGCACTTCTTGTAAATATAACAAGGTCAAATCAGTGATATTAACAATTACAATAAATTTGTGTAATTTATAAGCTTTAAATAGTGATGTAATCATACACAGTTGAACTTGATATCATATAAAAGTAAAAGCAAGTCTATTTATGATTTTAAATGATGTGTTATATGTTTTTAAAACTTGATCTCAGAGCATCTAATACCTCCGGGGTTGCAGCTGAAACAATCAGGCACACACTACAACGCTATAAGAATACATGGAAGCATAACATCGGTTTAATGGAATATGCTATTGTCATTATAGCTGGATATACCAGAGCCTTAATGATGGTGCCACATACTGATAAGTCGTGTAATTGAAATGGTGTGCTTCTTTTTTGCAGATATGCCTCCTGGCTTTAAATGGACTTGATCCAGTGCTTTTACCTTGTTACGAACGACTTAAAGTCCTTAGGGCACACATGCTTAGTGGGTTTTTTTCTGTTACTTACGTACTGCTTAGCACCCGGTTGGATTTGGGCACTTAACCACTGTGCATTTTTCTAATATAATAGTTTGCTCTTTCTTTAAAAAACAAGCTGTTCTTCTGCTGTTTGTGCTTATATGTTGGAAACACCACTAATTCCCATTCATACATAAGTTGCATGAATGGGAATTAGTGAAGCCACGTAAGGAAAATGTTGTTGTTGTTTCATGAGTTTTAGCACAGACAGATGTGGTCAAAGTGATTCCTTAGTCATTGCTGCAGTAAAAAGCTTTGAAGTAAAACTTTGCTGTCTGTCAAGAAAGGCACTGCATGCTAATTTTATATCAGTCAAAAGTAATAAGCAATCCCATTGGATTAATTACTGACATGTTAATGCTAAAAATAGTAGATTTCCTAAGACTGGAGCCAACTAAAGGAAGTTTGGCAAGCTACTTCTTGCTGCTCCCTTATTCCACACCACAGCAGGTAGTTTGTGTTTGATGCGGCATTTTTTTTATACTATGTATGGTGGCCCTGAGAGGCCAAATGGACAGCAACTTAAGAAAACACCAGCAAAAAGAAAAACGCTGCAAAAGCACACAAAACACAACGGAAATAGGAAAAAACAGATTTCCAAAAGCACAAGGGAAGTGTTTCTCAGGAGACAATAACATGATAAAAGACACCTAGCATGTTTTGGGTTCCTGCAACTGGTCCGTCGGGTTATTGTCTCCCCAGAAACATTTCCCTTGATGTTTTTTCCTATTTCCAACGTGTTTTGTATGCTTTTACAGCTTTTTTCTCATTGCTGGTGTTTTCTTAAGTTGCAGTCCGTTTGGCCTCTCGGGGCCACCGTATGGATGCCCTTCCTGATGCAAGCGGATCCTGAAGTCACACTTATAACATATGAATACTATGGAGTCAATAACAAAACTTTTAAGCAATTTTAACCCCCTCAAAATAGACACTTGAAACTTTTTAAATGCAACTGATTGTAACAATCAAAAAAGTAAAAAAGTAAAATCAAACCAGCTACAGGCCCGTGTCAAGCTGAAGCTCACCAAACGGTCAATTAAACCATCCAACGATATCAGAATCAGACTTTATTTATCCCCAAGGGGCAAACTATGACTTCTGATATAACTATGACTTATGATATGACTTCTGCTCTCTATAGATAAATAACCAATCCATGACACTCAGAAAAAAGACAAACGTCTCACTAAAAGCACAATCAGATAACATCAGCATGGATTTATCACAGTGGAAATGAGAAATTTTCCTTGAACATGACAGCCGCCGATGCCCTTTTGTCCCCACACAGCTTCACAGTTTGTTTCAAAGTTTGAATCAATAATTGCTCCAAGACATTCATAAGACTGAACACATTCCACCGTCTGACCCTTAATGGATGCGATCTCTTGTGTATGAGTACATGTTCTAAAGCCAGTGATCACATATTACTTTTTAACAAAATCATCAAGGACTGTGCCACGGTTGGGCTCATTATCCTGGAGCTGACTAACAATAACAGAGTCATCTTGATACTTTAAAATGAGCCTGCTTTCATACCCAACTCTGTACACACATATTTGTGTATGGAATAAATAATAGATAACAGATAATAAATAAGGGTAAAAGCACACATCCTGTGGGATGCCAGTCGCCTTCTGATTAAAATGTGAGACTGAATTGTGTTGAAGGTCAAAGAAAACTCAACAAACAGTAGCTGACCATGAGACCATGAGAAGTAATGCCTGGAGAGACTGGTCATTAAACACATCAGAGCTGCTTTTCCACCATCCCTGGACTCGCACCAGTTTGCATACAGGGAGAACCGGTCAACCGAGGATGCGATCGCCACAGTGCTGCACACATTACTGAAGCACTTGGAACACAGGAACACCTATGCACGGCTCCTCTTTGTAGACTACAGCTCGGCTTTTAATACCATCCGGCCATACAAACTCCGTCCCAAACTCCACCAACTGGGACTTAACTCCTCTCTGTGCAACTGGATTGTGGACTTCCTCACTAACCGTAGACAGAGTGTCAGAGTGGGTAAGAACACCTCTTCCACCCTTGTGGTCAACACCGGTGCCCCTCAGGGGTGTGTTCTGAGCCCTCTGCTATACACTCTCTTCACCCATGACTGTATTTCCTCCTGCGCGTCCAATCTCATTGTTAAGTTTGCAGATGACACTACAGTGCTCGGACTTATATCCAACAATGATGAGACAAACTATAGGACAGAGGTGCAACAACTAGAGTCATGGTGCCACGACAATAACTTGGTCTTAAACACCAAAAAGACCAAGGAGATCATTGTAGATTTCCGGAAGAGGGGCCATAACAACCATCTGCCTCTCTTCATTGGCAGTGAGGCGGTGGAGAGGGTGAGCAGTTTTAAATTCTTGGGGGTAACTGTGACCGAGGACCTGTCCTGGGGCAACCATATCACCTCAGTTGTACGGAAGGCCCAACAGCGCCTCTACTACCTGAGGAGACTGCGGAGCGCACACATTCCCAGATCTCTGATGTTGAACTTCTACAACTGTGCCATCAGCAGCGTTCTGACGTATGGATTTCTAGTGTGGTTCCCCAGCTGCACCAAGGCCGATCAGCAAGCACTCCAGCGGGTGGTGAAAGAAGCTGGCAGAATTATTGGAACAAGTCTGCCAGAGATCAGTAATATCTTCCCCACTCGCTGTCTGAGGAGGGTGCACAGTATCCTGCGGGACCAACATCACCCTGCGCGCCACCTTTTCCATCTGCTGCCCTCAGGAAGAAGGTACAGGTCTATACAGGCCAGAACATCCAGACTGGCCAACAGCCTGTATCCACAGGCTGTGAGGCTCCTGAACTCTCTGCCCCCCTCTCACGGACAATAACCATATCCAACTTCTTAATAGCAATGAACTGGTCTGCATTGGTGCATCATATCTTTATTCTCTTCCCCCTCCTGCCCCCCCCCCTCTTTCTTAAATAGATAACTATCATATCTGATATCATATCTCACAGTACAATAATATTGAATGGGTTGCATTGTTGTATTTTGTCATGTTTCTCAGGTCTTTGTCTGAATTTCTACGAACATTATTGCTAAGGATTGTCTTATTGCATTGGAGTCACACTGGGTTAAATATGTACACTTGGGTTTTAAGGGGTATTTATTATTTTCTTCTTTTTTTTGGGTTGTATGGAAGCCCCAAACGCAATTTCATTGTTCTTGACAATGACAATAAATAAATAAATACTAAATACTAAGTGTTTAACAGTTATGTTCATCAAGGTTATTGTGGCATCATCTACTCCTTTGTGTGGTTTATAAGCTAACTGCATAGGATCAAGGATATACTTAGTTCGTTGAGATTTTCAATTATTTTCCTATCAACTGATGTAAAGATAATTGACAAATGGATTTAGGAGCAGGAACTAAAACAGCTTCTTTCCATGCAACACTGTGCCTGTGAAGACTTTTTAAAAATGCAGTGAAATACAGGTCTCAGCTGTTAAGCACAAGATTTAAATAAACAACCATAGAAATTGTCAGGTCCATGACATATATTTAGTCATATGGAGCAGAAAGCCTTTTCATCACTCCTTAGGGCAATGTTAAAATACTGATTATTTCCAAGCTTTGAAGCAGTTCCTGAATCATT
The DNA here is from genome assembly GCF_965226115.1 of Aulonocara stuartgranti. Classification (NCBI taxonomy): domain Eukaryota; kingdom Metazoa; phylum Chordata; class Actinopteri; order Cichliformes; family Cichlidae; genus Aulonocara; species Aulonocara stuartgranti. Next base: position 30,918,394 of record NC_138940.1, read on the forward strand.
ATGGCGGAAAAAAAGTATGAAAATGATTTTAAAGATGATAAAGTATATTAGCTAACCTAAAGTCTGAACAGAAGCCATCCAGAGTGACCTGACTGCATGATTTGGGTCTTTTTTCATACTGGACCAGTCTTAATCAGGTTTATTTGCAGCCATTTTATTCTTTAAGTAAAAACGAGAGAAGCCTAAAACCTGAAAAATCCATACAAGTACCCATAAAAGCAAAACACTTAAAACACACAGAACATTTATACAAGGACGCCAAACTCTCACTGCTGGTCGCTGCGTGTGCACGCGCCATTATCTATAATACATCATATATCTAATAATAAATGTGCATTTTCCCATATTTACAACTGTGCATATGACAAAACAAACAAAATTTAAAAAAAGAAAAAAAACCACTATCATCTATTCCTTTTTATTAAATCTAATTAAAGTGAATATTAAAACAATAGCCTGCATGAACACTTGTACAGGTACACATTAGAGTGCACACCATCTGTCGTTCTTCCTGTGTCTGAATCTAAGCAGAGAAAAAACCCGAAACAAGCAAACACAGAGGGGCAGTAACACAACAGCACTGTTTACTGATAAAGTGATGCTTATGGTCCTGCAGTTACAGACGCAGGTGTAGTGTCGAAGTGTCGGAGTCGAATTTCCCAGAGGAACCCACCCGAGGGATTAATAAAGTTCTATCTTATCTTATCTTATCTTAGTGCGAAGTGAGATATTTACTAGTCTGGTACCAATGTTCAAACTCCGTAAACACAGTCGAATGACTGCACATATCAACCTGATGCAATCTATTGACTGTTACCACAGGAACACAATCTCACACATACGCAGAGTGTTTTCCTCACCTACTGCCACCCCCATCTGTTTACCATTTTATGTTGCTGATCTAATGAGAGATTCTATCAGGTTGGGAGACGACAAACATTTCACTCATCCCTGCCACCTCTGAATGCACAAACATTTGGACCTGCTATCTGATCGATGGTTTTTAGGACAGACTGTGCTGAAAAGGTCAGTGAGAGTCATAAAAAGAGGAAGACAAAACCATAGATGAACTTATTTAAATGAGAAATAGGGACAGAAAAAATAGACCTTAGTGAAAAGAGTCAAAGCAGGAAGCCAGACAGAAAAAACCCCCCAATGCTGCATGCTGACAGTGTCCAAGATCTGGAAATAGATTTCCTTTTTTCCCACAAACTCATCCACTCTGTTCCCTCTCAGAGCCAGACTCTTAGCAAACCAAACACATAATTATAGTTTTTATTGAGCAAAGACAGAAGGGAATTAATTAGACAGCAGTCAAGTTGTTAAAACACTTCTCTGTAACCGCATCACTTTCTGTTCCCGCCATTCATTCAGACTTAAGCTAATGGACGAGACTGTAAGATAAAGAAAGAGTTGTCATTAATTAGCAGACACTGAACCTCGGGAGCTTTATAAATGCTTCACAATCAAATAGTAATTAGATAAGACCTCTGAGAGTACAGTTTGATTTCTGTATGAAGTATAGATAGATATATATATATATAGAGAGAGATAGAGAGAGAGAGAGAGAGAGAGAGATAGAGAGAGATAGAGAGAGAGAGATAGAGAGAGAGAGATAGAGAGAGAGAGATAGATAGAGAGAGAGAGAGATAGAGAGATAGAGAGATAGATAGAGAGATAGATAGATAGATAGATAGATAGATAGATAGATAGATAGATAGATAGATAGATAGATAGATAGATCGATCAACACTACACAAAGTAAAACCATTCCACCAATCCCCTATTTGTGAGAGAGGAAGTCTGTAACGATAACAATCCATCCTATTCCTTTGCTGCTTTCCTTTAGATTGCATTTCTCTACCAGAATCTCTCCATCCATCTGCTGAAATCCTATTTCCATGACAAACAATAAGACACACACACACTCACTCCATCACTGATCCCTGCAGCTGTCAGAGAATGGGTGGGGGTGATGGGACGGTAAGGAAAGAAAATAACATAAGTAAGGAGAGGGGTGACAGGAAAAGGATGGAAACACTTTGAATCACCAGAGAGTTTGAGGGATTACCAGTGAAAGGATGTTTTTGTGTGTGTGTGTCTGGTGAGACATAGTAGAGTGCTTCTGAAGCTGAAAATTGCTAAAATGCAGATAATCTTTTTCAGCTCAAATAAAGGCAAACACGACTAACTACGTAACCGCCTAAATAAAAAGGAAGCAACTTTAAACCTGATGGTTAAAGAAAAAAGATGACTATCAGGTTAAGTACTCACCAGCCTTCTCGCCATTGTGCAGTGGTTTGCTGAGCTCCTGACTGGGCAAGCAGGGACATAGCCCATCACATTTCACTGAGATTTTCTTCCCAGACAGGCAGCTCTGGAACTCCAATTTACACTGTAAAAAACCACAAAGACCTTTTCAGGGTCTAATTCCCACAATCACTGATGACAAGAGCAAAAAGGAAACACTAATTTGACAAGTTTTTTTGTTGTTGTTTTGCGTTTTGAGAATGATGTTAAAACTTTGAAAATAAACTCATTATTTTGATTAAAAAAATGCTGAAATAGTATTTCAAAGAAAACAATTGGGATTGTGAGGATAAATTTGTTATACAGTGTGGTGATACGTATAAGGGCTTTGAAGAGATGGTGCAGAATAAAACTAAACATGAAATAGTTAATTTTGTAAGTGAAATAGCTGGCAATGGACTTGATCTTATGCTCAACATTTCCACTTTATTCTCAACTTATTCTTGAAATTTCCACTTTATTCCTAACATGAGCAATACAAAATCCTTCAAACATTTTTTCCTTACACTTGAGATACTACACAGCTAAATAAATAAAAATAAATTAATCTGCATGTTGTATAATGTCACCTGTGGCCTTGCAAGCGCTATGAGTGTAAGACAACAAGCTGTCATTGACGAAATCATTGACAAAGTTTGCGGGAAAGAAATAAAAATAAAAACCAGAGTGCATGGGTGTATTAAAGATCCCTATTATATACTGCAGTCTAAGGAGGCAACACTTCACGAGCACTTTCAGTCCAAAATATTGCCCTGAATCTACAACTTTGACCTGACTGATGGTAACTATGAGCAAAAACATTTTTCTGCAAACCATGCAAACAAGCGTGAACTTTGGAAGATTTGGCAAGCATCAGGAAGTGAGTGTTTACTATAGAATTTGTACTGAGCTGCGTTATGTGGGAACTGGATGTTACCTGAGGTGAAAACAAATAATGGCGCTCCTTAGCTGGTATGTTTAAACCATGGTGGTTTATTATTCTATATATGAAATTACAACAAAACAAAAACGTGAATATTTCTTATTTGAGCTGATTATGGGAAACATTTGCTGATACAGGATTGGTCATTTATCTTGGATGAACAAATATGTCCGTTAGGCAGTCATGTAGACATGCCATTAGAAACCGAGATTCCCATTGACATTCTATTATTCACTGCAGTACAAACCTAATGCAACCCAAAAAGCAAGACGGACTACTTCTGAATGTAATTTAACAGCATAAATCTCATTTCAGGTAAGTGAGGGATAAGAAATTGTTTGGACTAGTTGGAGGAAAAAAAAATCCAATTACCAGACCCTTCCAAGAGGAATAATGAAAACTGAAATGAGATATGTAAATTCTGTTTGCGAGATGATGACGACAGGATTTGTCAGAGTGGGACCATGACGGTGCATAAACATCTATACGCATATCACGCCTTACACAGGCTTAGCCTTATCCTTCCAGCACTTTCATTTCCCACGTTCTAATTCAAATCCATCATTTCCTCCCTGTCACCTCTTTGATAGCGCCGCTAATGTTGCTTAATGAAATCTGTTGACAAAGGAACAGTGCTCTGTCCTGTTTTCAACATATTGAATTAGCTGTCTGCGGATGGGAGAGGGAGAAAGAGAAAGAGAGAGAGACGGGTGGGGATAGAGGGTGGGGGAAATGGATGTCCTCCCCCAGTCACTGTCAGAGAGAGAGAGGCACCATGAATCTTTATGTTTGTCTCTCTCCTGGGGTTAATGTGGTTTTGATGAAACAGTATTTTAACACCTGACTTGGTCAAGTAAAAATAGAGGTGAGGTGAGGAGAGAAGCCGAGGGGAGAGGAGAGGAGAAAGGATGATTTAAGAGGAAGTAAGTAATGGATTTAACTTAGTGGGCCGAAGCCTCTCAGGAGATAAGAGCACTGTCCTCTTAATAGGATATTGAGTGTGTGTGAGAGTGTGTGTGTGGTTATGATGAGGGAGGCATGTAATGTAATAATAAAACATGAATAAGCTTGAGACCAGCAGCTCACTGGTGAGCAGAGTTTAAGTTGGGCCACAGGGACCCATCACTCCAGCAGCTAACTGAACCCCTCCAACTAATTTACCACAGAGAGCAGAGGGATTTCCTAGCCCTCCCCCGGCTTTTTGTTCTTCCTCTTTTTTCGCCTTTAACACGACTCCTCCTCAGCTCAGTCCCAGCTCACAGGCAGTGTTGGTCATTAGCGAGGCCTACGTCCCGACTTCTGCGGGTCAGGGCACAGACCTTGATAATCGCAGTTTGTGTCATACTGATTGGTTGGAGTTGCAGTTGTGGATTTCGCTGGTGCAGTAAGGATGGAGGTCTGGGTAGGTGCGTGGGTCAACAAAACATAAGGATGCGCATGAAAATGTTTATTAGCCAGTTAGCATTATCTATTTACTATTATTTTTGTACTCCACCTCCTACCCTATGACCCTAACCCCCAGCAGGTCGTGGCAGACCGCTGCCAGAGATTTCCTCTTCTTAAACGTTTTTCCTTGCCAAGGTTGCCAAGTGCTTGCTCATAGGGGTCAAGTGGTTGTTGTGATTTTCTCTGTATTATTATAGGGTCTTTACCTTACAATATAAAGCACCTTGAGGTGACTGTTGTTGTGATTTTGTGCTATATAAATAAAATTGAGTTCATTTGAATTCTTCCCTCAGTCCTGAACTGGAACAGTGTGGTTAAGAAAATGTATAGATGGATGGATGTTCTCTAACTATAACATAAATGGAAGCTTATGGAGGCTATTTGAATCTACAGCACACTTCAACCACAGTGTCACCGTGCTATAAAGATCAATGTATGTGTGTATGTGTGTATGTACGCATGTATGTTCCCTTCTCCTTCTAGACGAGTGGACCAATCTTGAACAAACTTTGCATTGAAATTGCCTAGGGCACCGTGAGTGCCAACATCTATATAGCTTATACAAAAATTCTATCTAAATCTCACAATCATATATATTTGTACATTTGACAGTTCAATTGAGCAGTTATCTTCCAAAGGAGCTGAGGAGATTAACATGCTTAATGTTGGGATGTCCCCCCAAAAATTTCCAACACACAAAAACATATACTGCTCTACTTTTATTGATTGTGTCTCATCAGACAAAATTGCGCTGTTAAGGTAAGTTCCTGACTGAAATGTTGGAATACATTACAGCGAAAGTGACAAAAAGTCTTCAGTTCCCAGATTGCTGCATTTTGCCAATAACTGTCATTAAGACTTTGAATTAGCTGTGTAAGACACTAAAGTGCTGTCCATTATGTTTTACGGTTTCTGTGTATTGGACTGTGTTTCACTGCTGACAACCAAAGGGTTGAATACAAGGACAAGAAGTTAAGATGAACATGGACGTCAATAAGAATCTACAGTGTGTTATACCAAGGACGGAGCCTCACTTCTTTATGGCATTTTCTGCCCCTGGATATCGATCTTCGCCTCCCCCAGCCCTAACTTCTTCTATTTACTTTCTTCTTGACTTATCACAAAGGTTAAACCGTGAAATGTCTTTTCTAATTACATGGTGAGCTTGTGTCTATGTGCGATTTTATGTAGCTCAGGAGGCGCTTACAGGTAGGAGTTAGTGGCTAGAAAGAATTGCACGGGACAATGGGTGAACAGTTTTTCCAAAATGCCCAGTGACATCACAGGCAATGTGATGTTTTGAGAAATTTGCTCAGCAGACTATTGGGAACCTGCAGCTCAAAATGAATCAATGCAGTGGAGGCATCTGGGTAGGAAGAAAAGGTGACGACTGATGAATTTGAAGAAGAATGAGCACATTGAGTAAGAGCATCAAAACTATAGATGCTCATATTCCAATGATGCTAACAGAGTTATGTCTCACCTCGGAGGAGTAAGTGTGCCCATCAGAACCACAAACAGGAGTTGACTGGAGGGCTGAGCAGAGCCTGCATTTCCCATGAGCATCAGCTTCAAGCCTATGCTTGTGGCCTGCACTGCCTTTCCTGGGTTTCACACTGGTGGAGAGAAAAAAACATTACAAACAATGTTTTAGACCAGCGGTCTCCAACCTTTTTTGAGCCACGGACCATTTTATGCCCGACAATATTTTCACGGACCGGCCTTTAAGGTGTCGCGGATAAATACAACAAAATAAAACTAGTACCGGTACTGAAAAAAAGAAGATTTATTCATAACACACGTGAAAAGACCCAGGAAAACCGAGTTAACGATCAAAACGATAACAAAATAATGCTGAAAACCGATAAAAACCCTGAAAACCATACATTCCACACCTGAGCCTCAACTCTCGCGGCCTGGCACCAAATGACTCACGGACCGGTACCGGTCCGAGGCCCGGGGGTTGGGGACTGCTGTTTTAGACAGTTATATGTTTGACTTTTGACATACAAAGTAAAAGATTACACAGAGCCAGAAGCCAAACTTTTAGTAGTACATATAGTATAGGCATAATAACATTTGTGTGCAGAGGGAAATTGTTGTAATGATCATAATTCTTTTTTTTTGTCAGAGTCAGAAGAAGCAGATTTTCTGAGAAGTCCCTTTCAATAAGCAGTGTAATTATGTTTGATCCAAATCTTGCAGCAATTTCTGTCTAAGTGCTCTCATTGAACACCCGGCTGCCTCCTGATCTATCAAGCAGATAATAAAGCTGAAGAGACTCTTGAAAATTCTGTAAATTTCTGTAATATTTCTCAATTTGGAGAACACCTCTGACCAAGTGAATGTCTGACATGTATAAAATATTCAAGAACAAAAAATAGTAAAAAAATCCATTCCAGAAACCCCCCCCTCCCAAACCAAACCAAACAAAAAAAACTTTCCCACTGGAATATTACCGTAATTGTTGGGCTATAAGCCGCTACTTTTTGCACAAGCTTTGAACCCTGCGGCTTTTAGTCAGGTGCGGCTTTTCTATGGATTTTCCATGATTTTTGTCATATCGTAAGACGATTTGTTTTGTTTGTTCCGGTGTTGTGCGGCACTACGTTGCCTGGCGGAAGGGCATGTGATCAGACACACAGTATCGGGTTCAAGAGTGGTATGTTGGTCACATGTCCATCCGCCAGGCAACATAGTGCCGTACAAGTAGCGCGAAAAACAAACTTCAAAGTACCGCTATGCGACACTGGAGAAGAGGACTTTGGTGGTTTTAGTGCGCAGGAAGATGGTGGTGAATGACTGACTTTTCTTCTTGTTAAAGCCGTGTCACTGCACCTGAGCCTAAAAGGTAGTCCAATCTATTTTTCTGGTGTGCTGTAGGTTATTGTTATGCACTACATTTGTTACTCATTCATGAAGCACAGTACATGTTTTGTACTTGTAATTACCGCTACTTGTACATATACCTAAAAAGTTATGTAAATATGTACCCATAACTTGTTTTTCAAAATATTAATAAAAGGGGTGTGTCTCCAAACAGCCATCTCTTTCCTGACAATTCGCTTTGTGCATATTCTCTTACATATGATAAGTCAACATTGAAACACCTGCGGCTTTTAGTCAGGTGCGGCTAATGTATGTACAAAACAGGATTTTCCCCTGATTTTAGCTTGTGCGGCTAATATTCAGGTGCGCTTTGTAGTCCGGGAAATACGGTAACTTACAAACGTTTTCACAAATATTTTGTTCCGATCAACAGTTTCATGTACAGTTATGTAAACTGGTAAGTTTTACAGCATACACAGCAAATAAATCATTGTTGGCTAAATTATCCAGTCCTGAGACTCGTTCATTAAGTGAATTAAATACCTTAATCAAATATACAGCAAAGCATTACAAAAAAGATACTAAATATAAAAAAATGGTTGGCAAATATCCTTAAAATGAGGGCCCGGTGGCGCCAGTGTTCGGCAGCCTCGCCTCTGTCAGTGCGCCCCAGGGTGGCTGTGGCTACAATGTAGCTTGCCATCACCAGTGTGTGAATGTGTGTGTGAATGGGTGGATGACTGGATATGTAAAGCGCTTTGGGGTCCTTAGGGACTGGTAAAGCGCTATATAAATACAGGCCATTTACCATTTACCATTTAAAATTGCAACTATTTATCCCATATTTTAAAATTTAAATAAACACAGCTCGCAGCTTTCAAATGAAGTGAATAATCCAAAGGTCAAAGGATTAAACATGGAAACCATTTATGAACCAAATAAAAGAATACATAAAACACAAAACAAAAAATGCAACAAATCACCAAATAAGATCAAGATAATAAAAGCACAGGATTAAGGTATTACAATCTTCAGTCACCCCACATTTATTTAAACATGTGCAAACCTACATGTAAATACAGTATATAAAACAAAAAACAGAGTTTGTACAATTCTAACAAGCCTGAAAATCAATATTTGTTATGACCAAATTTATTCTTGAACAAAGCCTGACCTCTCTGAGAGAAGCTTTTTTTCAAATTTCTGAGTTTTTTAAATAGTCTTCACCTCCACAGAGCCTCCATCGTGTTTCTCAGATGGCTGTAGACACTCACTGTGGTATCTCTCTCCTGACCTCCTCCGTACATACTGACAGGAATCTGAGCTAAAAATGTCACATTTGGATTCATCACCGTATAAGACCTGTTACCACTGATTTTCAGTCCACTTCTTGTGTAATCTGGAATACCTCAGCCTAAACTCCCCATTTTCCTTTCTTAAGAATAGCTTCTTGACAGCTATCCTTCCACTGAGATCAGTTCTGATGAGGCTTCAGCGAACAGTAGATGAATCGACTGAAGGCCATATTTATCTCTCAGGTCCTGTGTCAGGTCTTTGCTGGATTTTTTACTGTTTCTTAACCTGTATTGTTCATCTTTTGTAGATAGTTTTTTTTTCCAGGCTTGTAACTTCTTCTTTTGTTGTCTACACATCCAGTTTCCTAATCTAAAAAAAGTACTATTTCATGCCTATCAAACTGCAGCATTTAAAACTGGTTCTCTGCTAAACTATCTGTGTGAACACAACACGGGTGCATTCTTGATGTTTGAATGATTCATAGGTCAGTGTTCAGTGGCTTAAGAAATCCTGAAAATCTTTTAAAAAATTGTCAGGTAGAAGGACTGGATTGAAAACGAGTGAACAAGCAGCCAATGTCCAAAGAAAAACTTAGACAGACCTACAGAAAGCCTGAATAACTGAACTATTGCTCCTGATTAATTGAAAAAAACAAAGCAAATTATATATACAAAATGAGGGGTCGTTCAAGACTTTGTCCCAGTAATGTACATTTAAGTCTATTCCATTATAAAATCATGTTAAGAGCGCAACAAACTAACTAAACTAGTTAATGCTGCTAAAGCACAGCAGGCATGCACACATCACTGAAAAATAACCCATACAATCAGCTAAATGTAGACAAAAGTTCATCACAAAGGCCAACGCTTCCCCTCATCCATCTCCCAATCATTTTATTAGAAGACAAGACAGTAGCGATATTTCCATCTCAAACAGACAAAAGAAAGTGATCATTATCTCCCTCATCTAACAATATATTTCAGCTACCCGCTGAGAGTTTCCAAGATGCTGTAGTCTGTAAAGTTTCTGATTTGACATAAGTACAACCCCGTCACAGCGGGACAGAGGGGGCGAAAAATTATAAACGAGCCTCCATAATGGTTTTTGAATTACAGCTTGGTTGCTAATGTAGACGTTCAAGCCTGCAGCTAAATATTATCACCCCAATAAGAAAAGTCAGTTTTATACTCAAATCTTTCAGTTTGAAGAGGAAGACCAAAGAGTGCTTGGGATTTTTGTGTCGACAGCTGTTTAGAAAAGGAAACTAATTTGCATAAGGATTTTTGTTTGTGCTGTTTACAGGGAAGCAGTGAGTAAAATCTAGATAAACAGGACATACTTCATCACTGTGTAAATTATTACACAATATGTGTTTGCCAATGTCTGGAGAACAACAAAGTTTGGATTTGGCCTCTAGGAGGACACTGAATCGGTTTTATGCCAATTGGTGCAACTAGTTTATCTTAAATTGATTCAAAATAATATACATATCATTGTCAAAAGCTCGGGTGAATGATAATACTTGGAAATTTCACAGTCCAGGTGAATAATTTGTCACATTAGAGCGAAAATAGCACTTGTAATTAATTTAATACAAATGGAGGGAAAGAAAAGGATTATAGTCAAGATTCTTAGGAGCTAATGACTTGAGGAAATCAATTAAACCCAAGACAGAGACAGAGAAATATTCTGATGTCTTCTTGAAGAAATGCTTCTTGAACTGAAAAATTGAAAACCCTTAAAATTGGCAATGGTTGAAAACACAAACAAATTGGGTGGTGACAGAGCAAACAGATAGTGTGATTAAAATTAATTGGTGTTGGGAATACGTAAGCCAATGTCTGTCATTGAAGCACGCTGAGTTATTACACAGTGCTAACACACAAAACACAAAACGATACTTGTTTGCTTTTGCTTGATGTAATTTGTTGAAACTGCCTTGCAGGTAGTTAGGATATTGAAGTTAAACTTGGCATAGCACTTTAAAAGATATAATAAGTTGTAGCTTTTCGAGCTCGCTTAATAGCACAAATTTGATTTAAAGAGTGAGAAAAAAAACTCCCGCTGCTCTTCGGTATATGACAAAGATAATATGTGTTTCGAAACTGTTTCAAAACTGCTCAAAAACACAATTAACGTTGCATTATCATAATCACATTCACAAACCTGTTTCTGATGTGTTGTAAAGACTGCAACAGAGTATGTTGGAGATTCACATTATAATAGTGTGTCCCTTTCATCAAAAAGTACAAGCTCACTCCAGTATTTTTCTCGATCTTAAGATTTCTTTTAGCTTTACATTATTCTTAGGTGCAATTTAGATGCTGGCCATTGTTAAAGACAAACTTAAATTATAACAAATCTCTCATTTTTCATGCTTTGTTCCTCAGGAGCCAGACTTTCTTATCATTTTTAAAGTGGTCTTCACCTTTCTGAAGGTCTTTCAAAGCGTTTCTTAGACATTGGCTGCTTTTTCACTCATTTTCAGTCCAGTCCTTGTATCTGTTTCTGGGTTTGTTAAAACACTTAACAACAAAGTGTTCACACATTAAAAAGGCACCTAAGTCAAGGAACAAACCACTGTTGTGTCTATACATAACAGGCAACTTAGCAAAAAAAAACAAAATTTTGATCCACCATGTAATACCATCTGGAAAAGTAATTGGGAACTGCATGATTTTTCTGCAGTGACCTGAAACACTCGTAATGTAGCAAAAAGCATACCTCATACTGTTCCACACAAAGTGGAATCATAGATTGGCCTCCCCAGAGCCAGTGTGGGATGTGGGATCATCTTGACAGACAACAGAACAGAAGGTGGACAATATCCAAAGAAGAGCTTTGAATGTCCTTCAAGAAGCCTGAAGAACTATTTCCAACAATTACTCAAAGTACAAGAAATCTTGCTCGAGAAAGTTCAGGCTGTGCTGAAGAATAAAGGTGGCTGTACCAAATACAACTTTCAAGTTATTTCCTTTGCAAAACATGAAGAAATGGGGGGTGGCTGAAGACTTTTCAAAGCACTGTAACTGACTCTTACCTGTGGCCTGGCTGCTTGTGATTGGTGCAGATCGCCGTCTGGTAGTCATGACTGACACAGATCTTGTGAGGAGGACAGCGAACCTTCAGGCATGGATCCTTGGTGGCATCTGGTCCTAAAAATGAGAAAGCAGAAACAAACTTCATCTCTGAGCTGCAAAGAATAAGTTATCAGAAACACATAGAACAGGAGGATCAGCACAATGAAGCGCTGGGGTTGAAAACTGATGCAGCAAAACATCCAGCTCCTCTTTTGGTTTTACAGTTGGCGGGCTCTTATGTTCTACTAACTGAAGCAGGCAGAAAAATAATGAGTTGGAGAAAACGACAGAGGAGAAGAATGGTAAAAGGTATGAAGTAAACGTTGAGTTTTCCACGTTGTGAGCTGCTTAATGAGTACTATTCTCTCCGAGCGTCAACCCCATCTTCCTCCAAATCAATCTCCAGAGTGACATTATTGCCGTGGCAGCCAGGCACAGCTGGCTGGTGTCCAAGATGACAAAAGATCAAAGCAGCTCATTGACTCTGAGCATTGTGTCATTTCACACTAGGCTAACAGCACAAACCCGCTTTCATTTGACAGACTGAGGAAAAGGGAAAAAAACAAAAAACCCCATAGGAGGCGTGTGAGGTGAAAGCGACAGTGGGAGTAAAAGAAAAAGACAAGAGCTTTTAGCACAAATGGAGTGAGAGAGGCCAGCCAACACCAGCCAGTGCACTCTGGACTAGTGGTCATAGTAATTCTGTCAATTACACAGTCTGTACCAGATATGTATAAAAGAAAGATGAAAGCCCTTAAAATGGACAAACCCGAGTGACAAGACAAAGCTAATAAAATGAGATCAAAGACGGAGCGGGTTCTTAAACCGCATACGGAGACTGCATGCTGTCCCCGCAGTGAGTGGACAAAAAATGATTTCAAATCCTAAGTTAATTAAGAGTGAGTACAAAGTGTATAGATCAAAGCCCAGCATTATGTACAAGTCATTACCATGAGGCTGCTAACATCATAAAACAAGAGCGGCCTTGTCTCCATTAGGAAACTAATGGGTTGTGTTTGAGCCACAGCTGGTGTCTGATGCCAACATCAAGTAGTTTCTGACCTGATCACACACCGCGCTACGGTTTGCATTATACTTTATCATCATTAAATTGTCCAGAAGTCCGAACACGGTGCTGCAATCTCAACAATCTTTGGGGAAAATATATAAAACAGCTATGTATATAAATTGTAAACATGTGCTACTGTGAATATCTGGAGCTGTCAGATATTATGGAAGAGCTTTCTTTATCTCTGAGGAAAATGTACAAACCAAACACTAAAGATGGTGAAGCTTAGATAGTCTCAAGGAAAGAGATTCATAGTCCCCTGTAGACATCTGTCATAAATGAGCAGCACACTTTTCTTCCTCCTTACAATGCGTGAAACGCATGCACAGATGCAAAAATACATTTATAAGCCTGCATGGCCTCTTGTAATCTCCAGAATGCAGAGAGAGATGGAAGGTCAACCTCCCTCCTGATAGCTGTCTGTTGTGCAATGTGCTTCTTTTGCCTGCTGATTTGGGGGCCTGTCCTCACCTCCATCTATCAGCACTGGAAGAAACCCATCTTATTTCACTTAGCTGAAAGATGGCATTACCACTGCAAGGAAATGAGAGATGAAGGAAACGAGGAGAAAGTGACAGAGGAAGGATGGAGGAAAGAGGGGGTGGATAGGTACCTGGTTAACAGAGGATTGGAGGACAATTTGGGATCATTGGGCGACCTCCACTCTTAGATAAATTGGAAAACAGACACACACACACACACACACACACACACACACACACATACAAATAAGGGACACCTAAATACTCCCAATCACAGAGGATCCTATCATATGTAAGTTTTATGTAGTAAACAGTAAGAAGTCACTTTATAGAGACAATGATAGTCCAAATGAAATATTGTGTTCAGCTGGTGTTGAGAGTATTTTGGATAGGTGAAGAATTACAGTAGATAAAAATTAAGTGAAACCAGGACAAGAAAAAACAAGGGAAAAGAGAAAAAGGGTGAATAAAGCAGGAGAAGGTGGAAGAAAGAGGAGCCAAGATAAGGATGAAAGTTTAAGGAAAGGAAAGAAAAAAGATATTGAAAAGAGAAGAGAAGATGACAGGATAAAGAGGATGGAGAGAAGGCAGAGAAGAGAAGAAGCGACTAAAAGAGTGCTGGGTGACAGAGAGTTTTATCCATCTATTTAAAGCTTGAGTGAGCAGCACTGGTGGTTAAACCGGCCAATCAATTGTAATGCAGGCGCACTGCAGCACATTTGCCACCTCTCTTTCAGTCTCTCCTCTGCTTTTCTCAAGTATTTCTCAAGTATAAGTCGAAATGCACAAGTAACAATCAAATTGCACTTAGTAAAAGTGATTTTACTTTAAAATGTTCAATTTTTACCACATCTCTATAAATAAACCCACTCTCTGCTGCGGATATGATTTTTTCCATAAAGAAACAGAAAGTGCAAAAAATCTGGTCCTCGTCTGTGAGCATGAAGTAAATATGATTCATTGTATGACACGCGCAGTGGATAAACCATGCTTTGCTTTACAACTGAGAACTCATAAAGGAGAAAAATATGGAGCAAATCATGTGTGTGTTCTTTGTGTGACGCTAACCATTTCTGCAGAAGAGCAACAGTCTTACTCACAGACACCACTACTAATTTGTTTAGCCATTGTCCTTGGCCATATGTAGGGATGACTGATTCCCCTCGGGTGAAGGGTTACCAGTCTGTTGGGATGAGACAGATGGAAGAGCTGGCAGAGCTGTAGCTGAGGGTGAAGAACGCACAAGATGCCTGCAGAGCATTAACAAATGCCCTCCGTTTGAATTCAAGATTGGCATATTTATTTTTTTCCTGTCATTAACAAACATTGTTTGTATATAAACACTAGTTTGTGGGGCTTGTGGCATGGAATTCAGCGTTTTAAAGTGTACAATGATGGCAAAGTTGAGCTTCCTCAATGGACAAACTCTACGACTTTTAAGAATCTGCCTTTGAGAATCTCTTGGCCTACACATACATAAACAATGCATGGCTGTTGTAGTGCTTTGAACACTGCAAACCCAACATCAGCCCCACTCCCATCTGGTCAGATCTGCTTTTATATAGTGTAGTGAGGATCAATATACTCCCTGGTTGGTAGCTCACGCTCAGAGAGCACAGCAAACACATAAAAGAGAACACATTACCTGCTGAAATCAAATGTTGTGCTGCATCTTAGTAGGAAAGATAAGCTCAACTGAGTGAACATTAGGATCAAAGTCACCCTCTTTAAGATCATGTATAAATAATATCCATATATGTCTATCGGTGAGAGATTAATCAGCTCTCAGCATACACATAAATCATTGTGTTAATGTTTTGTCTAAGTGGCACGTCTTTTATGCACTCTAGTTTTAATAAATGCCTCACGCATTAATTTTCAGAAGCCATAATAATAAAACCCAATACTTCCATCACTCTGTTCACTATGTTACATACTGTTACAGTATATCTCAAATACCATCTTTCAGCTCTCATATAACTGACAAAAGAATTGAATTATGACTGCAGTGATTCACTTTGTGCTTATATGGCAAGCTTTTAAAGATGCAGTATATTTTTTTTTCATACGTGTGTGTTCTATGTATATCCAAATCCTTAGGGACTAATAAAGTATGCTGATTCTGATTCTGATAACAGTGGGTCTCATACTCATCTGTCATATTTTAGTAAGTTCTAGTGCTATAAGATTATTATTATATGATTATTATTTCAAATAACTATAGATTAGATGCGTAATGATTTATTTGCTTATAAAAACAGGCGATAATTAACTTTTCCTGATGTCTCAAGAAAGGTGTCCAATTATAACAAAACGTCTCAGTTTTTCAGCGTTCAGTCCACTGTGATACTACTCTCTGCTGATGTAACTCAAATGCTTGGAATTGTTTCTTGGCTCAACCACATTATTTCGGTGTTGTATGGCAAGCCATGGGTGATGTCTCTTTTGGTAAGAAGATTGTAATACTACCTGCATGCTGCTAATAATTCAGACCTCTCTGTCTCAGATGCAATCGTTTGGAAAACCAAACTCATGACTTTATGCATTTTTAAAACACAGGGAGAAGTAAAAAAAAAAAAGAAAGAAAAAAAAAGGTAAACAGACTGCTTTTTTAGAGTTCTCTTTTACTTTTATCCACCAAACAGTTATTACTATGCATACAGTGCTTTTCTCAGCACAAACCCTTTTGATGAACATATTTTAGGAACCTGTACCTTTCCCAAAGACACTTTGACCAATCCTCTGATTAGTGGACAACCTGCTCTACCTTTCGAGCCATAATTGCTCTAAATTATTCCCTCGTTTTCTGCAATTTTCACACTTTGCAAAGCGTTCTTGTGGTCCACAGATCAAAAGTTTGAAATCCCTGGTTTAGAGGAATATGCCCAGAGGGATACGGGAAGAGGATTTCAGTGATTTTAAACTCCCTGCTTTTTTTCAAGAGATAAAATCTGGCAACTGTAGTAAAGTGATGACATTGTTGTAGTCATTATTTAAAAATGAAACTTGCAGATATGGAGGTTTAATGTCCTCAGTCTCCTCATTTTCCAGGAGATTCAATCCCATACATAAATTGTAGCTATTTAATTGCTGCAACCCTTCCTGGCAGAAAAGCACATTGTACTTGTGGCTGTAAAATGTTATCACAATTAGAGCTGACAGTAAATGACCCTACTTGCTTACGTTTTTGTCTTCGCAAGACTTTTTGTCCCTCTTTTTAAAACTTTAATGTTCCTTAAGAGGCAGGTAAAACTTCCTAGAAAAGAAGCGGTGGAAGATAAAACACTCCTCTTGTGTCCTCTAATACTGGATGAATGCCAGGGTGAAGTGCAGTGATTGGGTAATAAAGATAGAGTCCAATAGTAGAGGCCACAATCCCAGCAAGCCCTGCCAGAGAACAGACCGTAACCTCAATTTAATTGTTGTTGAGCTTTACATGGGTCAGCCAGATATTTTTAGTAACCTTTGTGTATGGATGTGTATATTCCTTTATTCATTCTGTTCTCAATTGCTCGCCATTGTTTGTGCTCCTCAGATAAACAGCTACTTTCGGCTGCTCCCTTATTCACTAGAGGTCACAGCAGATAGCTCTGCATATTTGACATGGCAGATATTTACATGAGATGTATCCTCACGCAACCCCCGAGTGATGTGTTTCCACCTGGGGTTGAACCAGGGATCTTTGACTTGTTAGGTAAACGTGTTAACCACTTTTTTTTTCCTAATAACACATAAGCTTGAAATTAAATAAACAAGAGCTCCAAAAAACATTCCCAAAGGACAAATTCACAACTCTTATTAGAAATATGAGCACCACTTTTAGGCTTTGATACACTAATTAAAAAGGTGTTTCTTCTCTTTTGCCTTAGAGGGTTAGAAATAAAAACAAGACGGGGAAAAAGAGAGGGAGATAGACAAACATATCAATAGGAGATTAAAATCTTCCCTCTATGCTTTGTGAACATTCCTCGGGATCTTACTATTTGGCCTCAAAGAGGTTCTAGAGCAAAAGATGTCAGAGAGGAGTGATAGAGGGATGAAAGCAAGCACAGAGAGCCTTGGGGACAGCACAGGGAAAGAGCAGAATCACCATCCAGAAAATTAATTATTGAAAACATGGGCAAATCATATTATTGTGGATGTAACTGAGGAATGGAGAAGATAAACAGGCTGCTACAGTTTGAATGTCAGAGAGCACATTGGCTTACGGAAGAAAAATATCTAGAGAGAGAGGCTATTGACTATCACTTACAAGCTGAATATTCATCACTGCCAAACAACCATTATATGCACACACACATATACACACTTTATTGTGAAAATCCCTAAAAGAGGACGCTTTGTGAAGCTGTGGCTGGCAGCAAAACAATTCTAAAAGGACACTATGAAAGAAAATAATCAAAGAGTCCTTGAAGACAGCTTCAAAGAAAAGGCACAAAGATGCTTTTAAGGACAACATGCCTACTAGAGGACATTAATTTCTGGTGGAAGTTGTTAATAGTCACGGATGAAACAAAGTTAATGCCAAAGCTACCTAGCCTGTCTTGCTTGAAGCATGTTTATAGTTTTTACTGTTGGTGTGAAGAACAGAGCAAAAATAACATAGAATATGCATGAAATTGTCTAGTTTGGGATGGAGACACACTTTTAAAGTGTTCAAACAATGCTAGATGTAGAAGCTGGGGGGTCATGTTGCATCCTCGCTGAGAAAATAAAAACAGGACGTCAGCTGAAGCAAGCTGCTGATAACAGCTGTTAAACCAAGTTATTAGGCAACATAGCTATGCAGTGATAACTTCAGCAGTTCAGGCCTGTAATATCTAGGTACAGCAGGCTATTGTACAGCTTATCAAGTATTTAAAAAAAAAACAATGTAACACACAGAGTAGAATTTTGACAGGTTGGTGGATTATAATTTATAGCTTATTATAATCTGAGGGACCTGTGAATTGCAAATTATGTCCATTGACTCCAAAGATAAGTCATTTCCCTCAAAATCACAAATGTGAACCTCAAGGAAGTACAAACTTCTCCGGCACAATAGTAGGGGATTCATCCTCTGAGGACCATCATGTTTGTCACAATCTTTTTCCAATCTAGCGTCAAAATTTATTTTAATGTATTTTGTTTTTTAAATATTTTAGTATGAAACCTGTGATGAGCAAGCATTTGCATTTATTTTGAAGCCCTGCATCATTACACAGTTTTGTAAAATGCAGTCTGTAATTTCCTTGCTCCTTTTCTTCAAAGCAATGCAAGGAAGAAAGAAAGAAATATTATAGACATTACACCTGTGGGCACCAGATGCTTGAATGGCAAGGAGCTATTCAGGAGGGGAAGTTTTTCCATTTTATTCACTCTAGAATTCTTTTAAAAAAAAGGAAAAACCTTTTTTTTAATGCTTGTACAATGTCAAGTGGTCTCCTTTCTTCTTCTTTAAGAAGATCCCCAAGGCACTTAACTGGCCATGTGTTGCTGCCAGACAAGTAGCTTGTGTCAGCTTGACCTTTAGTCAATTTCAGGAGAGGTCACAATGAAAGACCACAAGCTTGACTTACAGTGTGATTTTTGGCTCATTGACACACTGTGATCTCGTCCTTTTTTTTTTCTGTACACACACACACACACACACACACACACACACACACACACACACACACACACACACACACACACGTGAATACACAAACATGCACACATGCACAGAGGACAGATCTGACCTCTTGCCCCACCCTTCAGTGTCAGAGATAATTAAATGTTTCTGCACTGTCCTAGACTGTGGCATTCATTAATCTGAAGCTGAAGTGTGTGTTTGTGTGCACGTGTGTGTACAAGCATGGATAATCTCACACAGATATAGCCCAGTTTTCCCCCTGCTTTTATCTCGTCTCCTCTCCTGTTATCAGTAACTAATCTCACCATCTTATTATTGTTCCTAGAAAAAATTACACAAACAGCAGTTAACATGGCCAAATAACGTGTCCTTTATATCAACTTTGCATAAAGTGCGTAAATCAAATAAATATTGTGCTCCATTTAAATGGGAAATCCGTGAAGTTTATTTCCCAATAGTCCACACAGGGTCAGCACCAGTGAATCACTTTACTTTACTCTGTTACTGAGTTTTTTGGGTCCTACAACTCACAGCCATGATCATTCTGTTTTGAAGCTAATGTATAGCCAATCAAAAGCATGTTTTAGGATACGCAGCACTGCATTGTTATACAGTGACACTGCTTTCATCATCAAGATGACATCAAACACAAAAGAACCTGTAAATAACTAAAAATAACCAGACGTCCAGATGCATCTGTGAAAATGTACTGAAAATGTATCCAGGGTTTCACAACATCACAGGTCTTTTTCGTAGAAAGTGCGGATTACTATGTGTTCCCGTGTTATTTATCTTGTACTGAATTACAGATAAAAATATGTGTAACTGGATAACAACTCTGTCATTTAAGGTGCACTGTGCATCTTTAGTAGCACAACAAATCCTCCACACAGCATAACAAGCACTCTCAGGGGATGGTCATTACAACTTGCTCCCCTGGTGCATGCTCTTGAAATGATTCTGTGAGTTTCATGGTTATGCCTTGTCAATACCTTCTGGCGAGTGGACATAGGAGCACTTCTTATGTTATTTAACAAACTGACCTTGTGTTTTGCACAATTATTTTATTCACAATCTACTGTGGTGGTGCACAGAGGAAAAACTGCAAAAATTGTATCCAACGTATTAAAGATCTAACTGCATGTTAGTACTGAAGACAAACCTTGAAATTACTATTCGTTAGGAAAGAGGCTAGGCTTGATCATTCTGTGTGAATATGCAGTGATCCATCTAGTTCAGATGAAGCAATTAGCTTTATTTATCTTTTATTTACCACCATGGCATCTTTGTAATCAAGCTGAACAGGGCTGGGGAACTAAATTAATTAAACACTTTTGCATTATATCCGATGTTATTCATAAACTTCAGCAGACACATCAGACCAGTTTAAGCTCAATGTAAAGTAATGCCACAGTCTATTGTCTAAATCAGTGCCTGTCCACAAAGCACCTTATAATCTGTGATCAGTCTGTATAGCTATATGAGAAGCAACATCATTCTAACCTAATAATACATACACAGCAAGTCAGCTAAATCCGAATAGGTAAATGAACTCTATCTACAAGGACAGGATCGTTATGGTATCAACCAAGTATGAGCTAAAAGTAGCTCAGAGTACCTGGAGCAATAGAAAAACATATATTACCATGGATTTAAATAGAAACTAAACAAACTAAAATAAGAACTCACCATCCTGTACTGTCTTTTTGGCCGAGCTGGAGTGGGCTTTAGTTCTTGGGTCTCCATATCGGCCAGGTTCAGCCACTCGCTCTGAATGAAAAAATCATAAACATAAGACAAATTCATTAGAGAATGCTTTTTCATGGTTAAAGTAATAGTTTACCATATTCTTTAGCCACTTCTTTGTTGCCTTGGTGGTATGTTTTGGGTCACTGTTGTGCTGGAAAATCCATCCATGACCAATCTTCAGTGTTCTGGCTAAGGGAAAGAGGTTCTCGTCCATAATATTACAGTACACAGCCCCATCCTTGAACCAAAAAAGCCTCAACGCACAATGTTTCCATCTCCGTGATATGACCTAAAGAACCGCATCCCCACAATGGTGTTCTCGAGGTCACACACAGGAAGAGAAATTATCTCTTCCCCCAAAGATGCCTTGTGGAGTTGATGCCAGATATCTCAGTTTTGGTTTCAACAGCACCTTCTCCCATGTTTACTGGCAAACTGGTTGATATTCTGTCTCTCTTCATTTAAATTAAACTACCATAAAATCAGAGACACTTCGTTTCTTTTTAAGTGAGAAAACGTAATTATTCAGAAGGAGATCAAATAATTATTTTCCCCACTATAATGTAATTCCCTTCATCTCCAGTTCTGTACTTAATAGACAAACATGTCAAACTCTCAGAAAGAAGGCAAATGCGACTGTGTGCCAATATTTTACACTCCTACTTTGTGTTTTAGCTTAATCAATTTACAACCTGACCAGAAGTATTTCCTCACATAATGCCTCTTAATCACCAGAAATACATTATAGACTCCATTGGCAAATTTGGCAGGGAGGCAAAGTGACAGAATTCTCCTCATTATAAAAGAGTAATTGCTACACTATTCTCGCTCTTACACACTCACAGCACTACAACATCCCATATGGAAGGAAGCCAGTGGCAGCACTACCTCAGGGAGGAAGCAGAGCAGCCAAACACTGAGTTACAGGGAGTTTGTCATGTCTGTCTGTAGGCTGTGACATTAACACCCAGAAATGATTAACTCTCCGAACTCATCCATCTCCAGTATTTATTAGCGAGCAAGACTTTTGAGTGGGGACTGACCACGAAGTGTATTTAATGATCAGGAAAGAGGGTGTGGGTGTTTGTGTGTGTGTGCAAAACTTAGTCCAACTTTTGTCAATATGCCCTCTGTTCATTATTCCTCCCTTCTCTCCCTTTTGCCAGACTTTCTCTCCTCCTCATTATGGGAAAACTTTCTTATCTCTGAGTTATCCTCTCTGCAGGCACTCTCTCTCAAGTGTTCTCTGTAGGCCTCATGTCTATATATCTTTTGTATCCTCCCCTGCCTTCTTCCCTCCCGATACTCCCCGATGCCACTGTCACTTTTGCGTGCTGCCGTTTAGCTCGAGGGCTCCTGCTATGATCGCTTGCAACAACTGCCTGCTCATATCCTCTGAAGTTTATTTATCCTATAATTTACAATTATCATCAGAGTCTCTAGTGGCCACGGGGCAAGAAGGGCAGAATCAAAACAACAACACACCCATTCACTTGACTCTCTGTCTGCGTGATCTACTACTGAGCGCATCTCTCCTTGAAAACAGCTTGTTCAGCACCGTTCAAATAACTGCAGTTCACTTTATTTTGTTGTTGATTTTGGTGGCGGGGGGCAGTAATAATTCACTCCACTCTGTGTGGTCTGCTGACATTTGTCCTTTCTTACTCACTGCTTTAGCGCCTTCCATACCTTTACGTCTTTCCATCTCAGCTGCACAGATATTTAATTGCTTTGTTGTTATGATTGGCTTTGTCTCTTCATTGAATTAACAATACCCACGGTGTGACTGTGTGTATTTACTTCCTCTGCATCTCAGCAGGCTCCAGGTATCATTGATTACCTCCACTGTGTGCGTATTTGACTGGTTAATTTGCTGTGTATGCCTCAAATCAGTGTAGCATGTATCTGTGCTTTTTTGTTGATAATCCCTTTTATGTGCCGAGGCTCAACACGGCGAGAGCTCACTCCTCTGAAAGAGCGAGATAAGGGCTGAGCTGAGGGTCGTGGATATTGAGTCATTTTTTATGATGTGGCCAACAAGCCATTAAAATCAGAGTGGTAAACAATGTTTAAAGAACGCCTGGTGAGCGAGCAACAAACCCTTAGCACATTACACCGAAATGAGATATTTGTTCTTGCTCCAGCACACACTCTGTTTCATACACAGAGCTGAGGTGCTGACTGTTTGTTGTCCTATATGTCTCTTATCAGTTTCCCTCTTTCTAATTCTTTTAGCTCCTCCAGGCGCAGATCAAAGGCGGGTTTATGAGAACGTATTAAGAGGCAGTGACAGAGTTACAGAAGATTAAAGATGGACCAATGAGAAATGGGAACTGACAGACAGAATATCTTCAGAGAGACTGCGACTTAGTGAATTGGAGAAAGAGCTGATGAAATATATAACAACGACGAACACTCTGCTGGGAAAACGCAGTGTCATGTCTAATCAGGCCGATTGGCAATTTGGAAGCTCCAGATTTTCAAGGCTTTGTTTGCCGCTGGTACTGCCAAACCCGAGTGCTTCGCAAACGACTTTGGGTTCTGCTGCCAAAACGGTCCCCATAGCAACCACTAATTCATTATGTAAACTAATAAGAATAGACAAGTAGCAAACACCTGAAAATTGACAACTTGAATTGTATTGTTTTTTTCTGCGCTTGTATTGCATCCTCTAGTTGTATCTTGGTGCCAGTTTGACTCTCCTGTGCTCCTCTGGACTGGCTGTGATAATGAGGCCCTGTCTGGCATTTGTAATCTTCCCTTTGACTCCCCTCTCTGGATAATGCATTGCAATAACAAGCTCACAAATCTGTTGGGCAAGCCCATACGGAGGAAGCCAGATTCAAATAACCAGAATACTGTTTCTACCATTGGTCTCGCTGACAGCACATCCGTTATCTTCTGCCAAGGACTCTTCCTCCTCTCCTCTCATCTCTCTGTCTGTCTACTTGGGCTGAAAAGCCTGTTAAGCACAACTCTCCAACCATTACTGATGGGACTGAAATTAATGCACATGTAGAAAGTTATAAATAATAATTCAGTCTGACTTTGGAAGAAGTCTAAGCTGCCCTGGAGGACATATAGGATTCAGGTTTAACTGGATGGATTCTGAAGACCAGGCAGTAATATGTAATAAGTTGAAACATGGTACACAGTGTGTTACAACAAGGCGAGAGAATGTTGAGACACTGGTTAGTACAATGTTTCAGTAAAAGAAATAAAACACATGCCTAAATTAATGTAAATACAAAAACGTGTGATCCATATTTGAGACTCTCTAACAGAATGTATTTTTTCTACAAAATTTATTAATTTATACTACAAAATTAAATGTAAATGTCAGGACATGGCTGATATTTTAATCACTGTAGTAGGCTGTCACTCTTTTTCCAGGTCACTGCAGTCATGCTTGAAAAGTAAAAACAATAATTAAAGTGTATGCATGTCTTCCAGCTTGTCTCTGACTTCATATGCCTCTGTACTGTCACCGTTGGTGCAAAAAAAAAAAAAAGTAGTTTGTTTTTTTTAAACCAAACTCACGTTCTTTTTGAGATGGAATTTTCTCAGCTGTAAATTAATGTTTCTGAATGCAATGCTACAAATATTCTGCAGCTATGGCTGAGGAGATAGAGCAGGTTGCCTATCACTTTGAAGACTGGTGGTTCAACCTATAGTATGCATGTTGACCCAAATGCATTTATCAGTATGAGTGCGTGCAAATATTCAGTTAAAAGCACTGAGGCATAGAAAAAAGCACTTGTGTAAATAAGTGAACGAGGCCTGTAGTGACAAAACACTGAGTGGCTCAAACACAGTATGAAAGCATTATAGAAGCGTGAGTCTATTTACCTTTCTGATAACCGATTAACTGTGCTAGTAATTACAAACCCATGCGTCGTGTTCGTACCTGTCAAAATAAAACATCAATTCAAACAATTTTTCTTAACAAAAGAAGCAAATTAACCAAAATAATAACAATAAAAATATTATTTGTTAAATAATCTTTGTTAAAACTCTGGAAAGAGAAACTTTAGTTGAGAATATTTTGACTAGTTATTTTTGTAGTTTTAATAACATGAGGTTTGGCTTCTGTGGTAAAACATTTATCTTGTTTCATATTCAGTAACCTCTTCCTGATTGTTCCTGGGCCATTTTGGGGTCGTTCTGGCACACTATGAAACATAAGCCCTGATGTGAGTACAGCAGATGTCTATGTAATCCACCTACAGGATGAGCTGAGCTGTCTGGGACTCAGGCCAGTGTAACCCACACAACCCTACCTCCTCAGAGGGCTGTAGAATTTTGTATTAAGTGCAACACGTAAAGAGGCAGTTTTTAACAGTTTTTAACCATCCATGACTAGAAAACAGGCAGGTCACCATGGAAACAAGTTCATGCACAGCAAAATATCTGGGCACATGGACAAGGGAGACTGAAGGGTTGTAGCATTTAATTGCTGTGTGGGATTTTTCCAAATTTTGCTTTTTAAAGACACATTTAATTGCAAACTTAATTCCTCTCTTTGTGTATCACGCTACGTGCATTTTGATCAAGAACATTATTTGTTTTGCAAATTCAAATTTGCATTTCTCATTTACTTTTCTAAGCACTATTTTAATAAAAATTTTTTATCATAATTATTTATTTTACTTGTTAGCAACTCAACGTTATCTGTTAAAAAAAATAATTAAAAATTAATAAACTACTAACAAGCAGGAGGGGTGTTCTGTTGGTGAGTTATTCTTTTTTTTAACAATTTAATTTAAAGAATAAAATAAACTGACAAAACGAGCACGAATAGTCATGACTACAAGAGCACATGCACAAAAATATAAGAATAGCAACCAAATTCTTTAAAAAATTAATTAAAGGTGCATGAATAAAGCAACCAATGAACTCTCACAGGCTTTAACTGCATGTGTGCGTGTATTTACGGCACTGTGGCATGTTGATTAACAGTAACCCATTGTTCAATATTATGTAATTTCCATGTGATGAACTCAATACGTCAGAAATAATAGAAAACTGTGTAGAAACAATGAGCAGATACACAGGGCTGTGAAGTGAAAAGGATGGAAGAAAAAGGAAATTATCTTGAAAATATGAAAGAGAACAAATAAAATTGAAGGGACAAAACAAAATGAGGGTAATGTTTAAAGAAAAGGCAGTGAATTAGAATTCAGCTGCTTTAGTAAATTGCCTAAAACTTAACCTAAAGTTAAATAGTTAAGTTTGTGACTACTTTAGTCTTTTAGAAAAATGACTTGTGAGATCTGAGGAGCTGAATGTTTACTTTTAGCTAAGGATACCAACATCTATATGATCTAGCCAATTTACAAATGGGTTTATACAATACATAACAGGTTAAAAAAAATCAAAAAATATTTCCAATTTTGCAGCGTTAGAACCTCCAGTGAGGAACTAAACACATGCAAACAACAGATTTGGAGCTTGAAACGAGTTTGATTTAAGAAATTGTTTGCTGAAATTCAGTGCAAAGAAGTGCATAAAATCTCCTTGTAACTGCTTAAATAATAGATAAACTTGAAAAAGTGCAACTGTAAACTATTCCAGTACTGCTCTATGTGTGGGGAAGTGTTTTAAGCCAATCGTACATCTTTTATAGAAAATTATAGGTGACCACGGCAACCTGCTAGGGACCAAAGCAATCTCAAAAGGTTTTTAGTGCAGCCCTGTATATTTCTTTGCAGTGAATTTCACTGCAAATCAACTGCCAGCAACCACTTTGCAGTTAGTTGGAGAATACACATTTTTCTCTTGTTGCCTTTGGTTGTCAAGGAGTCACTCACTGGTCTCTAGGCTTGTGTCACTGTATCCTTAATTGGACACAGTTTTTTGGGGGGATATGTAAAGAAGCCAAAACAGTTCATCCATGACTAGAAATCAGGCAGATCAATGAACTGTCACCATGGAAACAAGTTAACAACATTTAGCCTTAAAACTACTCATCTGTGGGAACTCAGTAGGCACGACATGTCTGGAAAACAGATTTAGCACCAGTGGATTTGATGACTCAGCATTACAAACAAGCCATTTGTGATAACACTAATTTCATCCATGCTATCCATGCTACAAAGGTGAACATTAATTGCAGAGTGATTCATCAGGGACTGGATTTTCCCCCAATCAACCTTTCTGCTGCTGATTAGTCTCCAAGGACGACCTGGGATTCATTAGTCAAAGTGAAACCTGCAGGTGCACGGTATTGTTTTTTCTGTACTGACCTCAAATCAAGTGCTGTGGTCGCACATGTCATTTCAGTATCATTAGCGATCTGACCACACACATTAGATTATATAAGATTTAATCATTTTGTACGTTTTTTTTTTTTGCAGTGGTTCCTCACATTCACTCCGTGTTACCTAGAATCTTTATTGTCTACCTTTCAGTTTAGGCAACTTTAATTCCTCATTTTAAAACTTAAAGGAAAACTAAAATCCTCTGAATACTAAAAATTGTAGATAGTTGAGGAGTCCGTTTTGCTTAGATCATGAGTCATTCACATCCAATACTCTGATTTGGTTCAAAGGTGAAGTTTACAGTAAGGAATGAAATGCCTGCAGTATCAGCTGGGTGAAAACTGGACCGACTGAAGAAGCACGTGATAACAGCAAATATTCCCAAAAGAGGACCAGATTGTTAGATTGATTCCTCATACTTATTTGGTGCCTAATCATTTAGCCATCCATTACTCCCAGCTGAGCTGTTTGTGTGGGAGTAACTGCAGAGTGCAGTTTGAAGGAGTGCAGAAAGGGCAGGCTGTTTCGAGCTCTGCAGCAGGGGAGCAGTCATGTTGCAGCTGATGTGCAGCGCTGCAGGAGAAATTATACGGCACAAAAAAGTATGTGCAGTATTTAATTGGCATGAATATGACCTGCGCTTCAGCTGCACCCAATGAGTCTCCAGATAAATGCACAGATGTCACATTGCTGTGTTGAACCAGAATGACTCACATGCATGGAGTAGACAGTTTGATGTTAGTGGTCTCATCAAGGAGCACTTTCGAAACAAAATGTAACAAATGGTAAAAGACAAATGATGTAATCAGTGAACTTTACTGACTCTTGTTGCAATTAAAGGAAAACTACACCTTGGGGTTTTTTTGTTTTGTTTTTTTCAGTCTGTCTTTTGGTTCTAGTATGTCCCTGTTGGTTAAATTTAAACAAATGGCTGGACATATAAAAATTAAAACCCCTGGTATAATTACCAGGAGCTAAATGCTAGCAAGTAAAGAGTAACACCTCGCTTGAGTGTACATGAGTAACCACACAGATGCTGAATGTCTTTAGTTTGCCAGTGCAGTAAGTGTTCTTTCTCTTCGGGTTTACTCTGTCAGCACCAATGAAATGAGAAATGAAGCACTCTTGTGTTTATTGTGTTTGGTCTCCGGCCTAATTTGGTGAAAGATGTTGCAAATAATATACAGCTGACAACATCAATATTGAATCCTATGAGAGGTTAAATCAAACCAGTGCCTCCAGGTATAGAAAGAAATGTGATACAGATGTTGTGGCACTACAGTACCTTTTTTTGGCCAAGTATATAATTCTTTTAGCACCTAAATCTGGCCTCACTCCTCCTGGATTTTGGCACAAAGAATAATATTCATAATGCAGCAAGCACTGAGTCCCTAGTTAAGAGAATGAAGCTCTGTTTACCTTTTGTTTTTACTTATCTCTGAGAAAATAGAGTATCACCAAAATTTGATGCACTGAGGCAAGGCTGTTCTCATTAGGCTCAGTATCCACGAGGAGCTGGCCCAGATAAACCTGCTCAGCAAGTCTTTCCCTGAAGAGTTGCAGTTACTGTGCTACATATGCAAAACCAAGCCAGCAAAGAACAGAACAAGCTCAGTGGTAGCAAGATTTCTGGTGCGCTGTTCAAAAAGCTGCCGTCCAATTAACCCCACAAACTACCTCGGTGTGAGAGTGCGTGTGTGCGTCTGCATACGTAAGTAAAGCAAGACTGTGAGTGTGAATGAAAGTGAGTTAGTGTTTGTAATAACTGAGGTTAGTCAAGAGTTACTGGGGGTCTAAGAGCATTACACACTTGACTGTGACTGATAAAGTGGACTTGGCATTATTGCCATACTAGTCCATAAGCAGCACGTACAGTTCAAAAGAAAGAACATTTGGCCAGACACATGCACACAGTCAAAAAACAGCAGAACTACCCTAACTTTAAGAATTAGACACCACTTGCGATGCATTCTTGCTAAAATGCTGCAAATCACATTATGGAGACTTGCTTTTAGAAGACAAAAGAAAGATGAGTACACATAAACTAAAGGGATTTTTGTCTGCACAATAAGAGTATTACATAAGGGAGATTATTGGGTTGTTGGCAGCAAATCACTCAACAGTGCAACTCAGAGTCCTTCTAGCATCTTTACTGAAAAATGCTAAAATACAAAGGTAACATGTAAATGCAATGTGAACATCAAACACAAGTCACACAATAAAGTTTCAGTGACGTAAATTATCTCTTTATAACACTTGACATTTACTGGTTTTGAACTAGTTGTACTTGTCGATGACCTTCAGTATTAATTTCTAATTTATCAAACAATTTATATATTTATTACACTGTCTACATACTGTGTTATGGTTTTATTTTTAATAGTTGCCTCTGGTTTTCTTCATTGTTTCATTTTCTGTGCATAATCAATGTCTAACTTTCAATTAAAGATTATGATTTAGGTCTTTTACGCAGCCTCTGAGTATCCCGATTTTGGGTCCTTTTATTGGGGTGCTATTGACAAAACACAGTGTTTAATTTAGTTTCTTTTAAAGCTCATCAGATGACAGCAAAGTGGAGCTGTCTGACCACAGCGCCACATTTGATAAAAAAAAAAAAACAAACACAAAAAATCAGCACAAACACCTCATACCAGCTGCAAAGCACGGTGGTGGAGAGGTAATGATTTGGGCTTGTTTGGCTGCTAAAGGACCTGGACACCTTCCAGCCATTAAGTGGACCATGAACTACTCTGTATCCCAAAGTATTCTAGAGTCAGATGTGATGCTGTCTGTCTGGGAGCTAAACCTACGCAGGTCCAAATTGGGTCATGCAGCAGGACCATGATCCCAAGCAGAACAATAAACTCCTTTTGGACATGACTGTATGTGTGCTAAAAGAAGGTTAAATATACTATACTGCATTTTAGCACAAATATACTCCTTGCAATAGCTTCAATTTGAGGACTATGCACTTTTTATATCTGTTGAATTTGACAAAATCTGACAAATCTCTCCCAGTACTCCCAGTATTTAATGTTTCTTAGACTTTCTGATTGGCTTACTTAGATTATTAGACACATAATACGGTATACGGTAAAAGGTATAGCATCAGGCATCACTTACTAGTTTAAAATCAACTTAGAACTCAAAGCAGCAGTGGAATTTTCCATTTTTACCCGTAGTTTCACATACAGCTTACAGTAATACAAAAATTTATAGTAACACAAAAAAGCAAAACTCACCTTGATCGAGAGACTTTGCAGGTGCCCAGCTTTTGAAGTAGTCATCCTGAGTGGAAACACAACAGAAGCGATTGGGTTATGAAAGAACTAAACATGTGAAGAGTGGACAGATTATTTTATTGAACAGAAAGTAAACAAACCAAATGCTAAATGTCACTACTGAGAAATCCTGTTTCCATTCTTCTCTCTTTTTGTTCGTCTCTTTGTTGATTTCAATAGAAAATATGTATGGTATGAGCTTGTTCGGATAATAAAATAGGGACAAATGTAAATAGAAACTTGCAGCAGAAACACTCGAGCGTAAAGAAGGTTATATGCTCCAAAGAACAAACAAAGCAGCATAACATTTAACAGCCATTATGAATTAACACTGGTCAAATATGATTTTCATGACTCTATTTGAACAAGTCTTTGTTCACCACAGTTTTGTTTAGAGTTAAAGGGAAAGCTTCATGAACTGAACATATTCAAATAAAAAAATAACTGGCTTTTTTAATACTATTTGATACATTGGTTCAATTAAGAGCAGACTTCCTGCCTTGTTAGAGACATCTTCTGCTGTGTAGAGCAATTAAAGTAATAAGCCCACTGTGTAGAGTGATGACTTTGTTAGTGTCATGCTTTGTTAGTGTCATTCTTCCCTCGGTTCTGAAGGACAAGCTGGAGAACTCTGGAGTGGACCATCACCTCACTACCTGGATTTTGGACTACCTCACCGACCGACCACAGTATGTGAGGACTCAGGGCTGTGTGTCGGACAGGGTCGTCTGCAGTACGGGGGCCCCACAGGGAACGGTTCTGGCTCCGTTCCTCTTCACCATCTACACTGCAGACTTCTCCCACAATTCCACCCAGTGCTTCCTGCAGAAGTTCTCTGATGACTCTGCAATAGTCGGCCTCATCACTGATGGGGACGACAAGGAGTACAGAGGACTGACTCAAGACTTTGTGGACTGGTGCCAGCTGAACTACCTCCAGATCAACGCCAGTAAAACCAAGGAGCTGGTGGTAGACTTCCGCAGGCACAAGCATTCTCCACTGCAACCACTGAACATCCAGGGTATGGACATTGAGGCTGTGGACAGCTACAGGTACCTTGGTGTTCATCTGAACAACACACTGGACTGGACTCATAACTCAGACGCCCTCTACAGGAAAGGGCAGAGCAGGCTGTACCTGCTGCGGAGACTCAGGTCGTTTGGGGTGGAGGGCCCACTCCTGAAGACCTTCTATGACTCTGTGGTGGCTTCTGCTATCTTTTATGGTGTGGTCTGCTGGGGCGGCAGCATCTCTGCTGGGGACAGGAAGAGACTGAACAGGGTGATCCGAAGGGCCAGCTCTGTTCTAGGATGCCCTCTGGACCCAGTGGAGGTGGTGAGTGACAGGAGAATGGCGGCTAAGCTGTCATCCCTGTTGGCCAACGTCTCCCACCCCATGCAGCAGACTGTGACAGCACTGAGCAGCTCCTTCAGTGGGAGACTGCGGCACCCACGGTGTGGGACGGAGAGATTTCGCAGGTCTTTCCTCCCCACTGCTGTCAGACTCCACAACAAAGACTTTAACTGAACAAACACACACATCCACACATGTGCAATAACACTAAGTGCAATAATCCTTTCTGGCATCGTTGTATTTTTACTCAGTTGTATATAGCATTCGTATTCTATTTTTATCTTATTGTATATTTTTATTCTATTTTATTCTACTGTATATAGTATATTATTTTATTCTATTCTGTACAGCTGTGTACTGTATTTATTCTTATTGTATTCTAATTTTTGCGTCATAACTTTTGCACTGTCCACTTCCTGCTGTGACAAAACAAATTTCCCACGTGTGGGACTAATAAAGGTTATCTTATCTTATCTTATCTTATCTTATCTTATCTTATGTAATGTGTTTTACGTAAGTAAAGAATAAACAAAGAATGGTCTGACATACAGATGAAAGGAAAAAGTGGTATAAGTGGTGTCATTTTGGAGTAGCTACTTATAGAAAAAGCAGCAGATTTGCATTTAAAACATCTGATCTGTTAAGCATAAACTGATATTTGTACTTGATTGAACTTTCGTGAACACTTTATGCTTTAACATACACGATAACGGCTTACAACACACTAAAACGATTGTGTTATTAGGGTTTTAAGGAAATTTTGGGTTGTTTTTATAATTGAAGGTATTTTTCAATTATTTAGATTTACCAACATTTTAGTTTATTATAACAGTTTTATTACCAAGACACCATGTGTGGGTACCTAAAGGAAGAGCTGTAGTTGACCCCTCCTGTCAGATTCAGTTTATATTTAATAATAAAGATAATAATATTACATAACGTACTAATACACACACATATATGCACGCAGAGGTGTGTAGTGGTGGTGTCTTCTAAATGATTTCCCTGGGTGAACCATATGTGTGTCAGCAGGAAGTGAGCCTGTGTCAGTGACATTTGTGAACCTGCTGGGTCTGAAAACTCTATCTCCTGTGCTATTGAGTTATAGGGAGAGCGAGGGAGAGCGAGCATATAAGAGTATAAAAGTGAGAGAGACTAAATTAGTATCAGTGATATGGAACAGTCCAGTGAAAATGGACAGTTGACCCACTCATACAGTCCTTGTTCTATAAATGACAACCGTCAAAATTTGAGCCAACGCAGAAGTTTGAAATCAGGAGATGAAACCTAATTAGCCTGTCCCTTAGGCGCTTACTTAAATCATGTCCTCACATCATTTTCTTTCATTTATTTTATGTCCACATCTCCTGCTCTGGTTCAGCATTATTAGTGTCTTCACCGTTGAGCAGCTTTCCCGTTCCTTGGATAGTGATACAACCTCAACCACACTGCCAGATGCTGTCTTTCCTCTCTAAACCAGACCAGTCATTCAGTCAGACATGCACAGATATGTCCAGGTTCTAAATAAAAAAAAAACACTGCACACAATAAATAAATATAGGTACACAACCATGCACATGCATACTTGGATTTAACTTTCTTTTTGGATGCTACTTTTATGATTATTTTTTTTCAAAATAACTAGTAGTTTTTCTTTATTTATGGAACACGTAACTATGACCTTTGCCAACATTTTTGGGATGAACACAGACAGCCCACATAACCCAGCCTCAGTAATGCTCTGAAGCAAACTGCCAGAGAAGTCCGGTTAATTCAGTTTACTTCATTGAAGCATAGTAAGCTTGCTTGAGAGTGTGAAACCTACAAGCACAACAGCAGAATTTTAATATGATGGACTATAACATACTATGCATGACTAGCCACCTAACCTGCTGTGCAATTAAATCAGCAACACCTATCCAGCAGTTTGTAAGTGCACTAAAACTTTACTAAAGAATTACAATGTGTTTCAAAATAATGACAGTTACAAAAACAATGACTCTACTTACCTCTGCTTCCTTTAGATGATTGCAGAGGACAGAAAGGAATAGAGGGGAGAGAGAAGAAAAGAAAGGTCAGTGATAATGGCACAGTATGCTATGTCTATCAGATGTATTACAACCCTGTATTACTCATTCTGAATACTGAGTTGAACTCTAGAGTTTCATTTAATACGAATCTGAAGGTGGTGGAATACCCAAGGACCCGCACACTTGCACCGGCGCTCGCAGCATTATGAGATAGCCTTATTTGATGTGGCATGTAATTTGAAACACATTGAGGCCAAATTGTACACGCAGCGTAACAGGGCAGCATAAGGGAAAGGAGAGAAGAATCAGAGAGGGAGAGGCACGGAAGTTGCGCAGAAGAAAGCATAGAATTATTTAACTGGGGGTCCTTTTTACAAATGCCAAAATGCCATATGAAAAAAAAGAGAAAAGGAGGGCATGTAAAATTTTCAGGGACAGAGACTAAACAAAAGGTTTACTGTTTTAATCTGGATCTAATCTGTAGATGAAAAATGTCCATTAACTAATTGATGCTGTAGCTAAATCCAGTCCCAACTGAGAGGAAAAACAGCTAAAGTGACATGCAAAAACAACATCAGCAGCAGCAGCAGCAGCAGCAGCAGCAGCAGCAGCAGCGTTGAAATGCAGTGAAATCTGTAAAAATCAGGGATGGTCCAAGAAATAACATGTAACCATCTCAGTGTAACAATAATAGCTTCATAATTATATTCATGGGACACTGACTTTTAATAGGCTTTATGTAATCTCTATGGATGCTATCCTTTGGGTAAATGGGTGCAATCTTCTGGGATTTAAAAATAGACATATGATTCTTGGTGAATATGACAACGTTAAGACAGAAACAAGAGGGGTAAGTGGTCTGGTCAACAAACTAAGCCAAAGGCTAGATGGGTAGTCCTGTATTTTCTTTCTTTCACTAAACTCAATTTGGCCTGCTGTGGCGGGAACCGAACGCACAGAAGCAGACGACGAGCTGCTTGCTTTACTTTTGATTCTTCTAACAACATTTTTGAGTGGACTGAGACTTCTGGTCGGGGAAAAACATAAGAGGTAGTCAGTAGACTTAAGGGTCGGTACGCAAGCTGCTCTCTGACTAACAGCAGTTGTTGAGCAGCATAATAATGTATTATGATCAAATGAAGATTACTTTCATGTTTTGTTGGCTGCCTGTGTTAACAATGCTGTTGAGGGGCTAGTTTTATCACAAGCAGAGCCCATTCTTGCTGGACATATCTTAATGCACTGAAACAGATGGTCAGCTAGATTAAATCCTTATAGACATTTAGTTCAGATGAACAAAAATTTTAAAAGAGATTGAAAAAGTTTATTTTTAAATCCCTTCTTTCTCCTAAGACAGGGATGTCCAAAAATAAGGACCAGGAGGGAGGGCATAGATTTTGGACTTTGCATCATTTACATCTTAACTTTTTTTTAATTAATAAACTTAATTTTAACATGTAACTTCACACATTTATTTCTTACAATTTAAGAGTTACAGTATAATTCTTTGATTTACTATAGGAGCATTTCTTTATCATGTATCATGCACTTTTTTTTTTTTACATATCTCAGGGATTAAATGTGTAGTTAAACATAAGTTAAACATCTTTACACTGGTCTGGCCCATTTAAGGTCGAAGTGGGCTGCATCTCGACCATGATGTAAAATGAGTTTGACATCCCTGCCCTAAGATCACTTAAAGTGGTCTGAAAACATAAAAAATGTAGTTATTTTGAATTTTTCTTCAAATAATCCAGAAGCTAACTTGTCATCTGTAATAAATAACATTTAAAACCTGATTAAACTTCAAGACATTTTCTTATTTTTGTTAAAGTCACAGTATTTTCTCTTTTCTTCCACCTGTGTACAAAAAAATCACACAAACATCATGATGGATTATAGCGCCTCTTTGCAATGGGTTATTTGCAGTCAGTAACACTAACGGTTTTCATTTGTTTTTCTTCAGCTTTGGTAGAATCACTATATTTGTTTTCTGTACCATCTACAATTTGGAACTCCTCTGTATTTTCTAGTGAGACAAATTTTACCTGTGACTAAAAAAACCCCAAAAAACAAACAAAAGTTCACAACAGATAAGAGCGTTAACTGTATCCAACAGAGGACAGCAGCTGAGCTGCTGTTGCCTGAGAAGAGCCTCCACTGTTTTCTAGCTGGTGTCACTTAAGGTTCACAGTGTTGCTACTAGCTCTCTTATTATTCAGCTTCAGTCACAGTGATGACCTTTCCTTGCCCAAGACCCCCATTAATATTTTATTGTGCTCATCTCAAAAGCATTAACTGGCTGTTTAGCTCTCTGCGACACTGCCCCAATGTCATTCAAACCCTTTAAAGTGATTACAAGGACATAAAACTGTGTCGTTATTATCATATCGTCTTTGTTGGAGGTGATGGTGGAACTTTCAGGAGCGAGTCTCAGGAAAAAACCTGTTAACCATGTTGTGTCCAAACTTGTGAACACTGCAGAAGCTCTGACACACACATATACGCACACGCTCACACAAAATATCTGTGTAATTAAGTCTTTTTTGAGGTGTTCAATTAAAAATCAATTTAAAAATGTAGCATAACAGCTGTCACTGAAAATTGGATTCTTTTATTATACACCTGTTCATATTACAGTTTATTTACAACCTCTATTTTAATTATGGTTAACTGACTACATGTTTTTGTGCAAACACCTTCAAATTGCAGTGAGTAGTTTCATTAAGCTTAGGAGCTAGAGGATACATTAAAACGTAGCAGCAGTGTTTTAACTGTCTTCCCAGGGAAGGACAAGGGGCACCATGCCAATGAGGAAATGCAATGAATATAGTGAAAACAACAAATTAGGATATTGTAGGTAATACATTTATATGTATGACTGTGCTGTTTATTCTGGGTCTCATCTCTAAGTCAGATTTCAGTCAGGAATATGTTTTTTTTGCATATATTACGTACTGAAAAAACATAGTTTCCAGTTCCTCATTTTGAATATACAGTACTAACAGGAGTACTTTGAGAAATCAAAGTGGCATATAAACACTTTAATGCATGAAAAGTGGGATATTTGTCAGTTAGCCACAGTGTAAATTGCTGCAGAACTGCAGTTTAACAGGTCTCTCAACAGGATTGTGGAGGCAAAAGAAATTCCCCTGGCAGTTCACCCCATCTGACCCTTGACTTAGAGGAGACTGTTAGGTATTCAAATGAAAAACATAATATTATGAAGGGGTCACAGCTAAAATGTACTGAGCTCTGCTGACTCTGCTATAAAATATTCAAGCTCAGTATGATACATGGTGCAACAGGAGAAACACAGTGAAGCAAAGACAATAAGACAATAATAACAACAATAAGAAATGGGATTGTGAACATGCTCATATAAAAGTTAAAGGCTGAGAATTGTTTCACCAGTGTGACACCAGATTTTTATTCTCATTCTTTCTCAATGTCATTTCTACAATCATGAAGTAATTGTGGGCTGCTGACTTCTTTTGTATTGCCATGGTACCTCAATGTTTATTCTACACGAGGATGTCACATTCATTTACAATCAAATTGGGCTGTATGCACCCCAATTTGATCCATACAATCTGACTAAGTATAGCCATTGCATAGCAACCTAGAAAACCTTTTTTTTTATTTAAGTATACTTTATGAAAGTCTTCATATTCAATAAAACCACATTGCTGCAAAAGCAATCCGTCTTTTACGCTCGACATATACTGTTTAACTACTTTTAGACAGTCTGACATTATCAATCAATTGAACTTGGACTACGAGCAGACAGTAGATATAAAACAGAATGCCTCAAGCACCAAAAATCTTGCTCTTCGTCTACAGAATCGATATATGTACAGTGCTGTGAAAAAGTATATACCCCCTTCCTTATTACTTTTTCACCTTTTTACGTTGGGCAATTACTTTTTCACAGATGGCCTGCTAGGTTTGGGTTTTTTTCCTCTTAATAAATTAAAATCACGGTTTAAAAACTCAATTTTGTATTTACTTGGGTTATATTTTTGTAATAATAAAATTAGTCTGATCACCTGAAACATGTAAGAGCAACAAATATGGAAAAAACTGATGAAATCTGGTCGGAGGCAAATACTTTTTCACAGCACTGTATATGAAGATGCAACTTAAAACACAAAGACACAAAGTGCAAAAACTGACTAAATAAATAAAAGCTGTCTTTTCGTTTGTTAGGCTCTGACAGATTATCCAGTGAGCCAGACTGAATCCTTTGGTGAGCCAGTTGTAAAGCGCCCTGTAGGCTATCAGTGTGGGGGGAACTATTAAAGCTACAAAAACAGTGCTTTTGGTCTGCTTCTAAGGAAGATCTGAAATAATCTTTCACTGTTACGACGACCTCACAGTCAGTCTAGTAGGACTTCACCAGGTCAGCTCATTTTCTTTTTCTCAGTTTAATGTGATGTGCCTGATATTATCTGATAGGAGGTTCCTTAGGAAATCTGTGACAAGAAAAGGGACAGAAGGAACCAAAGCGGGAATGGTTTCAGCCCGATTAGCTTCTCTCAGCAGAAGTAACCTTCTCTGAAAAGTGTGTGTTTTGTGTGAGTGTGTATGTGTGTGTATATGCCTATTCTCACAAGCGAGTAATAGTGAATTTGTGCAAACACTCACATTAACATTAAAATGGGCAATGCCAAGCCTGGAGTGCTGACTGAAGATGTCATAATCAGGGGATGAGGATGCAAATCTGGCCTCTCAGTGGAAACTAAACAGCATTAAAATTTTACTGTGTACTTTATGCATTTTATTCATGGCTCTGGAACCTTGCCGAATTCCCATCCTCCCACCCTCATCTTTTTCCCCATAGTCTCTAATTCTCCCCCTCCTCATCTTCCTTTCCGTCTCCACCAAGTCTCTGCTCTTTTCCTTAGGCAACATTATACTTAGAGACAAGGACTGATCTGGGATCTGATCAGTGCCTTGCGAAGCTGATATATGAGCTTTGTGAACAGATAGCACAGAGCAGCGAGTGGATTTCAGGGATACACTGCGTCAGATTACTGTACTGCAGGAATGAAAAATGCTCAATAGAGGCAGCAGATTTGCTTTACATAAATTTTAGATACTACATGCTCACATTTGGAAAAGCAACACATTGATTTAGAGTGAGAAGCTGAGCAACCGATAAGCCTGTTCACACAGTGAAATCTTGCAGTTATTAGAACAAAAGTACAGGGAGTGCAGAATTATTAGGCAAATGAGAATTTTGTCCACATCATCCTCTTCATGCATGTTGTCTCACTCCAAGCTGTATAGGCTCGAAAGCCTACTACCAATTAAGCATATAAGGTGATGTGCATCTCTGTAATGAGAAGGGGTGTGGTCTAATGACATCAACACCCTATATCAGGTGTGCATAATTATTAGGCAACGTCCTTTCCTTTGGCAAAATGGGTCAAAAGAAGGACTTGACAGGCTCAGAAAAGTCAAAAATAGTGACATATCTTGCAGAGGGATGCAGCAGTCTCAAAATTGCAAAGCTTCTGAAGCGTGATCATCGAACAATCAAGCGTTTCATTCAAAATAGTCAACAGGGTCGCAAGAAGCGTGTGGAAAAACCAAGGCGCAAAATAACTGCCCATAAACTGAGAAAAGTCAAGCGTGCAGCTGCCAAGATGCCACTTGCCACCAGTTTGGCCATATTTCAGAGCTGCAACATCACTGGAGTGCCCAAAAGCACAAGGTGTGCAATACTCAGAGACATGGCCAAGGTAAGAAAGGCTGAAAGACGACCACCACTGAACAAGACACACAAGCTGAAACGTCAAGACTGGGCCAAGAAATATCTCAAGACTGATTTTTCTAAGGTTTTATGGACTGATGAAATGAGAGTGAGTCTTGATGGGCCAGATGGATGGGCCTGTGGCTGGATTGGTAAAGGGCAGAGAGCTCCAGTCCGGCTCAGACGCCAGCAAGGTGGAGGTGGAGTACTGGTTTGGGCTGGTATCATCAAAGATGAGCTTGTGGGGCCTTTTCGGGTTGAGGATGGAGTCAAGATCAACTCCCAGTCCTACTGCCAGTTTCTGGAAGACACCTTCTTCAAGCAGTGGTACAGGAAGAAGTCTGCATCCTTCAAGAAAAACATGATTTTCATGCAGGACAATGCTCCATCACACGCGTCCAAGTACTCCACAGCGCGGCTGGCAAGAAAGTGTATAAAAGAAGGAAAACTAATGACATGGCCTCCTTGTTCACCTGATCTGAACCCCATTGAGAACCTGTGGTCCATCATCAAATGTGAGATTTACAAGGAGGGAAAACAGTACACCTCTCTGAACAGTGTCTGGGAGGCTGTGGTTGCTGCTGCACGCAATGTTGATGGTGAACAGATCAAAACACTGACAGAATCCATGGATGGCAGGCTTTTGAGTGTCCTTGCAAAGAAAGGTGGCTATATTGGTCGCTGATTTGTTTTTGTTTTGTTTTTGAATGTCAGAAATGTATATTTGTGAATGTGGAGATGTCCCAAGGTTCCATCTTGGGACCCCCTCTGTTTAACATTTACATGCTCCCACTGGCACAGATTATAAAGAACAACAAAATAAACTATCACAGCTATGCAGATGACACACAAATATATATCACAATGTCACCAGGAGACCGAGGCCCTGTACAGGCTCTTGGTAAATGCATTGAGGAAATCAATGACTGGTTGTGCCACAATTTTCTCCAGCTAAACAAAAACAAAACTGAGGTAATAGTCTTTGGCGCCAAAGAAAAACGATTACAGGTCACCAGAGAACTTCAATCTATACATCTAAAAACCACAAACCAGGCGAGAAATTTGGGTGTAGTGATGGATGCAGACCTAAACTTAGAAAAACACATTAAGACAATAACAAAATCAGCTTACTATCACCTCAAGAATATTTCTAGGATAAAAGATCTGATGTCTCAACAGGACCTGGAAAAACTAGTCCATGCATTCATTTTTAGTAGGCTTGATTACTGTAACAGCATCTTTACAGGTCTACTTAAAAAATCAGTCAGACAACTACAGCTCATTCAGAACTCTGCTGCTCGAGTCCTCACTAAGACCAAAAAAGTGGACCACATCAGTCCAGCTCTCAGGTCCTTACACTGGCTGCCTGTCCGTCAGAGGATAGACTTTAAAGTTCTGATGCTGGCCTATAAAGCTCTGAATAGTTTAGGACCAAAATACATCAGTGACCTCCTGACCCAGTATGAACCTTCCAGATCCCTCAGGTCATCTGGATCCAGTCTTTTATCAGTTCCCAGAGTCAGAACCAGACACGGAGAAGCTGCATTCAGCTTTTATGCTCCTTATATCTAGAACAAACTCCCAGAAAGCCTCAGATCAGCTGAAACACTCAGTTTATTTAAATCCAGGTTGAAGACTCACCTATTCTCAGCTGCATTTGAATAAAGCACCAAATCCACACTTTTAAGCTTAAATTTCAAAACTTACACTAACTACTGATCTTATCTATTTCTGATTTTATCTGTTTTGATTTTATATACTGTTTTTTTTGTTTGTTTGTTTGTTTGTTTGTTAAGTGGGATTAGAGCTCTGGGTAGCTCCCCAGCTGGGTCTAGAGAGTATTTTAAATTCAGGGAATTTAAAATAGAAAGTAGCTCGTCCACAGAAGGACTGGTAGCTCCCCTTACGATAAGGGTTCAGATCGCGCGAACAGGTGTGAAATGTGTGTGTTTAGTTAGTTTGTTTGTTTGCTTGTTTTAATCAATTTTAAATCATGCTTTTTATTTGTTTTTGTTTCTAATGTCTCTGTAAAGCACTTTGAATCACCTTGTTGTTGAATTGTGCTATACAAATAAATTTGCCTTGCCTTGCCTTATATTGGTTTCACTGGTAAAAATAAATAATTGAAATGGGTATATATTTGTTTTTTGTCAAGTTGCCTAATAATTATGCACAGTAATAGTCACCTGCACACACAGATATCCCCCTAAAATAGCTAAAACTAAAAACAAACTAAAAACTACTTCCAAAAACATTCAGCTTTGATATTAATGAGTTTTTTGGGTTCAATGAGAACATGGTTGTTCAATAATAAAATTATTCCTCAAAAATACAACTTGCCTAATAATTCTGCACTCCCTGTATTTAACATTTCAATCAAGTCAAACCATTTTACAATTCTCCAAACTATACAAATGTATCAACAAAAGATATTAACAAATTAAAAAAAACCCTAATCTCTGCATTTAAAATGTTAAATGACCTTCCATTAACAATTTATATCACCTCAAGTGGATTTAAAGCCATACAACTGAAAATAAAATGATTATAAGGGCTTATGAAGCCTTCTGGGTCATTATCACAACAGTGATGAATTAATATGAAAACTAATTAGCTGTAACACACTTAACAAACTACTTGGATTAAAAGTTTTAAAATGGAGCCCAACCAATACAAGCATTTTAGTGACATGAGCAAATTCTAAACTGACTGCACCACTACTTATGCCGCAGGATGGGTTATTATGAACACATTTAGGTACGTTTTGCAACTTATTTGTAGCTGGGACAGCTAGCAAGAGACTGTGTGCTGGCTGGAGCACTGTTAGTGCTCTGTTCAAAATATAAATTTGAGAATTCAAAGAGATTAATCAAAAAGAGACTGTCTTGATCATACAAGTTTGACTACAGTTTAACCTTTTTTAGACTCCATATCGATATTTTCAGCAGGGCAGCAAAGTGAGAAGGTCATGGGTTTTTAAATCCAGCCTGGGGCCCTTCTGTGTGGTGTTTGCATGAAATTGACCATAACCGTGAATGTTGTCTGTCTCTATGTGTTAGGTCTGCAACAGATAGTCTGTTTCAGCTCGGTTGGGTTCTATCCCCCACCTGACCCCTATAGCAATGACGAACTGGATGAGCAAAGGAAAATCAAAGGATAAATAGATTTTAGCACGTTATGAAGCACATTATAATATACCTTCTCAAAATTTCTGACAAAGCTTGTTAAATAGGTTTTTTTCTTAACAGGCAATAGTAGCCTCCACAAGTGAGAGCCCTTGTTTGCATATCCATTCAACCCTTATTTCTTCGTAATGGAGCTATGAAATGGACGATGTGAGAAAATGAAGATATAATCAGGAGAAGAGGAACAAAAAGCTGTACTGGGAAAATTGAGGATTTAAAGCACATGCAGGAAGAGTAAATATGAAGGCAATTATGAGATGCTTTGCAGGAGGAGAGCAGGAGAGGAAGCAGAATAGTCGACGAGGACTAAAGAAGAAAGACGACGAGACGAGAAATGGACAGACAGGGAAGAGGGAAAAGGTTTGGAGCACAGAGTGAGAAGGCAACGCAGTGAGAGGCAAAAAAGAAAGAGGAGAACAGAAGAAGAACAGAGAGGAGGGTTTGCTTTCCTGAAGCAAAGGTCCACCGGAGTCGATCCACTATTTGAGTCTCTAGCCTTAAGATTGACAGGCAGCATCTCATTCATATGAACACATGGATAACACTGAATATTACATGTGCTGCTCAGAAGATGATGGAGGAGGATACCCCACATGCACACACACGCATACACATAGACGCACACACACACCTCCCCTTATATTATTGGAAGGTAGTCAGCCTTTACTGCCTCTCTTTCTCTCTCACTCCCTGTTTTGCACCCACGCGCGCACACACAACTCATCTAAAATAAACATGGCTTCATCATTAGAACAATGATTTCTGTCCAGCCTGTAAAATTATGTAAGACCTGACCTACCAGTGATAACATGTGCATTCACAGCCAGCTCCTCTAAACTGAGACAAACAACTTCTTTTCTCTCTGCATGCTTCCCTTCCCGTCTCCCTTTGGCTTTCTATTTTTACAGCTTCCCTCATTCATCAACTCTCTTCCTCTCTGCTCTTGTGCTATTTTTTTATACTGCTGAGCACTATCCCCTTCAGATCCAGAAACTGAACAATATGGCTGGAAGCCGACATCAAAAATCTGCTTCCTCTTCATTCTGTCCTTTCTTTTCACGTTAATGAGAGGAAAACCTCACTGAGGAGTGTGTTATTCAAAATATCTTGCCATCTTCTCTGCAGATTTATCTCCTCCTCCAACAGTTCCCCCCCCAAAGAAAAAGCTTCATTCCATTTTCTCCCCATATTTTCTTTCAGTTTCAGGATATTGAACATGAAAAGGATTCAATTATGATAGAAGTGGAAAATGGAAAGAGAGGAGTCAATTTAACAAAAAAAGCATTGAGCACTGAGTAGAGTGAGAAGAATAAGAGGACAACTAGTTTGAAGTAACAACGAAAAAAAAAAG
Source organism: Aulonocara stuartgranti (assembly GCF_965226115.1). Taxonomy (NCBI): domain Eukaryota; kingdom Metazoa; phylum Chordata; class Actinopteri; order Cichliformes; family Cichlidae; genus Aulonocara; species Aulonocara stuartgranti. Next base: position 30,962,409 of record NC_138940.1, read on the forward strand.
GCAAAAGACGGATGATGGAGCCCTGTGGAAGAGCACTCTTTGCATATACCTGCTGACAGCAACCAGACCAGAGTGACAAGCACAGAACACAGTGGCAGGAAGGATGATTGTTGAGAGAAAAAGGGTTGCTTTGGATGTAGGAAAATAACTGTCTATTAGGAAACAAAAAACGACCACACATAAAAACAAAAAAATCTTTGAAAAATGTTCTTCTGTATGTACGCTCGCACTCACTTTAAAAACGTGCACATTCATAAATCCAAAATGTATCCTATTTGATGCCAAAAAAGTTGAAACAAATTTGATCTGAGGATATGCTAAAGGCTGTAACTGCATTCTCTGTCAGAACGAGTTTGTACAAAATGTTGTTGAAACTAATCAGAGAGCAGAAACAGTTTTAGCTGCACCCGAAGGCCTCACTCGAAGGCAGGGAGAAAAAAATCTGAGAGTAGCTGTTCATAAATGGGGAATAGAGCTGCACATTTTCTAACAGTCTTTCCTCGCAGTGATTATTATTGCTGTTTACACCTAGTATCAGATTCTATTTATGTGATATTCTCACTGTAGTTCTGGTAGACTCAGTATTTTGAATATTTAGGCTTGCGTTAAATAGTAGAACTGAGCTATTTTCCTGCTATGACTGTAAAAAGATAATGGGAGGAATGTAACATAAGTCCAGCTGGAGCTGGAGCGCCTTTATCTCTTGCTATTTAGCATTGTCATGCAAAATTAGATCAATTCAATAAGGAGAGATCATTTTGAAGAATTGAACATGATTTGTTCAGATAGCGAAATTAATCAATATATTTGGCGATTAGACTCTGATGACCCGTCATGGCAGAACAGAATCCCAGCAGTAATACGATTTAGGACAGGACCCCCTGGAGTCTAGATGCTGGTGCTAGTGAAGATGGATACTGAGGCTTGGATGGAGCTTCGAATGACTTGGGTGAATCAGGGGTGGGGAGGAGGTGGGTTGCATGAATGAGAGTCTGAAAGGGAGAATGGTGGAGAGCATAGATTTAAACCACATGGGGCAGAGGCTGATTGGCTCAAAGAAGGGAGGCAAGAAGATGATTGGATGTCAGTATTGAGTTTGACAGCGTGGGAAAGTGGAAGGGATGAAAGAACGGGCTAACAGGCGAGCACCCAGACAGCAGGCAGCACAGATCCTTATTAATTTAAACATAAGCTTCGTTTGGCTCAAACGCCACCTTCTTGTCATTTTTGTGTCTTTCACACAAAAAAATGTCCCATCTTGTAGAGAAGATGAGTTAAATTCAGCAATTCATTTTCCTTATTGATTATTTTGTGATACTCGTAGCTAGGATAGGCTCCAGCCTCTTTACGACCCTGAACTGGATAAGTGGCAGAAAAATTAATGGTTAGATGGATAGAATCCACAATTTTGTATTGTTTCTCTTCAAAATCTAAAAGTTTTAAAAACTGCCATAATTTCCTTGTGGTGATGTATTTGTTTGTATACAATGTTTAGAATATAAAATGGAATAAAGGAGCTGTTCTGAGATTTGACAAAGAGGAATGAGCAAGACATTTTTCACCACTAAATCTCTTTAGCAATAATCGTTTAATTTCATTTCGGTGCTGTTTGATATTATATTTTTTCAGTCGTGTCTACTTATGTCTGGTACAGCATGTGCCAACTTTGAAAGCTTTGTGAAGAAAAAACGGGTATTCGTGCGTCCCCATCACTAAGTTTGTAAGAGGACAAACAAGTGACTGCCCAAAAAATTGTAAAATTGGCAGTCAGTAAGTGACAAAGATAAAAGGAAAAAGGCTGAGCATGAGTTTTGTGTTAAACACAATGACAGAGGAGTCTAAATGAATTTGCTGTGACTCAGAGATTTTCTCCACATGCCTAGCTAAGTGTCATGCCATGAACTGTTTCCATGTCACAGCAGCCAGCATGTAAACCACAGGCATCGAGGTCGACATAGATCTAGGTTGGTCTAAGTGGAGGGGAGATACAAGCTAGTGGACACAGTTCAATAAATAATAAATAAGACAGCATGTTAGTAAATTAGCCTGACACTACCACAGATCTGCCGTCCTTTATTTTCAGAGGAAGCAGGCAACACAGAAGCATTAAGGGACTTGTTGTTTCAACAAGCCAGCGAGTATGTCAGAACAGATTGTTTTCAGTGAAGGTCAGAGGTGCACAGATTGATAGGCTGGTGACCAAAATCTTTAATTTTTCCCTCATAGATCGTGTAAGCTCTTAACTTTAGTGCTTACAAAGAAAGGAAAACACAATTGGCAAGTCAGGCTTTTGAAAAACTGAATTGCAATCGGTCCCTAACTTGTGTGGTTCTTTGATTTTTCTTATCTATGAAGTGAGCTCCACTAGTGAGCGTACAGCCATAAGCTAGATGATGATGATGAATTACTTCCTCTGCCGCGGTCTGCCATGCTTCCATAACCTCTTCTTGGTGTGAAAAAACAAAGCAGTAGCTGTATTTTTCTTCAGCTGCTGGATGAAATTCTCTTAACACTTTGCTGTGATCGTTTCGGTTTAATCTCTCAGTGTTTTACAGACTGATAGGGAAGACAGCAGAGCAATGCTCGCTCTTATTTGGTTTCTACTAGAAAGCTTCAATTTGTAACATTAGCGTGAGACTGTTGTAATAAAAAGCCATAGTGGCAGTAACTGACGCCATACATTTGCACTGATGGGCTTCGAAAAGGTTCCAAAGTAAAAGATTCAAAAGGTTACAGCTGTCATAATGAAGTGATATGGCAACTCTGTTTTTCACTCTCAAAGAGAGCTAGTGCCATAAAGGGAGATCTATTCAGTCTCACAGCGAAAATGTGTAAAAAAAAATCGAGGAAATTATGCAAAGAAAAAATGACCATGATAGGAGGCTTACATCTGTGTGTCTTGGGCATTTCATGTTCGAGCTCAGGTTCACACGCAGCATTCAAATACGCTGATTCAAATTCAGTCAGCTAACTTCATGTACAAAATTATCCAATCTTTTTTAAACACCATCCCATCTGACAGAATCCCTCAGCTCCTGATGGTATCCCACAGTGATAGCGCAGCAGTGGCATAGGGCCAAGTGTTAAGCCAATCATACACAAACCCTCTTATCTGTCTGCTCCACTGAGGAAACAAGGGAAGAGTTCAGGAGGAGGGAGAGATAAATGCCCTTTCTTTACTCCAAGTACATTACTCTGCTCTGTTTAATCCTTTTCTCTTCTTCCTCAGTTCTACTCTGTAAGTTTGCAGAGTTTCCTCCTCCCTTAAGATGTTCGAGCAGTACCGAACCAGTCAGAGGATCGCTGTGCTCATCTTCTACTTTCATTCGTTCCCCATCTTTTTCTCATTTGCCTTCATTCTGACACTTGCTGTCTTTTTTACTGTTTTATACTGTGTGTTCACAGAGTAAACGGCAGGAGAATGTTCAAAGGAAGCTCATGGGAAGGAGCACTTACATCTCACTGCGTGCGACTGTTTATGTGTACGTCTTTGTGCAGATACTCACCTGTCTCTGAGGCTTTGCCAAACTAAACGCAAGTCAAATAGCCTACATGCAGACAAAGCCTCCACGCACGGCCCCAGACAAATTCCCACAATGTTTTGAAGTTTGCTGCATGGGAACAGAAAATATCTGTTGGTTCAGCACTTTGTTAAAATAATAAAATCTGCAATATTTACCCTTTGGGTTTTCCTAAGGGCCAGCCAAATTATTTTTACAGTAAACACTGCATAGGCACTTTTAAATAAGAATTATTAATGCTATACATCCCCCACTTTAACAGTCAAAGCACAAGGGTTGTGGGTTTTTTTAGGGCTTATGTGGATTTCATGAACACAAAGTCTGATACTTTTGCAGCATGAACAAAAATCTTGTTGTTAATGCTGAATATAAATATGCAAGGCAGATTTTTGTACACAAAGTAGTAGTGGAAGGGCACATAGTATTTTTCTCAGTATATAACTGAGCTCTTTGGTCTGCAAAACACATTTCACAGAGCCCTAAACTATGCCACAATGCATTTTGTTTAATTCTTCAAATTTCAAAGACCAATTTACTATAACTAAGCCTTTTATCACTATGGTCACAATAAAAACAAAACATAAAACAGGCTTCATTTGTGCATTTAAATTTTAAAATATTGCCAGACAGTTTGTTCTGTTCAAGTAAATACCATTCCCACTAAAGTTCCCACTGACATTTTTACTAAATACCACATTCATCATATTTATCACAGCTGAGTGCGTCCTGTACAGGAAACATCACTGCACTGAGCCAAAAAACGGGACACTCCTCTTTACCAATAGATTTCTTATCTGTGCAGAATGTTTTTAAAACAGCACTGCTGCTGCTCGAGGTAAGGAAGATGGGGTTCAAGCAGGACAGCACTTTGGAAAACTATTGCACTCCTTTGCTTTTATATTAAAACACAACAGAAAAAAACAGCAGTGTGCCTTATGTCTGATCAAAGTTAGCAGTAAAGAATACCGGGACTACTCACTGACACCCCCACCATCTCACACAACACAGCTCTACGACTCCCAGCAGCCAGGAGCTAATTTCACACAGTCTCACGGGAACTGAAAAGGCTTACTCAGGAACAGAATCAGTGAGGGAAACAAAGAGAGAAGAGGAAAAGGTGCTGATGTAGGAAAATGAGAAGGAGAACGGATTGGAAAGGGGAATGCAGGATAAAAACCACGGAAAAGGTTGAGCGGAGAAGAGCGGCGCGGGGAGAGATGAAGCAAACACAGTAGCAGATTTAAGATGTTGTTGCAGATAACGGCAACTTGAGGTTTGCTCGAGCTGACAGACGTCTTTATCTCAATAAGCGCGTTCCTTCAAAACGAAAGCTTGCACAAACAATGCACTCGATCCTTTCATATTTGAGGATAAATACATCACTTATTGTTCTGTCAACACTTTCGAAGGCTCCTTTCCATCATGTTTTTTGTTAGAGTACTGCTTAGTTTGTGAAAACAGAGTTTAGTTCTTTAGATTATACCGGTGTGTTGGGCATTGCTTAAAATCTGGTATACAGTAAGAGCACCTCAAAAATAATGACACACAATCTACAGCTTACTGCCAAAGCTAACAAAATACCAGTGAATGTAACTGTTATTAAACTTAAGCATTTATTATTGATTAGTTGATTGGTATGATCAAATAATCAATAATGTCCCTATCCCTGTGACTGCAGGTAAGACAAAACAAGTGTTTCCAAATACATCATGATGGAGTCTAATAAATAGTAGTAACTATTTTTCATGATTACGCCACGTTTATGGACTAACAATTGATTAATTAATTAAAGTTACTGTGTTTGAAAAACATATCAGACCATCACCCACTGTAAGGTTTATGTCACAGCTCCCCTAAATTAACTGTATTTTTAATTTTAAAAAGCACTTTTTATATTCCTGTAATGATTACGCCACCAATATGTACAAACTTTTTAATCAGAATCATTTTTTGAATGCTGATATATTATCATTATTGTTTTCCTTGAATTGTATTTATTTATTTATTTTACAAAAAAGCTGAATAAATAAATAAAAAGCAAATCATTCGTTTTTTAATTAAGGTTCCATTTCTGACTTAGTCTAGTGTGACGGCTCAATTGTGGGTATAAAAAAGGGGAATTCAGTTTAAGGAGGTCAGAAAGTTTTAGTTTTTGACAGTCTTGCATTTTCTTGTTTTTATGTGTTTTTAAGTAGTCCAATATGGTAATGTAATAAATTTGTTATGCATTGTATATGTTAATTCTACCACTGAAATGAACATAACATACGATTAGGCGAGTGATACTAGAAACTGCAGCAGTTTTACACTGAACAAAAGGCGTGAGATGCACTTTCATAAAAGCAGCAGAAGAATATTTCAATTCTGGAGTCATTAGTTTCATTTCAACTGGAGTAAACATTTAACAATAGAGAGATATTTAACCACTGCGGTTACTTGACATTAATGTTTTTTCTTTAAATGAATGTTCAGCCCATGATCACTTCATACCTTCCAATTTGCTCCTGGTGCTGCTAGTGACACTGTATTTTTGCTATACTGACGAGTACCCATGGAGACGGGAAAAGACGGGAGCTAACAATGGGATAGTCAAGACTCCTCTGCAGTGATAGGCTCAAATTTTACCAACATCATATTTAATAGAAGCAGGAAGGACAACTAAAATCATATTTGCAAACAGGAAGGTATGATATGTGGGCTGAACATCACATACATATCATGTATTAGTGATGCACCAAGAACAGCACACCGATTACTTTTGATATCAAACCTGTATTGTTGACCAAAATGCTGAATGAAAATCCAAGAGATAGTCTAAACTGTCAGATGTGATTGTAAAAACATGGATGCATGGAGAGGAAGGGCATCTGAGGTCAAAAAATGAAGCCAAGGAAACACAGGGTAAGAACACCAAAACCAAAGAAAAGGGGGCAGAGTGGAATAATAATGACATCAAAAGGAACCACAACATCACCAGGTCAATTAATTCAAAATTAAACCACAAATATTATAACTGCACAAAGACACAAATAAAAATGAAATTGAACCTTGGAACCAACATGCGAAATCTGAACAAATCCCAAAAAACTCAAAGTCAAAAACCCAGGATCACGGCAGTACCTACAGCAGCTGTGGGCACACTATGGTGGCACACTATACCACATAATGACATTCAGCAATTTAAAAATGTTTTTGTTCAAAAATTCCTAATTTGACTAAAAAAAAAAAGAAATCAAAGATAAACAATTATTAATCCAACTGAAGTACAGCTACATCAGTGAAGTTCTTCTGTCTGCAAGTCCTTCACAGAGTGATTCAGCTAACAGCCATGTCTCTGGACACTGGGAAGAAGCCACTGTGATCTTCCACACATTTGAGCAGGAGGTTCAGACAAACTTGCTGTAACAGTGCTAACAATTACGGCACTGTGCCGCCCATATTCCGGTATTTAGTTTTGATGTTTTTAAAATTATTAGCAGACATTCTTATATTTAAACAGCAGCAAGCTTGCGAAAACATTTTGCCAAGTGCACCAACCCACTGTACAGAACACAATGCTACCCCTTGTTTTTATTTAATTAAAAAAATACAGGTTCCTACCATTAGTTGGAGAAAAACGAGATGACTGGTCTTTCTCTAGATTTACTGTGACAGTTATTTTGCATATTGGAACAGTGTGTACAGGACTAACCATTGTCTTCTTAGAAAGGAGGACGCTATTATGTGAATTCTCTCTGCGAACAAACAACACGTCCCTAACAAGACCACATGGGGATTGGTCCTTCCACCTGGACGATCTGTGCACTGACTGACGTTCTCACACCTCTGCAGGAGTGATATAATAATCCTCCTAAAATTATGATATTCTGTCAGACCCCAAATGATGCACAACTGTATTGGGTAGGGACATATTACTGTAACTCCAATCAGACGAACATCTGAGACGACATATAGGAAAGTCTTTATTCTGACGTAACAAAAGTAAAATCAGATTTAATGAGCCCTCCTGGGAGAAGTGTTCTCTTTCAGCTTTCACCATTTGATGGAAGACAAATTTTCATTTTATAGGTAAGACAAGGGTTTTCAGCTGTAAATTCATGTGCAAAACAAACATGACACATTCAGTGTATCCAGTCCCCTTAATAGCTGCAATTGTTCAGGAGGATCAGCTCCTACCAAATCCTAAAACACTTTTTATTTCCCTCTAAATACTTAACTTAAATAACTTAAAAGCACTCATACTGCTAAACTCACTACAAAATGTGTCACATTAACCATCTCGTTCTTGACGCTGATGCATATGTCAGCAGAAAACAGTGCTAGCTTGCAAGCACTCACCAAGGTTTGGAGATCAATCACCTTTCTCCTGTGCACCAGGCTGTTTATGTCACTCCATCTCTGAGGCACATGCTAAATTTACACCAGTGTCCTATTGCTGTTGTTTCCTTTTGGGGCAACTGGGACCTGTTTCATGCAAGTTGCAACATGCAAAAAGAGATCTTTTTCTCTCCTGTTAATTTGGTACTTTTAAGCCATTAAAAGAAAAATCACATGTGACTCACGCATGACCATGGGAGAGGATTTTGGAATTTGTCAATTTGCAACTATCGGAAGGAAACAATTGTTAAAGGCTCCATTTGCAGTCTATGTGGAGCCTAATTAGTGCAAACTAATCACGATCTTAAGAGATGCTCACTGTTGTTAGAACACAAGTCTACAAACCCAGTTTTACCTTGAGCCGTCATCTGAATCCACTGGACCTGCTGTTAACACCACTACAGGAAATCAGCCTTTTGCTACCAGCTAAATCAAGATTTGTTCACTTGCCATGCTAAATACTGAGGATACAGAAATCCCTGAATGTTGGCTTTTCTTTTTAAAATCTGTGTTATGCAAATCGAAGCTTAGTGACCAGTTTGGTGATTGGTTCTTTGAAGGGCACCTTCTCATGTGACTGGTTCCTTCCGGATGGCATATGAAAGATTTAAGTAACAGAAATGTGGTGTCTGAGTTTACTCTTTAACGAACACAGTCGTGCTCTAAATGTTTGCAACTGCACTGTTGTATTTCAGAAATTAATAACTGTGTTGTCATTGATGTATTCCAAAGGAAGTAGCTATGCTCTCTCCAGCTGGCAGGTTAATAACTGCCCAGTACTCTAATCTGAAAATTCATGTCGCAATTCTTCAGCCATTTGCAATGTTAATTATACCGAATTTTACATGCCCTTTAAAATGGCGAACTTACTAGCATGACTCAAACATCTTATTTCACTCTCTCTCTTCTCAGTTCTGAACCACAATATGAGTGTAGTCGCTCGTCTTTGAGCCGGGCTCCAGAGGAGGTGCTTTTACACGCGCTATCAACTTGAATCTTACCAGCTGCTCCCTGGAAAACCTCATATTTCAACATGTGGCAGCAAAGAAGTTCAGTGGCTTATTCTCCATTTTATATCCACTTAGATCGGCCAAGGCAGCCTTAATGCTTCTATTAAAATCCTTCTTTCTCACTGTGTAATTACAAGATCAGTATAATTAGAGAGAAAACATGAGAGTCATGCTTAAGATACTGAGATGATAGTGAGGCTTGAAGAAATCCCCTCGCTTAAAGCAGTGACTCCTCAGAGGAAACCTGAGCGGATCTTTACATTCATATGCTTAATGCTCTTTGCAATTGCTCTGGCTGAGAAGGGTGGAAAGAACACCGACATACCTCACACACTCTTCCTGCCATGCTGTTGAAACAGATTTAGTAAGGGTGATGGAGGAGCTTAATAACATTTCTAGAAGCCCTGCTGTAAATGCAGATTTGTTTTGGTTGAAGCACTCTGAGGCAGGAGCCATTCTGTGAGGTCCTATGTGTTTAGAGAGCCGCTGTGAATAATGAACGAGATCTACATCATTCACCTAGACAGGCAGCCCTTCTGCCATTCAAAACGAGGACTGAAAAGTGCTGTGTAGACCTGTCAGGTGTGCTATCAGCAGATACTCAGTCAAATAAAATCCACAAAGAATGTGTGATGAGCTAGTCTTTGTTTTGTCTGTTTTATTGGGACAATTTTATGATTTTTGACACTAAAGAAAAAAGAAAACACTGACAGGCACATTTCCACAGCTACTCATCACTGCTGTCATTTAGTTATTCTCCTTTCCCTTCCCTTCTGGAAAGCCAACTGAGAAATCCACCCCCCACCAAAAAATGCGTCTATTTATCATTTCATCTATTCTTCCTCAAATTCCTTCTTAATTGCTGTTAAATGAGATTTGAGCTTCTGCATGCAGAGGCAGCATTTGCTGTTATTTCTCCTTTGTTTTCCTCGACTGTGCTTTCATTTCCTCCACAAATTACTGTTCTGATTACATGCCTTAACCTCTGCCTATGTGTTTGTTGGCGTGAGCATATAAATCCTATCTAAGAGGAGTGCGCTTGCAGTTATTCACACCCAATTCACAAAGCATCATGTGTGAAACAAGAGGAATATTTTCCGTAAGGGAGCTGCTGTTTTCTGATTATTTCTCTCTCTCTTTTCTCTCAACACCCATCCCCAGGTGCCCCGTCTTTGGCTTTTTCTATTTCTGAATCTCTCCCTCTGCACAGGACAATAAGCAAGACCATGCCACTTTGGAATAAGGAAATAGGACATTCTTCAGACTATAAATCAAACGTTAAATTCGCAAGCAATGAAATGCACCCTTAATTAATTTAACAGTTCTGCTTGTTTCATTGCTTGAACACGGATGACGGTTTTTACTGTTATGATTTACCTGCAATTGTCTCTTGTGGCTTCAGATGCTACAGCGGTCTCACTTTAAACATATATTAAAAAATAAAGGCAAAACAACAATAATTCAAGTTAATGTTTTTTCTTCTACCTAATAATAAAGCAGGTGAGCTGTTGAGGATGATTATTGTTATTTTTTTCCGCACCTAATCACTGACTAAATTTAAACCCTACACAGATTTACATCTCCCACATGCCCGTAGTAGTTAAAACTCCCGGTTTTCTCCTGCAGACAGCAAATTCCAATCAGAACGAGCTACGGGCGATAAATGAATGTACCAGAGACACAGCCACTGTCAATAAGGAGTGTAATCACAAACACAATCATCATCATCACAACAGTAGTGATCAACAAAGTCAGCATCATAATCATAAAGCTGACAGGGATGCTAATCAAAAAGCTGATAGTAGAGTGGAAAAGTAATTGGAATGAATGTGACGGTATTTATCTCCAATTTAAAGCTGGATAGATTTTTTTTCCCTTGACTTTCAAGACTTTCAAATGTGACGGTATCACTGGAGCCTGTGTTCCACATGTGTGAATACTGTGAATATAAAAAGGACAAAAATATGCATGCTTGTGCAGCAGTGAAAGAAAATTGTGGAAATTAAAAGGTTGCAGAGGGGAGAGAATAAAGGAGAAATATAATACTGAAAAGAATGGTGAATAAATTATTGCTAAGAGAAAGCCAGGTAGAGAGTTGGAGGTTAAAGGTGAGGGTATTAGTGTTTTCATACAAGATTTTTTATTATGGGAAAAAAGGTCGCGTGTAGTTAGAATTAGATGTAGAGCTGTTACTAAAACACTATATAACTACTGCAGGTGTGGTTTTTATATGTATGTACGTATGTACACATATATATATACACACATATATATATATATATATATATATATATATATAAAACACCCAGCACGCCCCTGCGGGCGGTTTATCCTTCAAGCTCGGGTCCTCTACCAGAGGCCTGGGAGCTTGAGGGTCCTGCGCAGTATCTTAGCTGTTCCCAGGACTGCGCTCTTCTGGACAGAGATCTCCGATGTTGTTCCCGGGATCTGCTGGAGCCACTCGCCTATCTTGGGAGTCACCGCACCTAGTGCTCCGATTACCACGGGGACCACCGTTACCTTCACCCTCCACATCCTCTCGAGCTCTTCTCTGAGCCCTTGGTATTTCTCCAGCTTCTCGTGTTCCTTCTTCCTGATATTGCTGTCATTCGGAACCGCTACATCGATCACTACGGCCGTCTTCTTCTGTTTGTCTACCACCACTATGTCCGGTTGGTTAGCCACCACCATTTTGTCCGTCTGTATCTGGAAGTCCCACAGGATCTTAGCTCGGTCATTCTCCACCACCCTTGGGGGCATCTCCCATTTTGACCTCGGGACTTCTAGGTTATACTCGGCACAGATGTTCCTGTACACTATGCCGGCCACTTGGTTATGGCGTTCCATGTATGCCTTGCCTGCTAGCATCTTGCACCCTGCTGTTATGTGCTGGATTGTCTCTGGGGCATCTTTACACAGCCTGCACCTGGGGTCTTGCCTGGTGTGATAGACCCCAGCCTCTATGGATCTTGTGCTCAGAGCTTGTTCTTGTGCTGCCATGATTAGTGCCTCTGTGCTGTCTTTCAGTCCAGCTTTGTCCAGCCACTGGTAGGATTTCTGGATATCAGCCACCTCCTCTATCTGCCGGTGGTACATACCGTGCAGGGGCCTGTCCTTCCATGATGGTTCCTCGTCTCCCTCCTCTTTCTTGGGTTTCTGCTGCCTGAGGTATTCACTGAGCACTCGGTCAGTTGGGGCCATCTTCCCAATGTATTCTTGGATGTTCGTTGTCTCATCCTGGACTGTGGTGCTGACACTCACCAGTCCCCGGCCCCCTTCCTTCCGCTTAGCGTACAGCCTCAGGGTGCTGGACTTGGGGTGAAACCCTCCATGCATGGTAAGGAGCTTTCTTGTCTTTATGTCAGTGGCTTCTATCTCCTCCTTTGGCCAGCCTATTACCCCAGCAGGGTACCTGATCACGGGCAGGGCGTACGTGTTGATGGCCCGGATCTTGTTCTTACCATTCAGCTGACTCCTCAGGACTTGCCTGACCCTCTGCAGGTACTTGGTGGTTGCAGCTTTTCTAGCGGCCTCTTCATGGTTCCCATTCGCCTGCGGGATCCCCAGGTACTTGTAACTGTCCTCTATGTCTGCAATGTTGCCTTCTGGTAGTTCAATCCCCTCAGTTCTGACTACCTTCCCTCTCTCTCTCTCTCTCTCTCTCTCTATATATATATATATATATATATATATATATATATATATATATATATATATATATATATATATATATATATATATATATGGTAAGAACAAGATCCGGGCCATCAACACGTACGCCCTGCCCGTGATCAGGTACCCTGCTGGGGTAATAGGCTGGCCAAAGGAGGAGATAGAAGCCACTGACATAAAGACAAGAAAGCTCCTTACCATGCATGGAGGGTTTCACCCCAAATCCAGCACCCTGAGGCTGTACGCTAAGCGGAAGGAAGGGGGCCGGGGACTGGTGAGTGTCAGCACCACAGTCCAGGATGAGACAACGAACATCCAAGAATACATTAGGAAGATGGCCCCAACTGACCGAGTGCTCAGTGAATACCTCAGGCAGCAGAAACCCAAGAAAGAGGAGGGAGACGAGGAACCATCATGGAAGGACAGGCCCCTGCACGGTATGTACCACCGGCAGATAGAGGAGGTGGCTGATATCCAGAAATCCTACCAGTGGCTGGACAAAGCTGGACTGAAAGACAGCACAGAGGCACTAATCATGGCAGCACAAGAACAAGCTCTGCGCACAAGATCCATAGAGGCTGGGGTCTATCACACCAGGCAAGACCCCAGGTGCAGGCTGTGTAAAGATGCCCCAGAGACAATCCAGCACATAACAGCAGGGTGCAAGATGCTAGCAGGCAAGGCATACATGGAACGCCATAACCAAGTGGCCGGCATAGTGTACAGGAACATCTGTGCCGAGTATAACCTGGAAGTCCCGAGGTCAAAATGGGAGATGCCCCCAAGGGTGGTGGAGAATGACCGAGCTAAGATCCTGTGGGACTTCCAGATACAGACGGACAAAATGGTGGTGGCTAACCAACCGGACATAGTGGTGGTAGACAAACAGAAGAAGATGGCCGTAGTGATCGATGTAGCGGTTCCGAATGACAGCAATATCAGGAAGAAGGAACACGAGAAGCTGGAGAAATACCAAGGGCTCAGAGAAGAGCTCGAGAGGATGTGGAGGGTGAAGGTAACGGTGGTCCCCGTGGTAATCGGAGCACTAGGTGCGGTGACTCCCAAGCTAGGCGAGTGGCTCCAGCAGATCCCGGGAACAACATCGGAGATCTCTGTCCAGAAGAGCGCAGTCCTGGGAACAGCTAAGATACTGCGCAGGACCCTCAAGCTCCCAGGCCTCTGGTAGAGGACCCGAGCTTGAAGGATAAACCGCCCGCAGGGGCGTGCTGGGTGTTTTTTTCATATATATATATACAACAGGCCACATAAGTGGTCTGTAGGGGCGCATTCGCTGTCAAAATAAAAGACGCGCACCAGATAAGAAGTTGCAATGTGCAATTTCACGGCATATTCTGCACCACATCTCTGTGCGTTCATCATTTGTTTGACGCCAGCTCACCTTCTGCAACCACTTTTCCGAGAATACGCGCTTTTTTTGCGGTTCGGACTCCTTCTGACATTTCTCTGGTGGTGGAGGAACACCAAAGTAATTGCTTAAAGAAGCTTGCTTCTTCGACATCTTCAAGAGTTCTAAACCAATATCTGTTCTCCTACAAAAAATCTTACTTCCTATCTGGTGCTTATCTGGTATATATATATGTGTATATGTATATATATATATGTATATGTATTTATATATATATATATATATATATATATATATATATATATATATATATATATATATGTGTGTGTGTGTGTGTGTGTGTGTGTGTGTGTGTGTGTGTGTGTGTGCGCGTGTGGGTGTGTAATATGTATATGTAATGATTCTAGAACGAGATATAGTATAGCTGAAGGGTAGAAAATGGTAAGGTAAACACTGACTCTGTAGACTCTTTTAAAAGGCAGTTAAAAACTTTATTTAATCTACCTGCTTATTTTACTGTCATATTATCTTTTTATTGGTTATCATTGCAGTTAATTCTTCTATATATTTTGCTCTTTTTGTGTATAGTGCTTTGTGGCTGTCTGTGAAAAGTGCTTAATACTAGTCCTGTCAGCGTTATTCTCGTTAAAATGACGTTAACGCCATGGCGCTGCAAGGCGCCAATGCGTTAACGAGCTAACCGCGCTGATGCGTTGATGCCATGGAGCCCAACGCACGGGGCGATCCGCATTAACTCATTAACGGAGATTTGCAGCATTAACGCGGTTATGGCGTTAACGTCATTTTTACGAGATCAACGCTGACAGCTCTACTTAGTACATAAACTTTTCTTACTTACTTACTAACTAAAGGAATTTTGACTCATGGTTTTATGTAGATGCTGCAGGAAGTTAACAATTGAAAAAAACAATTGAGCATAAATTGTGTGCCATTGGACAAACTTTGCACTCAGTATCGCCACTGCATGAAATCTTGAGGACAACATGTCATAAAAAGTATTGTAGAGAATGTAGAGAAAGTCAAGACAACCTGACACTGATAAAACTTTTCAAATAAAAAAAAAAGAAAAGTCATGAGCTCTACGGAATTCTTATTAGTGAGCCCGACCAACTCAGATTAGCACAATGACCCATTTAATTAATTGCATATAGATCTACATGCAAGTCAACATTTCTGTAAGGCTCTATAGCTAGAGTGTCAAAATGTGTAAAAATTGCAGAGAACAGTTACATAATAACATGTAAACATAATAATAACACGAAGCTTTGAGACTATTTTCTTTATTTTAAACTGTTAAACATAGTCTTGCAAGTTGTTCCAAATGTATCATGTCATGTGAACTTCTGTCTTGTCATCGGGTATTTAAAGAGTGGCTGTGGCCGCAGTTCTTCACCACATTACTGTGTCCGCTACAATGGTAACTTGGCCTAACCTAACGCTGTTTAAATCCTGTTTATTCCAGTGACAACTAACTTCAGTCTCTCTGCCATCTTTACAGTGTTTCTCAAAGATTTCACCAGCTGTCAAGTTAATCATTCTGCCTCTGGAGAAAATGAGCCAATATGAGTCAATATCTCCAGATGCTTCACCTACAATATCTACTTATCTGAGGATATCAATGCCCACTCCTCAGCCTATACAGGTATACTGTATGCTAGAGTTTGGGATAAATGCTTCCCTAAGGACAGATAATACCACAGCCGTGCAAAGCACACAAACTGTAGCAACTAGCTGTAAAATAAACTAGACCAGAACAGAGCACTTCCTTCCATTACTTTCCCATTTCCTTTTGTTGCTGTGACCATTTTTTTGCTTGGATTTAGTTTGCTCTAAGTTTCCTTTGTAATGACAAGACATTGAGGACAGAAAACTGGAAACCTATTGTTGGAATTGCACTCATTTTTACAGTCATATCAGTACTTTGATCATCGATTTGGCCAAATGGATAGTTCATTAAATGAGAATGTTTTCTTGTGCTCATTGACCTTAAATGAAAGGGGGGGAAAAGTTTCTTTAGTTTATTGATTTTTTTTTTTAAATAAATAAAGTTTAAGCATATTATGCACAGGTTTTTCTGGTCAGGCCTGTTGAGATTAAATTGGGCTTCATTTCAGGAGCTAAAATGAGTCTGACACTTCTGCTTCATAGTTTTTTAATGTGCCGATTACCATGTGTATGAGATTACATTACCACCACATTTTTCCAATGAGCAGCTGAGTGTGGGCCAATAAATTTTTTCCATTTGTGCTGACAACTCTCTGTCCTATGAGGTGGATTGTCAGCCCGTCTGCGTGACATTTTGAGCTGAGCTGGATGCTTCCCAACACCTGAATCTCAGCCTGCGCTGCCAAAACTGAGCTGCTATTTTCCCATGTGAGTCTTATCTCCTTGAAGACCTTTCCATCAGCACTGACAACATGACAGTGAGTCCTGGCCAGACTGCCAAGTGTGATGTTACCCAACCCACAGCTGACATATCCAAGCTCTTATCATCTTGGATCTTGACTACTGTAACCCTCCACTAGCTGGGCTGCCAAAACTGTCACTTCAACCACATTCATAAGTCAAAGGTTCAGCATGCCTGTGCTTTAGTCTCAATAAATGTGGAACCCAGTGTGCCAGTGTAAAGCACAATCCACTTCTAAGATGAAAACAATAACTCAACAGATCCTCAACAATTTAGAAAACAAGACTTGACAACAGAGGTTAAAGTCCACACAGTGACTCTAAGTTTGCTGTACAAATTGAAAATACTGAATAATTCAACACCACAGACAAAAAAAATGTCAAGAACCATTTGAAAATGTTGGCCAAAATCCAAGCATGTATTGTGCAAGACAGGGATTTGTTAAGAGATGAAAGAGTTTGCCATTTCTCTGGAGTACACTTGTTGAAAGTGTAGATAAGTCATTGAGCTCACTTTTATCTCTTTGGAAGACAACACATTAAGCTCCATATGGCCACGGGCTGATGACATCATGCAGTCATGTTTTGCATTATGGATGCATATTCTAAATACAGATTCAAATCCAGATATTCACCCAACAAACAAGTGATACAACATGTTATACACTGATAGTTTGCCAGTCCATAAAAAACACACACATCTACACTTACAACTAAATCAGAATCACCAATTAATCTTTCAGTTCATGCCTTTAGGACTGCAGGAGGACATCAGTGAGGCACATAAGCTTTTAAAGCATGTGTCTTTACTTCCCTCATATTGTGTCTAAGTACCATGACAGACAGTGGAATAACCGGACTTCAAAAGAAGATGAAGCAGACAGAAATGTACATCTTAAGATATCTGAAATAATATACGAACACTGGCTTTATACAGTTGGATTAAGTGCGGATGTGATGATAAGAGGAACTTTGCACTTTTGTGTTGCAGTGCATCACAAGCTCACATAAATTCCTCTTATTTACACTTCCTGTATTCACTCTCACAATGCCACAAAATGTTCCAGACATCAGCCAACTAAAAATATCTTGACGATTAAGAATGACTGCAATTACAAGGAGATTTTATCAGGAAAAAAACACAGCTGCACTTGCTGTGCTATTTCAACAAATAACCCTAACACAATGTCTTTTGGATGCTTGGATTTTTGGCCAACATTTTCAAATATAATTGAGTCATGTGGCTTATGTATTAGAGTTTATTGGTGAAACTGGTCACCAATAAAATGTAACTGGTTGCGTAAAATATATTTGGCTAAAGATTCTCATTTCTATAGGCGCAGAGAGAACCAATGCTACTCACTGCAAGGTCGAAATCACATGATATCATTTGTCATTTTGATTGGTCACCAGTTGCTGATTTGAGCTGCCTAAAGAGCAACAGCTTATTAAATGTTCTTGACTGTTAGTAGCTGCTATGACTTAAAGCTCAATGGTAGTTAACCCCCCCCCCATACCTACCAACAAAGAGATCTATTTCTCCTCCCATCAAAATAATTCTGTGCAGTTGCACTAACTCCATGTTTTTCCATTCTCAGATCTATGGCAATGTATTGCAGACAGCAACAGATGAGCAATAAGCAAATCAAAGTGAGGCTTCCAGCAAATTCCACATGAGGTCAGAGATCGAGGCACAGTTAGATAAAAGTGCCACTAAATAGCCTGGGAACTATAAATGTAGCGGGTGAATAAGGAATCTGCTGTGTAACACTGTAATTTCAAGGTTTCTTTATTCACAGTAGGGATTTTTTGTTTCATTCTGTATTCATCCATTTTCATTTATTTTAGAATTTATGATTCAAGCAATACCCAAGTCATTTGAAAATGAAGGGCAGCAAAGGACACGAGTGTACACACACACATATACATGCACACATACACACACGTGCACACAAGCTCCGGTGAAAGACCACGATTAAATCATTTTTTATCAAGGCCCCAGGCTCCCCAGTGACACAGAGGCTGATGTGGGATCATCACAGCAAGCAGGCAGACATATAGATGATAGAGAGGGTCTACATGAAGATAATTTTGGATACCTGTCTAAAAAATATATTGTACAATATAAAATGCAGAAAGAGAAAGCACTGTGCTGCATTCATGGATTTTTTTTGGGGGGGGGGTGAGGCAAAAAAAATCTTAGTTGCTTTGACGTCTAGATCCTGCCGGAACAAAAATTACAGTTACACAAACACGGCTGAAAGATCGCTTTCACTGGATGGAATTTTTTTTGTGCTTCAGCGTGTTTTCTCAAACTGTGGCCTTAAACGAAACTGAGGCAGACAGACACAAAGTTTATGCAAATCCAGCATAAAAGTGTATTTTCAGTTCTCCATTTACCATGAAATTGCACTTGTGTTACAGCTCGCACAGATCACCTCTTAATGCAAATGCAAGCACAAAGCATTTTTGCAGCTGTAATTGGCAAGAGCACACACAAAGAAATGGACAAAAAAAATATGGATGTTACACAAGCCTTTGTCGCTTTAACTTTTATTTGCTTTAATGCTTAAATATACATATTCAAATCTTCCAACAAGTCTGTATCAATTAGCATTTTTCAATGTGATTAAGTAGAGACAACTGGCAAATTCATACCAACTAAGTAATCAAGAAATCTTTATATCTCCTCTACATGACATTCCTCTCAGCTCACTGATCACTTTAGCAATTATGCAGTAATAACGTGATTCTCTGTCTTCTGTGTACTTTAATTAGTTACACAGGATCAAGATCTAAAAAGATTTTTGTTTTTGTAAAACACTTTGAGGAGATTTAAGATTGAAGTTTGAAATTAGCTGTAGAAAAAGATCATTTGTATTGGTATCTCGTCCCCTCATCAGACAGAATATTTATACTACTATTACCAAAACCTCTTACAGTGGTACGCATCCTCTAAAGTACTCATATTTTGTCTGTGATGCACACTGAATTATTATAAACATGTCTTCAAAAAGGTAAAACTCTTGCTAATCTCAGAGTTTCTACAGGAGTGGGCACATGACAAATATAGCGGTTACAAACAACTGCACTGCTACTATATGTTGGAAATACTTCATTAAACAAGAAAAAACAGACTGGCTTAATAAGGCACAAGTTACTATAATTGTACTTTCACCACCACACAGAATTTTTTTTCTGATGAGAACATGGCCTGGCCTCTCCTCCCGGCTCATTAGAAAACTGTCTGCTGCAATTAAAGTGGCTAAGAGGAACCAACGTGATTGTCCATTATATAGCTCCCTCCAACTCCACCTTCTGACACCGCATTCCTCCTACTCATAAAGTGCTCATCACACTTAGTGCTAAGGCCGCACTTCTGTATCTGGTTACCCATTTTTTAAAAGCTATTTGGTCACATCAGACTTTTTATATGTGCGTCTAAGTGTGAGTTTATATGATGAACACACCGTAATAGGGCGGGTGGCTGCCTCCAAACAGAAATTCAATACAGACTTGGCAGTGCAATCGAAGAAGCCAAGACAGCAGCTGTGCATTTGGGTGTGTTTTTGTTGCGTTTAAGCATGTGTGAACTGTATATGAATGTTTACTCAATTAGAAGCATCCTAACTTTGGGTCTCAGGACATCATCAGTGAGTGAAAAGTCAGAAGAAGGGGTATATTAATCTGTTTACACCCTCACATTGCGTGGATTCAAGCCAATCACCATAATAAGGTCAGTGATTACATTTTAGGCTGAAGACCTCCCGTGAGCAACACCAGATGGTTGCCCCTCCCTGCACATGGTTCTATCGGACATTTCTTTCTGTTAAAAGGAAGTTTTTCCTTCCCACTGTCACCAAGTAATTGCCCATAGGGGAGTCTAATTGCTGTGTAATTGGTTTTTCTCTGTATTATTGTAGGGTCTTTACCTTACAATATAAAACGTAACAGCTACTGCTGTTGTGATTTGGTGCTTTATAAATAAAATTGAACTGAACTGAATCGAAGACTTGGCCTATAGTCAAACTAAGGTTTCAAACAGGAACTAGGATTAGTTGACTTAAAACTGTTGGTTGCATTTCCTTTTATGATTATATGCCTTCATAAAATTTTATCCTCCATTTTCCTTTTGCATTATATTGTTGAATTTATTGCTTTAAATTTTACTTCTAGGTCTAAGCATATTACTGTTTATACTGCAAAACCCAGTGTCCACATGAAGATCGATAAAATTTTATATTTTCCATTTATCATCTTATAAAGAAAGCGACATCTGCAGCCTTAGTTTGGAGCTCTTGTTGAATTTACTGCCATCGATTGGCATTCGCACAGACACACCCAAGCAGCTTGCCTGCAGGCACAGAAGGTATATTTGAAGGTTCTGACCTTGTCCATCTGCAGGATTTCTGTTATTGTACTCCATCAACTACTACTGTATGATCTCCTTTTCAAAGACAAAGAAAAAGACAAATAGACACCTGTGGGAAGTGTGTTTAGTATGAGTCTGAGAACAAGATGAAAACAGAAAAAAAAAAAGGTACAACTGAAAGATGGGCTAGGAAGTGTGAAGACGTGGTGAGAGAGCAAACAGGCATTCCTTTCTGAAATGTGATTTGTTGATTTCACTGTGGAATCGATGCTGCAAGAAGGCATGCAGGACAGACCACAGACCGCTTCTATCTCTTTCTGTCCTTCTCACAGTTTAATTACCGTTCATCACAAACACATATAGCTGCTGATTGGCATTCTGTTTGAGAGTCGACATCGGTGCTATGTTTGTTTGTCTCGGTGCCACAAAGAGTCATTTCTAGCACTAATGACTTAGCTGGCTCCTCACAGATGATGGAAATAACAGAGCCATCACTGCCCAAACTCAAGCAGAAATCACAGCCACTTCATTTCATTTTCCTTTCCTTTCCTTTCCTCTCCTCTCTTTTGCCTCATTTACATTGCTCCATTTGATATCTTTAGCATCAATTTATGTGAATTACATCTACAAAACCCCGACAATGCCCGTCAGCTTTTTAACTGTCTGTCACAATCTCTTACCATATTTTCTTTTCGGTATACTTTCCTCTTTCTCACCACTGTGACCTCTCTGCTTGCTTTCCATTCCTCTCATTTATGTCGGGCTATTGACACTCTGTTTGAGAACAGAGATTAGCAATGTGTTTGTTTGTCTCTGTGAGCGCCTGGATTCATTTCTCAAACTAATGACCAGGCTGGTTATTAATGGATGAAAGAAATAATGGACCTGTCACTTTCGAAACTCATACTCCTCCGTTTGGTTGCTTTCCCTTCTTACTCTGCTACTACGCTCTACTATTTTCTACACTCCAATCTCTCCCACTGTTTAGTGTACATATGGCGACATAAATATTTCACTATTCTTCATTTACATTTGAGAGTTGTACATTCCCAGGTATACATACTGGGATATGTGCTGTTGTAACAGAATATGAGCACAATACACTCAGCATGACCCTTTGAAGTTAAAAGAGGAATGGATCCAGATGTACTGCTTCACTATTACAATCATCCATTTTTGTTTCAATTACAAAAAGCTTCAAAGGTGGTGTGATGGACCGAGCAGTGAAGGAAACTTAGGCACAGGTTAAAATCCAAAAAAAATATTTTTTATTTAACCCAAAAAACATAATTGGTTAACTCATGCAAAAAGAATCAAAATCTTGGGCCCATAAAAGAGGTCAAAATAACAAAACTCTACTCAAAGTTGACAACTCAACTGATTACTCACACAAACTGACCTAACTTAATGAGACAAAGGGGAAACTTAAATAGTGGCTGATCAGCCCACAAAAACAGGAGAAGGGGTAAAACACACAAAACCTAACTAAACCAAACATAATGAACTCCAATTCCCCCCCATGGTCCTGAGTTATGGCATGAACCAATTTGTAGCCTTCCTTTAAAGCTCGCTCCGCCCCTTTCCCACCTCTTGGCTCCTTAATCAACAGCTGCAATGAAGGCAACTCAGAAAACAAAAGATTAATCATACATAACAGTGTAAACTAAAATGTGCGCACTTATTTTAGAATGCAGTGTTATGTGGATATGTGAGTGAATTCTAAACCAAAACCAGTTATTTATTATCCTGTAAATTAATTCCTATATTTAAAGAAAGACATGTGAATGCAATGTTACTTATAAGCCTCTACACTAACATGGTGATATTACCACTGTGTGGCTGTAAGTGCAGCCATCACAGGTGGAAATTTCAATTATGAGCCAATTAGATTAATGTATTAATATAAATTTTAGGCAGTTTTTGCTGAGATTGTACAAGAGCACAAAAAAGGGATTGCAAAAAAACCTAAAATGTGGTGAATCCAGCGATATATATGCATGTGGTCTTTGATCTTTGGGCTGAAGGAAGGACAACACTCGGTGTATAAATGCTCAATCAACAATCAATTTATTCCATACAATTCTCATTATTCCATACAACACTTTTCAGCATAAACCATCCGGAGGGGAGCTTTTCTCACATTCTTATAGCTTCAGCCCCCCTCCAAAGTCATAATACCTAAACATCCACATTCTTTCTCTCTCTGCTTCTCAATAATTCTCCACTCTCGCTTTATTTCTCCTTTCTCTACATCAGGTATAGTCGCTGTCCTAATTTAAAAAGTGTATGGTGTAGTCAAAGTACAATAAAAAAGATGTAAATAGGGTGAAAATGTCAAGTTTATTTAACTTATAATTAGTTTTGTAGAATAGATTTCACTCATATTGGCAGAGCGTCTTCAACAAAGCTAGATATAATCACTAAGTAGGTTAAAAATGATATCATGACTTGCTGAGTGTGATTGGCAGAGGTCAATTTAATTAATTTTAAGCTATTTAAAACCATGTTCAAGTTCTAATTTGACCCGTTCCCATTAGCGGCTAGCTGCAAGCTGTTTTTTAGGAGTATGGCTTGCTGACTCCACTTCTTTGACTTCAGCTAAATGCAAATGATGCTTAATTTCCTCCTGCTCATTCGAGTCACCGTAATAAATTTTGTGTTCTGAATCTGTGTGATCTTGAAAACTAAGCAAGGCACTTTTGAGGGTCATCCCTCTAGCCTAGAAGGCAGTATAGTCTTTAACATTAAAACCAAACAATTTTTGTCATTTAAAAACCATTTACATATCTGGTACTTGTGTTCAATGTTAATTATTTTACATGGTTTTCCACCCACAAAAGTTCAAGGCAGTTCGATGTTTAGTGCACACCAAAGAAGTTATGGTGACAAACTATACCAATTTTACTGCCAAGAAGAAGACTGAATCACACTAAGACTGAATCTGAATTTGAAGGCAAAGTTAGCTTTAGTAATAAACAATAGGTCCTTCTATCTCCATTTAAAAGCAGCAGCAACAGCAAAAAAAAAAAAAAAACTGAAGGAAAGAGCTTAGGTGAGAGAGAACAAAAACCTAAAAAGAGCAAAAATATAGAGCACCTCAAATATTTATATCCTTCGTCCTATATACTGCCAGAAGTAGAATAAACAGGCTCCTATGCTTGTGCTTCACTGCAGAAAAAGCTGCTGCAAACAATTCTCATACTTCTACTGGTTAATCTATTAAAACTCAAAGCTTCTTACCTTCTCCTGCATATTAACAGAAATACATTGATATGTATTAAATAAAAAAAAGAATCTTAATGTAAAATGTCACCATTTGTCTAGAAGAAAAAAATAAACAGTAGTCTTATCCTTTGAAGATAAGTTATTTTTCAGAAAAGTGCACAAAGTAGGCCATCATTAAAGACAAATGTACCCAAGCTGAGCTATGTAATTATTGAGTCTACACTATACTAGAAAAGTTTTAAGTATACAAGAATTTGTATAAGGGATGATTGTCAGCCTCCATCTACTATTTCTGAGCAGAACGCACAAATAAAGAAGCAGCAGAACTTAAGTGAACTCAATGCACTATAAACTCCAAGGGTGTGTTTACCTTCACAATATTCGCCATCCTGCCCAACAGCACTTCTGAGCCTTAATCATTGTACAGGTTTAGGTTTAATATTAACAGGGCGAGTCGGGTCTGAAATTGATTTACAAATAATAGCAGGGTATATGAGCATTTCTTATTCCACTCAGGAAAAGGTAAGGGACTGCTGAACCTCTGCAAACTTGACTTCAGGGGTTCAAAAAAATAAAATCCAAAATAAAAAGAAAGTGAACTTTTAAAAACTGTTTTATTTGTTTACCTTACAGTGTTACTGACGACTTTCCTTGACAGTAAAATGAAAACTACTCCATTTCTTATATAAAAAAAAACAATTACCAAAGGTTGCGGCTCGAGGTTCAGTTATTTTGAAGATAAACAAGTAGCTTTTAAAAAGTAGTAAATTAATAATAATACGAGGTAATTTCAACAACAGGAAAAAGCTACAATTCTAAAAGCGTATATGCATCAGATGGTGCTGACACTAACTGCCCTCACTCAAACACACCTTAGCCACAGCTTTCCAAACACAAATTTTAATAAACCAAATGATAACAAAATGCAAAGAAATCTATCTAAAACGCCGCAATGAAGAACTAAGTAGTGTAGTAATAGTAGGGTTACTATGCTGGAGGACCTGGACTCACACACATGCGTGCATGATTTATAGTTGCTTACAGAATAAGTTAAGTTGAAATGAACTGGATAATTAATATGTATTGATCTGTGTGTATCTTTTATTTTATGACAAATTGGATTTTGATGCTTTGACTTGTTAAAAAAAATGACAATTAATAAACAATATTGTCATTACAATAAAGCGTCTTTGAATTTGAATTTGTATACACACACACATAATTACCATGTGCGTTTAGGTCAGTAAGTGACAGTTACAATTAGACATTGCCATGTGAAGTGGATACCTGACGTTAAGGTAAAAAAATCTACCTCAAGACGATGTTGATGCATTTTGCTATATATAGTTCTATTTACCATTTAGTTTGATTCCTTATATCCTTATATCTTAAACCCCAACAATAATACTGTTAATTGTCTTAGGAGTCATGGTTCAATATTAGAATTTCTGGGTTTTCTTCTGACGAGGTCAGACTAACCAATAGCACTTATTCTGGCATTGTGAAACTTGTTACAGGGCAACATATTTCTATTGCAAATGAAGCAGCTAGTGTTGCCATAATACAGTAAGACTGTATGAAAAGTGTAATTTTATGCACCATCAGCAACCACAGCATTTGATAGCGACTTTCTATTACTTGGATTGCATACATCGACTAGGATAGGAAGACGTTCTTACTAAGGCAAACTAAAGAGGTTCCACTTGATAAATAAACTTTACAGCCTGCTGGCTCAGTGTTTTAGAGGTAAATGCTGCACTCATAAGGAATTGTTATAACAGAACTGATACACAGTATATTTCTTTTTTAATGTCTTTACTTACAACACTACCTCCCCAACTTGTTTAAAACTGTGTAAGAACTGACCTAACTGAAATAACTATACTGAATACTATACTGGATTTTGTTATAAATTTCTAAGTACCATACTTTACACTGCAGCCAGTAAGTTTAACTGATTTTTTTTAAAATCACTCTAAGCATATCAGTACAATATCCTACTGAATCTTTGATTTATTATTACTGTGCAACATGCTAAATTGTAGTCTGTGTCCTGTCCAGATGTACCTTAAATAATGGTGCAGACATCTGTTTGCCAGTTGGCAGGTTTTTACCCTCTAGTCAGAAGTGGAAAAAAAATGCTGTGAAAACTATATCAGGATAATCATTCCCACAACAGTGGTATAAAATTGTACAAGAGGGCTACATTTCCACATACATCAGTAGTGTTATCAGTGAACCACGGTCAGAGACTAAAGGCATTAGATTTTTCCCTGCTTTTTTGTAGTGCATTGGAGCCCCATCAAACTGTGGTGAAATCAAACTGTACCGTGTCTGTGGAGATGAGCAGGGTTACATATCTCAGTTGTCACACTCGAGCCTCAAGGTCTACAATGCAGTCACCAAAGCTCTACCTACTAAGACACATAACCCACAAACACACTGACACGCTGAGAGCCACAAACCGTCTTGCCAGCGGCGCAAATCTCTGTAGGTACGTGTTTATATAACCCAGCTGAAAACAAATGCCACAATCCCTCGAGTCCCAATTACTTGCCAACCAGAAAATAAACGTAATAGCACATGCTGATAAATAGTCATTAAGTTTTGTGCTGTACCACTTATGTTTATTCTTTGACAGCTATCGTATATTTGTTTTGATGATCCCAAGATTAGAGCTCAGCAAACATTTGCCTCTGTGTTACAATAAAGAAAGAGAAATACAGACTTACCTGTTGTTCCGTCAGGTAAGACATGACAGAAAAACAACAAAATTACCCTGCGATTAAAGAAATTATGCTACATTTATTTTAATTTCATATCCAAATCGACACAAACTCTCCAGTTTAATGTGAGCTGAGATCACGGTGTGTTTGTGTCCCCTAAAAGATGTTGCCTTAAACGGGCAAAAAAAATCCCGATATTGTGTCAAGCTATCTATAACTTTTACTTTATTTCTACTTTTCTATAACTGTGAACATTTTTCACACTTTTTGAAAAACAAAGCTCTTTAATGAAAACAAATCTAAGTTACGTCCACTTCAAAATTCTGTTCCCTGCAACCACGGTTCTCTGTCACAGTGAATAAAGTTAGGAGAGAAGGGCAAACATTGCAACCACAACAAATAGTTTTATATATGGCAATAAAACTAGGCAGACCTTACCACCATCACTTCTACCACAAACTAAATGAAAAAAGTCAATCTGTCTATGACTTAGAATAACGATACAATAACATAAGGAGTTCAGTAGTTAATAATTCTAACAAAAAGAAAAAAAATGGATTTCACCAGATGTTCTGATGAAATCTGTCTATATGACGAGGTTCAAGTGGTTCGAAAACATTGGACCTTAAATATGAAATCATTTCCTAATACCATAATGCTCTCCCATAAAGCAATAGCTAGTAATCTCACCATGTAAACCTAAACAAAAAGTTTGAAAAAAGTAAATATGTACACACACACACACACACACACAAAAAAAAAAACTACAGTGAGTGAAAATATAATTTACTGTAGCCATACACATAATGGGCCCTCACTGTATTTATTCACATCCATCCATCCATCTTCATCCGCTTTATCCGGGACCGGGTCGCGGGGGCAGCAGCCTAAGCAAAGAGGCCCAGACCTCCCTCTCCCCAGCCACCTCCTCCAGCTTATCCGGGGGAATACCAAGGCGTTCCCAGGCCAGCCGAGAGATATAATCTCTCCAGCGTGTCCTGGGTCTGCCCCGGGGCCTCCTCCCGGTGGGACATGCCTGGAACACCTCACCCAGGAGGCGCCCAGGGGGCATCCTTGTCAGATGCCCGAACCACCTCAGCTGGCTCCTTTCGATGTGGAGCAGCAGCTGCTCTACTCTGAGCCCCTCCCGGATGGCCGAACTTCTCACCCTAAGGGAGAGGCCAGCCACCCTTCGGAGGAAGCTCATTTCTGCTGCTTGTATCCGCGATCTCGTTCTTTCGGTCACTACCCACAGCTCGTGGCCATAGGTGAGGGTAGGGACGTAGATCGACCGGTAAATTGAGAGCTTCGCTTTTACACTCAGCTCCCTCTTCACCACGACGGACCGGTGCAGCGTCCGCATTACTGCAGCTGCAGCCCCAATCCGTCTGTCGATCTCCGGCTCCCTTCTCCCATCACTCGCGAACAAGACCCCGAGATACTTGAACTCCTCCACTTGGGGCAGGAACTCATCCCCGACCCGGAGTGGGCACTCCACCCTTTTCCGGCTGAGAACCATGGCCTCAGATTTGGAGGTGCTGATCCTCATTCCCGCTGCTTCACACTCGGCTGCGAACCGTTCCAGTGCGAGCTGGAGGCCCTCACCCGATGAAGCCAACAGAACCACATCATCTGCAAAAATCAGAGATGAGATTCTGAGGCCTCCCATGCACCCTCAAGTATCCTGGAGAGGATAAAGAGCTGGTCCAGTGTTCCGCGACCAGGACGAAAACCGCATTGTTCCTCCTGTATCCGAGGTTCGACTAACGGACGAACTCTCCTTTCCAGCACCCTGGCATAGACTTTCCCAGGGAGGCTGAGGAGTGTGATCCCCCTGTAGTTGGAACACACCCTCCGGTCCCCCTTCTTAAAGATGGGGACCACCACCCCGGTCTGCCAGTCCACAGGTACTGCCCCTGATCTCCACGCAACATTGCAGAGGCGTGTCAACCAGGACAGCCCTACAACGTCCAGAGCCTTCAGGAACTCGGGGCGGACCTCATCAACACCAGGGGCTCTGCCACCAAGGAGTTGTTTAACTGCCTCAGTGACCTCGCCCCCAGAAATTGGCGGGTCATTCCCCTCATCCCCAGACTCTGCTTCCTCCTCGGAAGATGTGTCAGTGGGATTAAGGAGGTCCTCGAAGTATTCCTTCCACCGCCTGACAATTTTCTCAGTCGACGTCAGCAGCGCTCCGCCAGCACTATACACAGTGCAGGTAGAGCACCGCTTTCCCCTCCTGAGACGTCTGACGGTTTGCCAGAATCTCTTCGAGGCAGTCCGAAAGTCTTTTTCCATGGCCTCTCCGAACTCCTCCCACACCCGAGTTTTTGCTTCAGCCACTGCCCGAGCCGCATTCCGCTTGGCCTGTCGATACCTGTCGGCTGCCTCCGGAGTCCCACAGGCTAACCAAGCCCGATAGGACTCCTTCTTCAGCCTGATGGCTCCCTTCACCTCTGGTGTCCACCATTTGGTTCGGGGATTACCACCACGGCAGGCACCAACCACCTTGCGGCCGCAGCTCAATGCAGCAGCTTCGGCAATGGAGGCGCTGAACATGGTCCATTCGGACTCAATGTCCCCAGTCTCCCTCGGAATGCTGTTGAAGCTCTGCCGGAGGTGTGCGTTGAAGATCTCGCGGACTGGGGCCTCTGCTAGACGTTCCCAGCACACCCTCACTACGCGTTTAGGTGCACCAGGTCTGTCCAGCGTCCTCCCCCGCCACCTGATCCAACTCACCACCAGGTGGTGATCAGTTGACAGCTCAGCCCCTCTCTTTACCCAAGTGTCCAGAACATATGGTCGCAGGTCTGCTGATACGATTACAAAATCGATCATCGACCTACGGCCTAGAGCGTCCTGGTGCCACGTGCACTTACGGACACTCTTATGTTCGAACAGGGTGTTCGTTATGGCCAAACTGTGATTACCACAGAAGTCCAATAACAAAGCACCGCTCGGGTTCAGATCAGGGAGGCCGTTCCTCCCAATCACGCCCCTCCAGGTGGAGCACCCTCCAGCACCCCCCCCCCCCCCCCCCCCAGGGACTCTAAGAAGGCCGGGTACTCTGAACTGCCACTCGGCGCATAAGCGCAGATGACAGTCAGGACCCGTTCCCCGACCCTAAGGCGCAGGGAACAAACCCTCTCGTCCACCGGGAAAAACCCCAACGTACCGGCAGCAAGCCGAGGGGATATTAGAATACCCACCCCAGCCCGCCGCCTCTCACCAGGGGCAACTCCAGACTGAGACAGAGTCCAGCCCCTCTCCAGGAGACTGGTTCCAGAGCCCAAGCCATGCGTAGAGGTGAGCCCGACTATATCTAGCCGGTACCTCTCAACCTCACGCACTAACTCAGGCTCCTTCCCCACCAGAGATGTGACATTCCATGTCCCTATTGCCAGTCTTGGCAGCCGGGGGTCAGTCCGCCAGGGCCTCCGCTCCTGGCCGCCACCCGGCACACAATGCACCCGACCCCTATGGCGCCTCCTGCGGGTGGTGGGCCTGCGGGAGGATGGGCCCATGTCTCCTCTTCGGGCTGTGCCCGGCCGGGCCCCATGGACTAAGGCCCGGCCACCAGACGCTCGCCCTCGGGCACCCTCCACGGGCCTGGCTCCAGGGCGGGGCCCCGGTAACCCTATCCTGGGCAGGGTAAACTGTTCCCTCGGTGTCCTTTTCATAAGGGTCTTATGAATCGCTCTTTGTCTGGTCCCTCACCCAGGGCCAGTTTGCCATGGGAGACCCTACCAGGGGGCAAAAGCCCCCAGACAACATAGCCCCTGGGATCCCTGGGACACAGAAACCCCTCCACCACGATAAGGTAGCGATTCAAGGATTTATTCACATTTTACATAAAAATTATAATATAAAATACTAATGCAGATAATGTTCAAAAAGATTTTTACACATAAACATATTAACAGTGCATTAACTAATGCTTATTAACTAATGCTTAATACATATTGATTCAGGTTAACTGAGGCAGAATCTACATTTGAATTTGAGTCAACAATGAATCAGCCACTGACTGGTTATTTATTCATGTAAAAGGATTTACAGTAGAAATAATATTTACCAACAATACTGTGTCATTTATAGTAATACTGCATACATGTATACAGTGTAATTATTTTCCAATTACAAAGAAACAGTTACAGTTTAGGCTGGAACAGATGACACATTCTTGGACTCGTTGTTAATATTATTATTATGACAATCAGTTATCACCTAGTCTAGTGGGAATCAGCAATAGAATCAGTTAATTGGTTGAATTAAATCAGGGTATCAGCTTTGATCAGTATTAAAACTCTTTAAAGTGTTTTCCCTAGAGATCCAACAGTTAACAGTAATACAGTTTCTGAAATCCAGAAAGTGAAACAACAGAGGTTGGATTGACAGAATTTCAACTAAAGCAGGCAGTGTCCTTCTTGCCCTTTGGCTACACATGGCACACACATACCACACACATACAAGTACACACAAATACAGGTAAAAACATTATGATAAATAGTGCTTTCACTGGAAGTGAGCCACAGAAATTCTCACCCACTCTCTCTTTCTGAGCAGCCAGTTAGAGAAAGTCAGAGTGGGTTGATACTGGCCATTTCCATTTAAATGTCAAAGCTCTCACCATGAAAAGTTGCTGTAATAAAAGCGAGAACACATAAAAGCAAGGGTCATAAACTTTTTCATCTGAGTGTATGTATCTGCATGTATATACAAGAGTAGATTAATACTAGTGCAAATCAAAGTATTGTACACTGTTGTTGAATACTTCAAAAACAATCTACTTAAGATCATTAAACAGAGCACTTAAACCACATGTCAGCCTGATTGGATCTTCTATTAGGTTCCAAATATCTCTGTGTGTGGTTGTTCGTCTGTATGTGCACTTAATTACTTATGTACAGTCCAACAATTTCTTTCCAACTACCTGCATTAACCAGTAACACTAAGTGACACTTGATTAACACGCCTTTCTATACTTGCCATTATGGCAAGGCTGGGATGGTCAATTTGGTAAAGTAAATCCGTTGGGCATCTTACTTTGCCT
This sequence comes from Aulonocara stuartgranti, assembly GCF_965226115.1. Taxonomy (NCBI): domain Eukaryota; kingdom Metazoa; phylum Chordata; class Actinopteri; order Cichliformes; family Cichlidae; genus Aulonocara; species Aulonocara stuartgranti. Next base: position 30,994,158 of record NC_138940.1, read on the forward strand.
TTAGACAACAATTCTGATGGCAAAAGAGCCAAACGGGAGAGGCAAAAAAAAAACCAAAAAAAAAAAAAAAAACCACGCCTTTCAATAGGCAGCTGCAACAGGCTTTATTAGCTCTATGCAACATTGCCTTGGCTCTAACATATCAATTAAAAGAATACATTAATAGGCGAACAAGATCCCATGCAAGAAGCTGCTATACACAACAACATCAAGCTAACAACTTAAACAATTCCTAGTATACCAACTGATACAGTGCCAGTTACAGTTACGTTGTTCTATACTATTGCTCCTAGAATGCTCTGGTAGTATCTAGTATGAGCAGCATTTTAAATATTACAGATCTCAGCGTGAAAAGGGACAAACTCTGATGCTTTTTTTTTTTTTTTTTTTTTAGCAATGCCAGCAATAAGGGGTGGCTGTAGCTCAGGTGGTAAAGCAGGTCATCTGCTAGAAGTTTGGCGGTTCGATCCCTTGTTACTCCACTCTGCATGCCAAATGTCCTTAGGAAAGCTACTAACCCCAAGTTTCTCTCTGAATGTTAAATAGAAAGCACTTGTGCATAGAAATAGTGTTGTATAAAGTAGTTTGAGGGCACTGGGAAAGTAGAAAAGTGCTATATAAGATCCATCTCTAATCGTCTAACACAGCGGTCCCCAACCCCCGGGCCTCGGACCGGTATCGGTCCGTGAGTCGTTTGGTACCGGGCCGCGAGAGTTGAGGCTCAGGTGTGAAATGTATGGTTTTCAGGGTTTTTATCGGTTTTCAGCGTTATTTTGTTATCGTTTTTATCGTTAACTTGGTTTTCCTGGGTCTTTTCACGTGTGTTATGAATAAATCTTCTTTTTTTCGGTACCGGTACTAGTTTTATTTTGTTGTATTTATCCGCGACACCTTAAAGGCCGGTCCGTGAAAATGTTGTCGGGCATAAACCGGTCCGTGCCGCAAAAAAGGTTGGGGACCGCTGGTCTAACATACATGCTGGTTACAACATATCTGTGATAAGCCAACATAAGCTGATAATATTGGACCACCAATATGTCAGTGAGGCTCTAATGCTGTGCAAATAAAAGGTTTTGGCAAAGCAAATCTCTTAATTGCAGCAATTAAAAAAGTCCCATCCAAAGCGAAGCCATGCCTGCCAAAACTGGCTGGAAAGGAACTTTTTTTTTTTCTGTCAGTTTGAAAAAAAGGAAGCTCCTCGTATTGATCAGCAGCATCTGAGCACACCGTACTATCCAACTGAAAATCCACGAGGAAGTCACTGGAAATAAGCCAAAGGCTTGTGCTTTCACAGGAGTGCGCTCACATACATGTACACACTCACACACATGCTTAGTTCTGTTCCCATTTTTTCATGACTTTAGAGAACTTTATTGACTTACAATCATGTTCTTAAGACTTACCTTAGTCGTAACTACTACCTGCCAAAACCTAAACCCTGTTTTCATCTTAAAAATTAATGTCTCACATAATGGGGACTCCCTTTGTAAACAAACACACACAAGACAGGCAGAAGAAAAGAGGGAGGTTTAAAGAAATGCACCTTATTCCGTGTGGGCTGCTGCGTGTGTGGCTCATTAAATTGTGACTGAAGTCGCAGCTCAGCCGCCTGACTCAGCTGAGTTTAATTAAAGCTGTCAAACAATTCTTGTGTCAGCCTCCAACACGCATATACATAAACGTATTCATTTTTACTCCCACATCCATCTCACTCTGTCTCTCTCTCATCAAAAGTGTGACATACGCATAATCAATCTCCCTTTATTTAGCCAATGCATATGACCATTTTGCTTCACTATTCTTCCTATGTCTTTCCCCAGCTAACTGCTCGATCATTGGGACTGCCGTTGTTAGCACATGCAACATGACAGAGTCAGTCTATCATACAGAATTAGGGGTGTCACAAAGGTGACAAAGTGAAGGAAATGATAAAGGTAAGTCCATCACACAACTGTTTATTAAGTGGGAACATCCAGATCCCGGGAAAAAAAATCCAAAAGCATGGTTAAAGATGGGCAAAATGCTACTCATCCAATGCCGTTATACAGAAATGAGAACATAAATGTATACAATCTGAGCTGATCAAAATAAAAACTGCACTAATGCACTATCTATTTTGGTCAGATTAACTGTAGTGTTCCATTTGTTCTTGTAAAGCAATTTTACACTTCGTTTTGAATGGTGCTTAATGTGTAATCAGTGATACAAATCCCTGTATGAGCACATGCTATCCTCTAGTGTGTAATGTAATTTATATGGATTATAACTATGAATAAAACAAACCTTATCAGATTCCACATCACAAAACATGTGCATAAATTTGCTTTGCAGATTTTGCAATAAACACATCAAAAGCCAAAAGAAGGTGAAAATATAGACTTAGTATTAACTGTTTGATGCATAAGTAGCTTTACTGATAGTGTCTAATGTAATAATGGTTTAGATTAAAAAATAGCACAAACTCTACAACTAACAATGAAAGGACTCCACTGTTTAAAATAATAAAAACTGAACTTCACCAAATGACTTTTAAATGAGCGGTTTCTCCTTCAAACACATGTCAATATCTTCAACATTAAAAGTTTAAATAACATACAGCATAAAAACACCATCTGGCTTAAATCTGGTTACTCATGTCTCTCTGGGTTTGAAAGTCAGCCTGAAACAGGACATCCGCCCAGCTGTTACTCTGACAACACTGTGACATCTGATTGGAGAGTGGTTGTGTAACGCCTCAGAAAATGGGTCTAAAGTTGGCAGTGACATACTAGAAGTATCTCCAATGTCTGGAATAACTTTAAGAGTTGTTACAGATCTTGATTATTGTGCTCAATATGGTTTTTATCCATTTCAACTGCCATTTCTGACCCTCAACACAGAGCAGAAAATACTCACCACCACAGATTCCCACCAACACACAGGGCTTACAATAAACTGGATTCTTCTCTATTAGGACTTCGCAGCAGGAGTATGGTGCAGACTGTGTTGCTGAAATGTAATACCTGAATTCCAGTTGAATGAATCCTGTACAGGAGCAGTTTTCCTACTATATGCCTTTATAGTATGAAATGGCAATGGCCATGTCCGTCTCTAGATTGGTTTGCCCTATGCTTTGGTCAAGACAGGCAATATCTCAACAAGCTGTGGGAAATTGTTTCGGACTCCTGCGGTCCCCAGAGGACAAATCCCGCTGACTTTTCTCCATATGCCACCAGGAGGTCCACTCTTGTGGTTTTGTGTGAAATATCTCTACAACTGTTGGATAAAACAGCATGACCACAGCTTCAAAATGGGATGTTTTTTGTCTGTTGTAATAACTTTGGTGACTCCGGAAAGCAAAATTGCAGTCTTTCTAAACCTTGATCTTATTTTCAGAGCCTTCTGGGTTTCACTAAATACAAAAATGTTTGGAAACATAACAAAGTCTTATTGAAGAAAAAGCCTGAACTATTATGTGCTTTTGTACTCAATTTAAGTGCTCAAAGTTCTTTTTCACCATAAGCCTCATTAACAAATACATACAGGGTGCCTTTTTCTACACCTAAATGCTTATAGCTTAACATCCAGATGATCAAGGGGACCTGGCATTTCAATTTCTTGCCCAAGGAAGTTTCACAAAAGCAAGGGTTTGAACCACTAACTTTCCAACTCTACGTCCTGAACCACAGCCATCACTAATCTTGAGGGAAAGTGTGCTGTTGATGGTATTGTGCTATTTGAGTGACAGTTAAGGAAACATATTCATGGAAGAGTGTAATTAAAGTACAAATACAGAAAACAAAATAGAAAGTTTAACTTACTGAGGTAAAGGTTAATAAACTCATAAAGGTACATGGTTTCTGGTTCCAAATTGTGACCACAAACTATGCAATAGTTTGTAAATGTTTAATAGACTACCTTTAGAGATAGGGACATGCTGAAAATGTGCCTAATTTTCCTGTATTGGATTAAAACACTCTACTCTGTATGCTGGTCCTTGCATATCAGTGCATGCAGTGTCAGTTTTATGAAAGATGACCACTACGAGTCAAAAGGGTCAAACTCAGCTGCATCACTGTATGCATAACATTGTAAGAATAAAACAAACTGTAACATCAAAACATTCTCAGACACTTAGCAATCTGCTATAATAACCCTCTCAAAATTCAGAGAATTGTCGCTATTGCTTTGATTTACCAGAGTTTGCATATCATAAATGAAAGTGTTGCAGGGACTTATTTTATTTTTTTAAACTTCATCAGTATATGAATATAAAATAGAATCCAACATTGTCACATAATTAAGCACGTCTAGCCTAAGCTTAGGCTAGATAACAAGGATAGTAGTAAAACCACATGTTCAACAAGGAAACACGTTTGAGGAAAAAATACATGTAAAAACGTGCACAAAATGCAACCTATTTACAGTAAACCAAATCTAAAAATTGGGATAACATAATAGTTTTACTGCAAATTTATTATGATTTCTGTTACGGCCCATTTTGGGGGAATTCTTTATTTCTCAACTTTTTCTACTTGATAAGTTTATAAGCAGTCTTGGTTTTAAACCACACATCGAGCAATTTTTGGCTAACCAAGACAAAGGATTACCATTGTGTAAGAAATGTGATATCTTAAATCATGGCTCCAAATGAGCAGTCATAAATCAAAAGTAAAAACTTATCTGTTTTCTTGTGACCAGACACGCCCTGAGACCACAATTCTGATACAAATACAAGCCAATCAATAGAAAAGCAGCATGAAATGATGCAAGTCTATCTAAGCTGTCAAATGGACAATCTGGATAGGTCACCAGTCTATCTCAAGTCTCTATTTAGTATATTGTCTGTTAATTTAATAAACATTTGCTTTCTGGAGGAAAACCAAATTGATACTGTTTTCTAAACCTTGAGTGGAAATGATGAGTTTTTAAAACATGCTGTAGAAAGTGATACAGTAAGGGATATGGAAAATCAATTACAGCTACACAAAATAAATTCTGTCAGATCTCGGTGCGTCTTCCTCTCTCTGCCTCTCTTGGTATCTCCCCTTTACTCCCTCCCCCTCGAGCATCACATGAGCCACAATAGCAGAAACCTGATGAATTATTGAAGGAGACAAGACATCTTTCAAACTCACACACGCGCTCTAACACACAAACAGTAACTGTATCCCTTTCCTCAGGGGAAAAACGAGATAATGACCAATTCAATCTGACATGGTTTTAGAGACTGTAAACATCAGAGTGAGAGAAGAAGAGAAAGAGTGAAAGAGGTGGGGAAGAGATGCTGACACTGATCTAAAACTAAACTGCGAAGGTGTGAGGAAAAAAAAACGGAAACAGACTTCTCACAATTTATTCAACATTTTGATTCTCAGGTTTGGAAAGGCTTATTTTTGTTTTTCAAATGTGGTAAGCCAACTTGCATATAAAATCTAATGAATTACAATAAGTGATTATACTGCTACCAAAACACAATATGTAGCCAAACAATTCATTCCAGAGGCTGATGTGTAATTTGAGTGCTGTTTGTATGATAATCTGCATCAGTTATCACGATGAGAAAAGCGATGCGTTCATCATCTTAGTAACAACCCCTGTGATTACGGGGAACAAGCAAAGGAAGACACTTATAATCAGTCATGGCAAGAAGCTGGCTTATAAATCACAAGATATACCTCACTACATGACGGTGGAGAGAAGAAAATGTTGGTCCATTGTGTGGCAGCAAAAAATTGCACAATACAAAAAGTGATTATTATAACGGAGAAACAGTTGAACAGTGAGTATTATCTTTCTCTGCCTCATGCTCACATTTCTTCTAATTAACCCTTACTTCTTCAGATGTCCAGCAGCTTTTTTTCAGTCACATAGATTTCATGCTGCATAATTATTATAATATTATGTTTTCTTTTGACGCCTTCTACAGAACTGCTCAAAGTTTTTCTGTCTGTCAAGAGCCAGGCAGACAAATCTTGACAACTTGACTGCCAGAAAAAGTTCTGAAGTTTTCAATATTCCAGAGGAATGAATCATGCAAACTATGTGTTACCTGAATGTTCTACACTGTCAACTTTTGGTTTAAGAATGAAAAAGCTCAACAGCTACTGAGTGAGGGTATTAACTATGGTGGGCAGATTTGAACTACCCCTGAGGATGAACATTATACCTGCTCAGCTCAGTCACTGTCAACATGTTGAGATGCTAAGTATTTAATAGAACAATACAGTCTAGCACCACCCCTCGCACAGCTATACATTCTTACAATACTATTGCATTAGACTCAAAGTAAGAGACACCAAATTAATAGGTGAAAAGGTGTGTTATTCCAAGGCTATTAAATAACCAATTAAATAACCAAAATTCAATTCAATTTTATTTATATAGCACCAAATCACAACAACAGTCACCTCAATGTGCTTTAAATTGTATGGTAAGGACCCTACAGTAATACAGAGATATATAAAGCAGATTAACAGGGATAGCTCAGTAGGTAGAGTGGTGGCCCCATGATCGGAAGGTCGGGGGTTCGACTCCACTGAACGGCTACCCTGAGGTACCCCTGAGCAAGGTGCCGTCCCTACACACTGCTCCCCGGGCGCTGCACCGGTGGCTGCCCACTGCTTCACTAGGTGAACGGGTTAAATGCAGAGGAACTTTTTCCCTATGGGGACTAACACGCACACTTTACTTTACTTTTACTTTACACTTTACACACTGCCGTATGGAGAGATGCAGAGAGAGAAAAAAAACCCCAGAGGAAAAGACATCTGATCACACTCTAAAAACAGGTGCACAGTGAGGATGACAGCTTCATCAATGGCAGTGGCAACAGATTCAGCAAGAACAACTGTGACATTTATACTTTACTCGACCATTAATATATAAAAACAAACAAACAAACAACAATGGCATAAATCAATGAAAATGAAATATGGTAAAAGAAAATGAAGGGAGGGGAGGGAACAGCTCAAAGGTGTATGCATACGTCCTGCATGCATTGTAATCACATGTTAACACTAGAGATTTAGAACGTAGATTGAATCTGTTGTAGTGCTCAAATGATTAGTTGAATTATTAATTAGATGGAATCCTGCTCAATACCCATAGCCCAAAGCATTATTGAATTGGTAAGACTGTGAATCAAATAGCCAATCAAAACTATATGTGAAGAAGCGGCAAATGAAAGCAGAGAAAGCTCCACTGCTGATACAAGAATCTCTTTTAATAGGCAATAATGCTTGTGTGGTTGCTAAAATTACTATTGTGACCCATTTTTAATGATAATGATCCCGAATTTTATTTTTCAGATGTAACACTCAAAATAATGTTCAGAAAAAAAAAGGACTGAAGAGGGAATCCACCCAAATTCCATCACGTTGTTGCATTAAGGGAGGGTTTGATGGCATTCAATTAGTTTGTTTATGCAGCGATATAATTACTGCTAATGCTTTTACCTAACATTCAGAGAATGGTAAATTCACATTTCAGTCTCTAGCCTGTGAGATTTTTTTTAAATGATTATATTGCTAGCTAATGCTTGTGAAGGAAATTTCATTACATTTTTGGCACTTAGTGGAAAAGTTCTACAATCTCTTTGCATATATAACTAGACACATTTAACGGTTGTGGCAATGTAATAACTCATTATTACCTCATCTATTACAATGGTACCAAGGACAAGGGTTCTAAATGCAAGTTTTCTAATATATTGCTTAAAGGAATAGATCTAAATGTAGATCTGGTGGCATTACAGTTTTTTGTTGTGTTTTTTCCATGGTCTAGCAGTATGGAACGCCAGGACTGCCATAATGAATTAATTAAATACACCATTAAATAATTAATTAAATGTGGCAATAATTAATTAAAATTGGAATTAGTTATGATATATGTAATTAATTAATTATTGACACATTTAATTAATTATTTATGTATTTCACGTTTTAATTAATTATTGACACATTTAATTAATTAATTATTGACATATTTAATTAATTATTTATGTACTTCACATTTTAATTAATTATTGACACATTTAATTAATTATTGACACATTTAATTAATTATTTAATGATATATTTATTTATTTCATTTTGGCAGTCCTGACGCCTGGCTCTCATCATGAAATAATTTTATCTGTCAGCCTCACCCATCAAACTCAGGGGGCGGGGTTAACGCTGATCGAGTCAAAACCATTGCTTTGGCCTGGTGGCCATTGTTTCTAGCACACAACCGGCATGTGGAAGCTAACAGAACTGAGCTTTGAAAAACCCTGTTTGTGTGTTACCAAATACCGTTTTAATATTTTTTTTAGCCGAGAATGTAGTGGTTTAATCTTCATGTGTCTGGTCGGTTTGTCAAGATACAGCCTCTTTGCAAAAGTGTTTCGATGATTTCGGAGATGTCGTCCCAGTCTCACGGCAAAGCGTGGGATAGACCCGCTCGCCTCGCAAGCAATCCCACCGACAAAGCGCAGGCCCCGGTACACAGCTGTAGTAACCCCCGCTGACTTCTTTTACTGAGGTTATATTTATCGGTGTTTTATTTCCTGATGTTCTTATGTGTCCTACGTGTTTCAGTCGCCAATTCTGAATTATAACTAACATTAAAAACATGTTTAAGGAGGAGAGAGAGCAAATAAATCTGTTTAACATCTGATCTTTGGGTTTTTGTTCAGTAATCAGCGTGACCTGTGTATAAACACATAAAAGAGATAACGTTGGTGTTTCCGTCATGTAGTAACTGCTGGCTTTAACTGTACAAAGGTTGTTCGACACTATGAAACACATACAGACTTCATGATGTTCGGCTAATATTTTTATTGTGAATATTAATCATGCTGACCTCGCTGCGTGGTGTACAGAGCGAGGTCAGCATATCCACGATATCCTCAGCTCCATGAGTTAACACAAAGTTTCCCAGCTGACTATCTAACTGCCAACTATTCCAGAGACGTGAAAATATACAGCATAAAGAAAAGTGTAAGAGACTCAGCAGCAGATTAGAATAACAGTTTGTGGCGTGAATAAGACACGGCGGGACCACGGAACAACGTTCAGAGTCATCTTTATTTACATCTCACCACACAACAACACCCCCAAACCCCTCAGTCCCCGTGTTTTTAACTAGGCGGGCGTGATTAAGGATGCCGTGCAGGTGCGTCCGCCCTCCCTGCACGGCACCGCAGACCACGCCCCACCACATACCCCCATCGCCCGATTGAGGCCGGGGAGCCATCCGGCCGAACCTACTCCCCCACCGCCAGTGGGAGAGGGAATCAGCCCGGACAGCTGGCACCCCCAGGCCCCGGCCAAGCGACGGGGAGGTGCGAGTTCAGGCGGCCGCCCGCGAATCCAGCGGCGCAGGCAAAGCTGGTTCGGAAGTCGGACACGTGACAGGTGCACCCGGCGCGGCCGGCACAAGCGTGAGCCCCAGCTCACAGGTGGCTGGGCAGAGGTGTGGCGTGTACAGGCCTCTGGTGGTGGTGAGGCCGGTCTGGCGAGCACGGCGATCTCAAGCGTGGCGCCCGCCTCGCTCGCCAGTTCCACTCGAGCAAGCTCCCCTGGCACTGGGACCTCCAGCTCCTTGCGCGGCCCCTCCGTCACCGCTGTCGCTCCCTGCTGGAGCAGCCCATAGCGCGACTCCTCCGTCACTACTGCTCCCTCCGCCGCCACTCCCGGCTCGAGCAGCCCCTCGTGCAGCTCCTCTTTCTCCAACCGGCGCAGACCCTCGCGCACCTCGTCTGCCGCCTCCGGTTGGAGCGGCTCATCCACCACTCCCGGCAGGAGCAGCCCTTCACCTGGCTGTTCCCCCTCCTCCGGCAGGCGCAGATCCCCGCGCGCCTCGTCTGCCACCTCCGGCTGCTGAGGTGCCTCACGCGGCTCCTCCACCGCTTCACTGTCCTCGGGACACACCTGTGGGGGTGGCGCCCAGGCCCAGAGCAGCGCCGCCAGCTCCCCAATCCTTTCCAGGTGCCGCTCGGACTGGTCCTGCAGCTCTTCCTGCTGGCGACGCACCTCCGCCGCCTGCTCCCGCTGGGCGGCCGCCATTTCGGCCACCCTCTGGGCCAGCTCCTCCATTCCCTGGCTCCGATATGGACCCGCCGTGCTGCCTCCTGGGTTTCGGCACCAATGTGGCGTGAATAAGACACGGCGGGACCACGGAGCAACGTTCAGAGTCATCTTTATTTACATCTCACCACACCACAACACCCCCAAACCCCTCAGTCCCCGTGTTTTTAACTAGGCGGGCGTGATTAAGGATGCCGTGCAGGTGCGTCCGCCCTCCCTGCACGGCACCGCAGACCACGCCCCACCACACAGTTATACATTTAATAAATCACCAAATGAATCCAAGAAACGAGCAAACCTGTTCCGACAATTTGAATTTGTATTCCCTCAGCTGCAGACTCGCTGCTGTTTAAATGTTTGAAAAGGAAGATTAGATATAAACAAACGTCAAACATAGACTCAGTCTGCCTTCACATTTGATATGAGGCCAGCACGTATAGTGGCCTCAGCAGGCTATTACTGAAATACACGTGCTATATCATAAACTATGATATAAACAGGGAGGTCCTATTAACATGTTTAGTTTTAAAGGACACCTTCCTGCCTTTAGTCTCATTCATGAGCAGTATTCGTTTTCTTCTAACATCCAGAAGTCTGCACAATGTGTTTCATAGTTTGTAACAAGCCTTTGACAGGTAAACATAACATGACCGAAAAAGCAAAAAAAAAAAAAAGAGAGAGAGAGAGAGAGAGTGTTGACATAAGAAGAGAAAATGCTCTCAATTATGGAGACAGGCAAATGGTTCATTTATGTTTGATGTGTGTTTATTCCTCCCTAAATATCGTCGGTGAAGTTTGCCATGCACGTCAGATTTTCCTGCGCATTTTTATACCTCTGCCAACAGAGAGAGAAAAAAAATCACATTCTAACAGACAGCTGGTGCTTAGAATACAGTTGAATAACTATTAAAAAACAGATGATATTTAGATGATAGTTCAGTCTAACACATGTGCCAGTGGTTCATTAAACGTCTGTGAAACTATGCAGTTATGAAACGTAACTTTAACCTCAGCCAAACCGATTTGCTCAGTTGTAAATAAAACAGCGAAGTAAACGTGACCCGACAGACAGAACCTGAGTGAATGAAGTCCAGCGTTTAACCACTGAGAGCTAAAACTCAGCTGAGGTTTGAAAGCTGTGTGCTGGTGATTGGACATCAGCCGCTGATGAAGCTGTTCGCCTATAAAGTGCTCTGTAAGGAAACAAGCTCCAGCAGCTCTGCGCTCGGGGAAAATACTATATTTACTTATCTTGTGCAGTTAAACTGTGACTATCACCAGGTAACTAGGCGTGTTTCTTGAATTAGCAGCAGGTGTTAAACAGCTGACAAATGAGGAGGAGGATGCATGCAGGTAAACTGAGGGTCTGCTGAGCTGATCGCTGGTTTCGTGAGAAAAATGTCAGCTCGTTCTTTATGTTACAGAAGCACAGAGACACAAGACCAGGCGGAAAGAGACGATCGTTCGGTGAAAATGAGAATCTGCGAATGCAACATGTGGAACACGGAGAGTGGAATATGTAAACAAACCGGTTAATGTACCCCCTCGGTGCGCTCTGCATGCTAACTGTTAGCAGAGCTAGTGAAATCTCTGAAAACATCTGAGCACTTTTGCAAACATGTTCTATGTTGACAACCTGACCAGACATACGGCGCGACATTCGCGGCTAAAACACTGTTAAAAGTGTAGCTGGTGACAGAAAAACGGCCTGTGATTTGATCTGCATTCTGGGATAACTGGCTGCCCCAAGTCTACACAAGCAATCGATTATCTAGGATCGACCTGTTTTGACTTACTTTGCACGGCAACCAATCAAATGTTAGAGAAGCTGCATGGGCAGCGTTAACCCCGCCCCCTGAGTTTGATGGGTGAGGCTGACAGATAAAATTATTTCATGACGAGAGCCAGGCGTCAGGACTGCCAAAATGAAATAAATAAATATATCATTAAATAATTAATTAAATGTGTCAATAATTAATTAAATGTGTCAATAATTAATTAAAATGTGAAATACATAAATAATTAATTAAATATGTCAATAATTAATTAATTAAATGTGTCAATAATTAATTAAAATGTGAAATACATAAATAATTAATTAAATGTGTCAATAATTAATTAATTACATGTGTCATAACTATTTATTTAATTAATTAATTCCAATTTTAATTAATTATTGCCACATTTAATTAATTATTTAATGGTGTATTTAATTAATTCATTATGGCAGTCCTGGCGTTCCATATAGCAGTAGTCTGTCTAGGTAAATCTTTAGAGAGACGCAGACTAACCAGACAGCATCTCTTCAAAAGAATCAACAGCTTAGCAGGAGACCTTCATATCTGCACCAAATAGACCAACAGAAAGACAATCCCCACAGAGAAAGAATGGAGCTTGGAGGGGCTGCCGTAACAAAGCTGACTGAAACACACGCACACGTGCACACACACACACACACACACATAGATGATCAATTCCACATTTCTCCTATCCTTCCATGTTTGTCCATCTGTTCTGCCGGTGCTCATAGGCTTCACATTAAAGCTCCTCCTCTTCCTCTCTTCTCCTAGCATCTCTCTCTCTTTTTTCTATTTCCCCTCTCTGGTCTGTAGCCAAAATTACGGCCAGTCCTTTATCTCCCCTGCTTTGTCTATCTCTCTGTTGTACACTCCAGTATTGAGTGTACACACATGTGTGCACACACCCACACTTCACAATCAGTGTGTCCTGGTCATAAGGGACAGTGACCTTTGTCTTTCCTGTGACCGAACTGCCCTCAGCTGACTATGTATGCATGGTGTGTGTGTGTGTGTGTTTGTGTGTTCCTGTATTTTTCACTCTTATTGATTAGATCAAGGCTCCAATCCAGGTTACCCTGCCCTGTGAATTGAATAATTGATCTCACCAAAAGCCTCGGGGTGGATGGGATCATGTGTTTGTGTGTCAGTACACACAGGCAGAAACATCAGCAAGACAGACACATGGAAACTTTAGTTTGAAGAGGTACTAGAACACATAAAGAAATGCACACAACCACAGTCCTTTAGAACAGAGATTAGAATCAGAATGTTCTCATTTGACATCAATGGCTCAAAGTGAAAAATATTCACACAGAAGTAGAGCATGGAAAAAAAATCATGGGTTGAAAGGAGCAGAAAGCATGAGAGACAGCGGGGGTTTATTTTGAAGGGCACTGTTTCATCGGGAATTAGTGGAATGTAAAAAAGAAAATGGGACGAGCCAGGAGAGAGAGAGAGAAGAGAGGATAATGAAATGCATGAAGAGAAGGTATAGAAGCAGCTGAGTAGGAGAAAGAGAAATGGAGGGCAGAGCAGAGGGGGAGATAAGAAAGAATGAAAGGTGTTCAGGCAAGTCTTTGCTTAATTGACAGAAATACTGTATGTCTGCTGGGGAGAATACACTCAGGATTTATGTATGTTTGTGTGTGTGTGTGTGTGTGTGTGTGTGTGTGTGTGTGTGTGTGTGTGTGTGTGTGTGTGTGTGTGTGTGATTGAGGGGGGGAAGGTGAAGGTGACTCCAGGGGTTCGTCTTTTCTAAGCTACCTCTCTAAACCTCCCTACCCCTCCCCCTTGGCTGTGCAACCGACCAATCAGAGCACATGCATATACAGGCCTGCACAAACCCAGACACACCGACCAATACCATTTAATTTGGATTCAGAGGGGAGCATCCAGGTATAAATGTGTTGACTGTGAAGCAGTGTGTGGAACAAAAAAAAAATGCATGCTCAGCAAAATCCTTTCCTCCATAAATGCCAAAGGACAAAACATGTAAAACAAGCTACCAAACAAACCATTTGTGAATTTAATAAATGATAATAACTCTTCAGGTGCTTCTGTTGCAGACAAAACTACGCCACAGGCGGGATCTTTGACTGACAGTCCCGAAAATGCTGGCATCTTGGAAAACAGAATACGGATGGCATTTAATTCTCATTGTGAGAATGAGCTGAGACAGGTGGCTCTCATGTTTAAATTACAGGGCACCTACACAAGCACATACACAGGTGTTCATCATGTCTCTCCATACACCGACTAATGAATAGACAGTCTGAAGACGGAATGCATTTACACAAATACATGAGGTAATACACAGCAGACATCCAATGTCCCTCATAAATTCGACTTATTGGATTTCTGTAAACCTGACAGCACACCCTGCAGGGTGGTAGACAGGATCTCACTCTGAAAGGAATGAAAATAGTGGAAGTGGACAGCTAGTAAAAAAGCCTCCTTTAGAAAAGAAACAAACAACAGGCTCAGAAAATTGAAAACGTTTTTCTTTTTACCTCTTTAGTATAAAAGATTCCAGAATAGAAATGACAGCTTTTATTCTGTCAGGAAAAAAAGCCAGAAGAAATGGTGAGAGAAGATGACACGGTTGAGATGTAACTCCAAGTATATTCATGCATGAACCAAATTTTCAGATCAGTATGCATTCCCCAGGTTTGTCCCACAAGTCTAAAAGTTAAGAAGTCTATGTCAACATACTTCCTGTACAAGATGGCATTTTTAAATCTATAACCAGAACTTTTTGTCAGTCAAAAAGTTGTTGTACATTACCTATAGCATGCTAGCAGGGGTTGTATTGAAAGCTAAGGGGCTTTTTTACTTTCCACTATAAGTGTCTATAGTGACTTGTGGCCATGAATGCAGGCAACTATAGGCACTCTGAACATGTGTTCTTTCAGATGTTATTTTCTAGTCTGCTTGGAGGACACAGTTGCAGTTGGTGTCTTTGTTTCCTAGTGACAGTGCAGAAAAGTCTGTGGTGTGCTGTCAGAGATGACTAATGCCACAGGTATGCTTGCCATGATAGTCTTTGCTCACGTAAACTGTGACGTCAACACAGCCATCTAACCATTTTTTTGTTGCACTCAACTTAATGCTTTCTGCTAATAAGCCATAAGGTCTTGCAAGTCACCCATCAGCAGAAGATGACATATGAGTAAACTAAGCAGCTGTTGAGTTTTTGCTGCAGAATGCCTTATTTTTTCCAGTTCTTTCAACAATCTCTCATTCTGCCATCTGGGGATCTCTACGCTCATGCACTGATGTTTCATTTCAGATCAACTAAGCTCATGCTCACAATATAAAAAGGCTCTTCAGCTGTAATGCTTAGAGTACATTTATTTCAATATAAACTAACCAATAACCAATAAAATCCACCTGTGATAGACTGTCTTAATCCAGAATAGCAGAACTGACCCAAACCAGCCAGCCCAACAATGTACACACTGTTTGTTGATAGCTTTCAATATTCTATAAAATTTGATTATAAAAGGATCTTTTCAGTTGCATTGTATATCTCCAATTGCACTATTTTATGAAATGTTATAAATAGATTATCCTACATTATTACCTCTATTCCCTGCAGAGGGCATCTAAGATTGTGGTCAACAAGGTGAACGCTGCTGTAATTAGCCAAATGATTTAGAAAAAAATGAAGGACCATAATTATCTGCTAAAAATGTGTCTATTGACAACACTTGAGATAAGCGTCTGAGGAGAGATAGAGTGGATGAATATGTGCCACCAGTGTGATGGAAGTGTGAATATTGGTGCCTCTGCTCCAGGAAATCAGCGGGGTTGCTCTTTGATGCTCTGTGGCATCATCTCTGTCACTAGGTTTGGATTGGTTAGTAAGGTTTGCAGTTTTTGCTGCTACTAATTCTACCACTGCTCCAGCTGGACCTCTCATATTCACTTTTGTCCTGACCAGAATACTTTGATGTAGCCAACAACAGAAGGCAGCTGCAGGCTTACAACAAAGTTGACCCTGTCTGAAACAGAAACACAGTTGAACCCTGTGCTGCATACAAATGTGTGTATATTCTCTGCAGCTATAGTTTATTTGCATAAGAGCTTATGAAAATTAAAATGGTGATTGCAACCTCAGGACAACTCAAAAAGGCTACTGTTGGCATAAACAACAACAACAAGTCATTTGGCAAAAGTGCAACAAAGGAGGTTTAGCAAATTTAAGGATTAATAAACAATTTAATTGGTCGAGAACATTTAGGTGTCCTCTAGCAAGCTGAACCACATCTTCAACAAATTAAAGCAATTTTTCACAAGACAGCTAATCACAATATTGTGAGTATTTGAACTAGCTCTGGCAGCAAGTCTTTCTACAGACTTCATTCTGAATATTGCATGCCATTTATTCCACAAACATGTTCTGTTGTCTGCATAAACAGCATAAATTAACGTTTGCATCATGAATGCAACTAAGGAACAAAGACACTGGAGCTACTATTGATTGAGAAAAATGCTATTAAAATGTCAAACTGTGCTGGTAAGAAACACAATTATTTTTCTACCGCATGTCATTTAACAAAAGGAGGACTAGATTAATCTGCAGCACACTTATCTCCCTACACGTTAGACCTCAGTTAGTAATGTGACTAAGCAATTGAATAAATCAATGTGTTGGCCAAACCAATACCAAAAGTGCCCAACAGCAGCATAAACTGCAGCTTTTCTTTTTCTTTTCTACGAACATTATTGCTAAGGATTCTCTTATTGCATTGGAGTCACACTGGGTTAAATATGTACACTTGGGTTTTAAGGGGTATTTATTATTTTCTTCTTTTTTTGGGGTTGTATGGAAGCCCCAAACGCAATTTCATTGTTCTTGACAATGACAATAAATAAATAAATACTAAATACTAAATCAAATCCCGTGTTCCTTTTTTTTTTTTAAGATAAGCCACCTGGACATTGACTATTTAACTATTGCACCAGCTCTGCCAAGAAATGGACACTCATGCATTATGCAGAAGGAGCAAGTGGCTCATCAACAGGGATGCAGAGTGAAACATGGCAGGCAGAGGAGAACAGAAGAGAGGAGGAGTCATGGGTAAGGCCAAGGGAAGAGAAAGGGGGAGATAGGAAGGGCTATGGTTGAGGAAGCACAGGGTCATTCGCTGCTCTGCAGACAGAGGGAGAAAATGACAGAAATGGAGAAGCTTGGAAGAAAAATGTTGACTTCATCACTCAATAAGAATTGATGAAAGAGCAAAGAACTGATAGAGAGACTGACGTACTGCTATAAAAAGAAATTGTTCACAAGATTAATAAGTGGTGATAAAATTAAATTGGAAAATATAAGGATCGGGATTAATTTATAGCTGATACTCATTGTTATACACTAAACTTTTTCCAGCAAGGCTATTAAACCTTGAGATATATTTTCAGAGTGCAGCTAATACATCTGTTAGCTGATATCAGCCTATTAGAGATATATTGGTATTGGCAGCTATGCTGTCTGGTAGAGATGTTTTACAGAAAAGGTGCTTGGGTTAAATTATAAACGGTGTCACCATCACCATCATCATAGTTTTCCCTGCATAGCGACTCCAATACTGTCATTAATGACTGCAGCAAATGTACCAGAGTGTATGTCAGACGAACAGTAGAAGAATATTGGTCATTATAGCAATATATTTTCAGTATGAGCATCAACTCCCCAAAATCCAGTACTGTTGGGTTCTACTGTTCACAATAAAGTAATTATTCTTTATATACTTCGCTTACCATCTGCTTTCACTGTGATATGATAATTTTCCAAGTGCCATCCTGTAGAGAATAATCATCTTTTGTTTTTAATAATTATGTTTTTAAATAATGTAAAATATTTGTTATATTACTCACTACAAGGACAGGCAGGGGGTTTTTTTCATGTTACAATCTGCACATCATCTTCCTTCCACACTATATCAGCTCTGAGGAATGTCAGATGATTAAGACAGCGCCAGATCATCAGCTTAACATTCAACATGTTGTTGACATACTGCGTCCACCCCACCCCAAATTAAAAAAACCATGAGGGGAAAATGGAGAAACCATGGAGTCATGGTTGAGAAGAAAAGGAGGGGGGGGGGAGTGAACTGGAATCATATCAATCTGTGTTTTAATTACCTGGGTTGTAAACATGATTCATAGCAGCAGTCACACTGTGGGATTGCAGTGCTATGGCTGGGGTCCTTGTTCTTACTAAAGACTTAAATAAAATAATTACATACATGACACACAGTTTAATTTAAGACTATCATTTAGGGCTGCTCAATTAATCGAATTTTAATCACGATTACGATCTGGGCTTTCAACGATCATTAAAAATGACTGAGCCGATTATTAGCCCCTCCCTCATTTATCCGCGACACCTTAAAGGCCGTCTGTGAAAATATTGTCGGGCATAAACCGGTCCGTGGCGCAAAAAAGGGTGGAGACCGCTGATTAAGAGGACCCGAGGGAAGCTCGGAAAGCTAAGCAGAAGTTATTTGGAGAGTGACTGCCGTTGGTTGAAAAGAGTTAAAAAAAAAAAAAAAAAAAAACTTCAGTGGTGTTGCACACTATTTTATATTATTTTTTTTAAAGTCATTGTTAACCCTTTAAAGCCGGTCAGAGCAGCACGCTCTGTTTTGCGTAACTATTTTTAAATCCCTGTAGAATCTGAACCGTGTAAGCTAGCACAATAATTTGTTTTGCATATGAAACCGGAGGAGTTGTACTTACATCTGATGCCATCAGCTTGTCCTAGGTCACGGTTTCGTTCCACATATAGCTTTGCAAAAATTGCATAAAAAGGGCTTGCAGGAACAAAAACATAATATTCCAGAAACACGTTTTGCCGTTCCTATCAGCTGTTCGTAACACTTCCCACAGTAAAATGATGCACATGCTGTTTTCTTTGCAAATTTGCATCATAGGATTGTTTTTTGTTTTTCCTGCAGTATATAAAAATTGCTGTATCTCCAAAATAAAACTATGAAGACACTCAAAATAAATTTCCTGTGGTGGGAAACTATTTTTTTGCAACTTTATTGTATTTAAAGTTTTGAGGGATAAACCTCTTAAATTTCTCCAAGTAGAAATATATGTAAACAAAACAAAAGCGATTTTCAATTTTTTTTGTAGTTTATTGCACTTTTTTGCAATTTATGTAATTACTATGGACTTAATGCATACATATTATTAAAATATGGGCTATAACAGTTGTATTGATGTATAGCAACTTGAAATGCTCCCACAAATGGCACTACAGCATGTAAAAAAAATAATATAAGCTCTGGTGGACTTGGTTCTATGGTAGGTCTTAAAGGGTTAAATAAATATCGTCAAATAATCGTGATCTCAATTTCAGTGAAAATAATCGTGATTATCATTTTTGCCATAATCGAGCAGCCCTACTATCATTTAAGACTGATGATTATGCCAAACATTTTTTCACAGTGTTAAGTCTCCTTAGATCACTTAATTGTTGTCTAGGACCAAGTAGTTATGGTAAAATTAATCACAATCACAATTACTCTGATGAAATTAAGATTGTGCAACGTGATTGTTCATTGATTTGGGAAAAATGTGAATTTTTCAAACTTTAAAAAAATGTCTTTGAATTGATTCAACAAGATGCTGGAAGCATTCATCAGAGATTCTGGTCCATATTGACTTTCTGGCATTACACAGTTGCTGCAGATTTGTCAGATGTCCGCCCATGATGTGAATCTCCCACTCCACCACATCCCAAAGTTCTAGTGACTGTCGGGGCCATTTTGGGTAAAGTTTCAGATGATTTGAGCTTTGAGCAGCCATCAGAAGATGGTGGTGCACTGTGGTCATGAAGGGGTGACCATGGTCAGCAACAATACTCAGTTAAACTACCAACCTTCTGATTAGTATTTGAACTGCTCTGCCTCCTGAGCCACCACAAGCTTAGAACACCTGGTATTCCCAGGCAGTCTCTCATTCAAGCACTAACTAGGACTGACCCTATTAAACTTCCGAGATCAGATGAGATCAGGCATACTCCAGGTTAGGACTGCTCGATTATGGCAAAAATGATAATCACGATTATTTTCACTGAAATTGAGATCTCGATTATTTGACGATATTTATTTAACCCTTTAAGACCTACCATAGAACCAAGTCCACCAGAGCTTATATTATTTTTTTACATCTTGTAGTGCCATTTGTGGGAGCATTTCAAGTTGCTATACAACTGTTATAGCCCATATTTTAATAATATGTATGCATTAAGTCCATAGTAACTACATTAATTGCAAAAAAGTGCAATAAACTACAAAAAAATTGAAAATCATTTTTGTTTTTTTTGCATATATTTCTACTTGGAGAAATTTAAGAGGTTTATCCCTCAAAACTTTAAATACAAAAAAGTTGCAAAAAATAGTTTACAACAGGAAATTTATTTTGAGTGTCTTCATAGTTTTATTTTGGAGATACACCAATTTTTATGTACTGCAGGAAAAACGAAAAAACAATCCTATGATGCAAATTTGCAAAGAAAACAGCATCAAAATAAACTATTTCCAGCAGTGCAATTCGAGTTCTAAGCATCCCAGAAACTATTCAGAAAAGTCAAACATGACCAGTATAGGCTTTTAAGGCCTACAAGTAAAAAACTACATTTTCCGCGAAAATGACGTCACTTCCGGTTTCGGGCAGGAAATGGCAGACATGCGATAGTTCCCGCTGACGTCTGTTTAACTGTGGGAAGTGTTACGAACAGCTGATCGGATCGGCAAAGCGTGTTTCTGGAATATTATGTTTTTGTTCCTGCAAGCGCTTTTTATGCAGTTTTTGCAAAGCTATATGTGGAAGGAAACCGTGACCGAGGACAAGCTGATGGCATAAGATGTAAGTACAACTCCTCCGGTTTCATATGCAAAATAAATTATTGCGCTAGCTTACACGGTTCAGGTTCTACAGGGATTTAAAAATAGTTACACAAAACGGAGCGTGCTGCTCTGACCGGCTTTAAAGGGTTAACAATAACAATGTATTGAATAATGACTTTAAAAAATAATATAAAATAGTGTGCAACACCACTGAAGTTTTTTTTACCTCTCTTTTCAACCAACGGCAGTCACTCTCCTCTCCAAATAACTTCTGCTTAGCTTTCCGAGCTTCCCTCGGGTCCTCTTAATCAGCGGTCTCCAACCTTTTTTGCGCAACGGACCGGTTTATGCCCGACAATATTTTCACGGACCGGCCTTTAAGGTGTCGCAGATAAATGAGGGAGGGGCTAATAATCGGCTCAGTCATTTTTAATGATCGTTGAAAGCCCAGATCGTAATCGTGATTAAAATTCGATTAATTGAGCAGCCCTACTCCAGGTGGTACGGCCGGAAGAATTGCAGCCTGGGTTTCCAGTTCTTAGCTGACTGCTGCTGTAGCTCAGTAATACTACAGACTACTCTGCATAGTCTTCTGCATATGCCTCGGTTGTAATGAGTGGTTATTTGAGGTACTCTTGCCTTCCCATGAGCCTAAAAGCATCTGGCCATGCTCTTCTGGCCTCTAACATCAACAAGGCATTTTTGCTCAGAGAACTACCTCTCACTCAATATTTTCTCTTTTTTGGACCTTTCTCTGTGAACCCTAATAATGTTTGCATGGGAAAATCCCAGCAGATTAGCAGTTTTTGAAATACTCAGACCAACCCATCTGGCTTCAACAACCATGTCACATTCAAAGCCACTTAAATCACTTTTCTTCCCCATTTTGATGCTTGGTTTGAGCTTCAAAAAGTTATCTTAACAATGCTTACATCCCTAAATGAACTGAGTTGCTGCAATATAATTGGGTGATTAGATATTTGAAATATTAGCTAAACACGTGTACCTAATAAAGTTGCTGGTAACAGTATAAAATAACTAGAAAAATAAAAGCTAGATAAAACATTTGAGCCTGACTGGGAACGTTATGCTGTAAAGGCACTGTAAAAGCCACTGCTGTAAAAAGAGGGATGTGCTCATTTATAACACAAGACAAAACTAGAGCATCATAGCAAAATGGATTGTGGCACAATGTCATCTATGTTATTTTGTTTTCATAGTTGCTAGGACCTATTGAAGCTCAAACATATAGCTGAAAATAAAATCTGATTTATTGCCCAACCCTAGTACTGTCCCTGAAGATCACAATTTCCGCAGTCATCAAATTTAGACAGTTGTTTTATAGTTTGAAACTGATTCATACAGAGCAGTCTTCTTACTGGCGGTGATATTAAAGAGTTTGGTGCCAGACACAGGAGGAGAGAAATCACGAGGAATAAATTGTGAAGGAAAGAAGACACAGTTGGACAAATCGCAACCAGCAGGTTTCCCAACATGATAGGTGTGACAGTACACTCACACACAGGGACACAAAGACACATGTAAACACTACAGCAGCTCCCTCATTTGGTTAGTTGCACTGCTTGAAATATTAAACGTACAGTAAATGTCGCAGCCTTTCCCCCCTATATATTTGCTCCTCATTTCCCCTCCTTTTCGTCTCCTGTCCTCAGCTCTCCACTGACAGTTTCCTGTTAATGACTCTCATTTGCACAGGAGACCAGAGAGTGGAATAAAGTGGACACACACACACACACACACTGCAGGTAGTAGAGCTCAAACTGAATGTATACTGCAATGACCACCTCTCACATCACGGTAACAGTACTATGTGGGGAAGGCCAGCTCTAATAAGGCCAAAGTTACCCCTCTGTCTGCTGAAATCTCTGGGGATTGCAGAAAAGCGCATCATGATGTTAAGAGTATGGCAACACTGCTGTTACTATTGGTCTGGTGATGTGTGTTAGTTCACATTAGGCCAAACCTAAAACATTGGTGGAAGAGTTTGCATCTCAAAATACTTAAAGAAGAGCACAGGCTTTTCCTAATTATTTGAAGAACACGTGTCATGCATCAAGACGTCTGGGTATCCAGATTTATTCTCACTTAAATTATTAAAGATTGCTTGAGAGGTATCTTAACCCATTTAGGGCTCCCCCAGCAGACAGCTGTGTTACACACATAGAGATGGAGGCCAAGCATTTTCCAATAATAGGACGCTTTAGAACTGTTTGATCATGCAGAGTTGATAGAAGATCAAGACAGAGTCCCAATACAGTAGGAACACGGCAGGTTATAGTTAAGGTGCATTGGATACACTTTAATATCTGTTTTAGCAGCTTTAAAGCTGGTAAATTCATGCTGTCAGAAAACACTGCAAACATTTATTTTCAGGTCTGTGTTGAAGATGTGATTCGAACCAAAGACTGCACATTTTTATGGCTTTGTCTTCCATGAAATGAGAATACTATCCAGGATTTTCACCTTACCCTTCAGGAAACATGCCCCTTCGGTTCACCGTTTATGTGCACAGCTTAAGAACACACATACCTCTGCATATAATAGCTGCTACATAAAGTTTGCATTAAACATTAATATTGTTTTAGGTTAAACAGAAAAGGCTTATGGATAAAAAATAAATAAATAAACATTAACTGCAAAGGTGTTTTGTATGTTAAAATCACATAGCACACGCCCATGTCTTCTGATCCCAATGAAAACTGAGATTAATTATTGTTAATGAAAGCCCTATATAACAGAATGACACCCTATGAGTTTGTGACAGCATTACCAGAAGAAGAAAAAAGGCAGTTCAGTAGCAATATCGTTCAATCAATCAAAGCAAAAGCTGGCAAGAATTCTTCCCCGTCATGTACAGAAGTGCAATGTCTGTCGATAAGTCTGATTGGCTTTCAGCCGGGGTTTGAACCTGCTGAGTTTCTACAAGGTGGATTATGCCTGCTGGCAAGTGCTCAAGTACTCACAGGGTGTATCAAGGGTGCAGTGTGCTCTCTCTCTCTCACACACACACAAATCCAAACAGATAAACACAAACACATGAAAAGATTCGCATTGAAGCTAATTAAAACGCCGCTTTTGGCTAGATGTTGTGTTTCTCAGAGCAACTCACATCTCTGAATCTGTTCCAGGATCTGTCCTTATACTGAGCCACGGTTCCCAGCCATTTCTCATTATTGTTAGCGGAGACCACCGTTTCTCTGCTCAGCAAGAGAGCCACGACAGGTAGCAGAAAGAAGAACATCTTCTGAAAGGAAACACAGAAGAGAAGAGAGAGAGGAGAGAGGCGGGGGTAAGAAAAGAGTGAGAAAACACATGGGGAGCGGAGGATGCTGCAAAGTGTAGATGAAGTGAGATGGAGCACTTTAGAGAACACACAACTCTCACGCTGTGACGCATCATGGGTCAGAATGTCACAATGAAGCAACAAACGGACCCCCACTGAAAGACTGCACGGGGTGCAGAGTGATCATTTCATCAAACTGCTGAGGCTCCATCTAATCGGATTATAAACACTGGAGAGTTGTTACCGCGGCAGATTGGGCACAGCGTAACATTAGCTCGCGAGCTTCCCATCTGCTAATTAAAAAAACAGAAAAGGGGGAAAAAAGCAATTATCGGCGTCAACACAATTGCTGCCCTCACGGACCTTTGTCTTGGCTTTCAGCTGCTTTCTCTCAATATCACTTCAAATTTAGATTTCTTTTCAAATTCACACCAGCGACGCGACGCAGTGAACTGCCCACCTGGAATAGTTCGTTGGTGTCCACTTCTGATTCCCGGGGTAAAATAAGTCCACAGCCCCGGGCACACTCCGGTAGAACCCGACTGCTTGTGGGATTGACGGCAAAAGCGAGCAGCGAGGACTAGAGGACCGGGCGCTTTCTCCTCCTCCTCTGTCAGGAGACACCGCCTCCTCTCTCTCTCTCTCCCTCTCCCTCTCTCCCACTAACCGTGTCATTGATTTTCATCAGGGGATTTTTTTCTGTGTTCACAGTAGAGCGCAGGCAGGATTTGGGAGGCACGTCAAAGCGCTGTTTGGGTGTACATTACAAACACAAATTTCTTGTCAGTCGCGCGCATTTGTTGTGGAATTCGAACTCGTGTCCCCGTAGTTAATACAATTATATTACATAAGCCACAACTGAGCAGTGCTATGTGTGTCTGAGCGTTCAACGGCTTCATTTCCTATGGAGGATGCGCACAGACGGACAGACGCAGGGCCCTCTTTTTAAATGAAAGTACACTTCATAAATAGGGCGCATAACCAGGGCTTTATTTTCCCGGGTATGTGACAGTGTATCTGTAAATTATTAATCGACTACTCTGTTGTGCGTCTCTTTGTAGTGAAAAGTTACTGTCGGGTTCTGTACCTATGCTGATGTGAGTAACAGAAATACACTCCTCTCTGTGTGTTCTGTTCTGTTTTGGCGCAGATAAAACCAATGAAAGGTTTAGAACATATCTTTTATCTCCGCAAATTCGTGTACTCTTGCTGATGCTGCAGTCGTTTTCACGAAATAGGCTGCTACGAGGATTAATAAGGTTGTCAAGCAGTAG
The DNA here is from genome assembly GCF_965226115.1 of Aulonocara stuartgranti. Lineage (NCBI taxonomy): Eukaryota > Metazoa > Chordata > Actinopteri > Cichliformes > Cichlidae > Aulonocara > Aulonocara stuartgranti. Next base: position 31,019,445 of record NC_138940.1, read on the forward strand.
TCAGTAGAGAAACTGTTCCTTTATTTTGCAGTTCTTTCTCGAACAGTCTGTTTGGGTTAGGTGTTTCAGGTGCTCCCTCCCCCCCCCCCCCCCCCCCAAAGCTAACAAAGTCGGAGATTCCTGTATTTCACTTACTAGTGTTAAAAATGTGGAATTTAGAAGAAATGTTATATCATTACATATGTTACATATGCTATATTTTTAAAGGCAGTTATCCAGTAGCAATGTGCCATGCTGTAAATTTTGTTATGATCTGTTACCAAGTAAATACAGAGACAGGATTGACGATACCAATACCGATACTTTTAACTAATAAAGGCAGCTTATATAGGGGAGATATCATTGGTTTACTATAGCACACCCCACCCCAAAATTAGTTCACCATCTCAGTGGTGTTTAATACTGTAAATATCGGTATCAATCTGATAAGTAAAGTAAATACAGAACCAGTAGTTCTGATACCAATACCAACACTGAAACTTTTAAGCTCTAAAGGCAGATCATGTAGGGAAGAATCATATTCTGTGTCACATTCTGAATCCATTTTCAGGACCAT